>NC_141106.1:22360684-22893184 GCF_041138505.1 Cibotium barometz
TAGAAAGGCAAGCATGCATACTATAAGGGAAAGGTAAGCATGCATACTATAAGGGAAAGTACTTTCCTACTAAAACATACAAGGTTGGTCCATAGTGTGAATCCAACTACATAAGGTGGCACTATAACTATGATACAACTCTAGTGAACCAAAGTGGCTATAGCATAGCCTATAAACTATTAGTCAAAATCTCACCAACCATGCTAGTGATATAAGTGTAGAGCTGTCATCCATATCCATATCTACACTAGTTGAGCACACTTCTCCTTGAGCTCAACTCCATACCTTACACTCCAAGTAAGCTCCTAAACTTGTGAAGCTTTCCTTTATGGATGTCAGACGTCCTGATCCTTTGTGTTGATGTATACCAAATCCACATAACCAGCTAGACCCCCTTCTCCCTCACAAAGTGATAATGAAATTAATGTACCTCGTCCTAGCATAATACACTAGGTTACTCACCAACTGTATAATGCTCATGTTCTCACAATAAATGACAACAACCCTATCCATGGGCTCTCATATCTATAAGTAGCTTTTGTAACTAAGCTACCTCATATGCTACCATACTAGTTCCCCTATACTTAATCTTTTTACTCAACAAAGCAATCATTGGTTTTCTTATTGCTCCAGCTTATAGCAACACTCCTAGAAGAAAACATAAAGCCGCTAGTAGATCTCCTATTTGTTAAGAGACTACCAATCCAATCTGCATCTATTATATCCATGTACATGTACATGTCCTATACTCTAGCCTCATAAAAAAGTCTATAGTAGATCCTAATAGTAGACCTCTCCTATTTAAGACACTACTAGCCTAATCAGCATATGTATATCCATGTACATAGTAAGGTCCTCCAAAAGATCACATATATTATAGTCACTTTTGTATTCTACTCTAATGGCACTCAGATTGACTTACAAACTATTATTTCGTACTTGGATAGCATGTCTAAAGCATACTACCTTCTCTCTGAAAGCTAAATCCTATCACATGATCTAATCATTTCTATATCCACAAAGTATCACAGCTCACCCAAATCCTTCATTTCAAAAATTTTCTTAAGGAGCATCTTGGCCTCTTTGGCTCCCCTTGCCACTAGAGTGACCTCTTTCACATGTTTATACATTAGATTCATGTTGTTTTGATGACCATGATTTATATTTCCAAAATAGCCTACACCTCAGCCTCTAGATGAAGATCTTCATCTACCTCTACTTATGTCCATGTAGAAGGCTTGCTCTTACGTATTTTTGGAAGATGGTTTAATCCCAACATTCATCGTCTTTAAATTTTGGGAAGTTTTCTTGAGTTTGGATAGATTTTAAAAACTGATTATAGTCTTTACCAAGCCCATTCAATGTGACCGACATCAAGCAACTGGAGCTCCAATAGAGACGAGGTTATTATCTTTGTAAGCCCTTTCACTTTCAATAAGTAATTAGTGATATTCATCTTACTCCTCTATACATATTATGTAACTCTTACTTCAATTACATTTTTCTTGCCTTGGTACTTGTATTATACAATTTAAACAAGGTATCCTTGCATCCTATATATGGCTAATCATAGCATCCGACATGCTAACGCCAGTACATCAATTTGCTAGCTTTCTCATGCTAAGCCTTAATGGCTTGGCCTATTGAGGAGTGACACTTTCTTTCAAAAACTCCATCTCCTTCTCATCACCTAAAATAAACTCCTAATATCCTTTTTGCATCATGAAGTTTCTTATCCTGAACTTCCTTGCTTGGAAGTTATTCTTGTTTATCTTCTCACTCATAATCTGGGATAGACTATCAGACATGACTACCTGTACAGCAACTTACCAAACAGTGCTTGAAAAACTTATACACTTATAGCAAACATGTAATCTTCATCGACAAAGTCACACCTCCTGGCGGGGTACTATAAACCTGTTAATAATGAAACTATATGTGAACTAGTTCAACAGCCTTCAAATCTCATTTTCTCTTCACATAATATTCTACAACCAAATTTTTACTATAATTATGCACCAAACCAAATTTCTACTATAATTATGCACCAAACCAGAAATTGGGCATACACAATCAAAATTGACACTTTCACAAAGTGTCTGTAGAAATTCGCAAAGCCAAAATGGAGCCCAAAATGGCCTTGAATCCAAATTTCAAAAATTCACATAACATAATGCTCCTCTGCTTCACTACAAAGGGTGATTGTACCTTATTATTATAACTACATGCTACTCTTGACTAGCAACTACATATAGAGATTTGCTTCCAAATCAAAGGGTGATTGCACCTTATTATTATAACTGCATGCCACTCTTGACTAGCAGCTACATATAGAGATTTGCTTCCAAATCAAAGGAAAAGAGATGGAGTAACCCTTATTGGGGTGCATCGCTTCCTTTTCTTGTTGTCTCTTGCTAGACGCTTAAGCTCTTCATATTATGAACTGGTGCTCTGATACTACGAGAAGAGAATGTGAGAAAGAGGGTGATCTTGAGTCCCTTGCAAAAGTAAACACACACACACACGAGTAAACAAGCACACAAGAGAGATGGATGGCTAAATTTTCTTTTATTCTCTTCTCTTCTCTACAACCATACCATAACATAGAGATAAGAGTACATAGTATAAGGGAAAATACTCTCCTATTAAAACATACAAGGTTATTCCATAGTCCATACTATAAGGGAAAGAAATCTCCTATTAAATCATACAAGGTCATTCCACAGTGTAAACCTAACTACATGAGATGGCATTATAACTATGCCATAACTGATGAACCAAAGTGGCTGTCACACAACCTCTAAACCACTCTAGTGGGATATCACCCATAATCACACCAACCATGCCAATGGTAGAGGTGTCATCTTGGTGTGTCATCCATATCTGCACTCGTCGATATATCAACATACCTTTGATGGGTATTGAGGGTTGCCTTTGTACCTTTGCTATGTCTTGAGGGAGGATGTTCATCTATCTCCTAGGCTTGTCAACGGCTCTTGCTCTATTGATGACCTTATCCTCCTATGGCTCTCTTGATGGGCTCTTATCCTCCTGTGGCTCTCTCAATGTATATGTGCATGTATGTCAGGTGCGATTTTTTTTTCTCCTCTATCTTCTTCTTCTCATGCTTTATAAAGTTTAATCTATATAAAATCTCTCTCTATATCTTTGTCCTCTAACTTCTTCTTCTCATGCTTTTTAAAGTTTAATCTTATAAAATCTATATCTCTCTACTTAATAAAATCTCTTTCTTTCTCTACTTAGTAAAGTCTCTCTCTCTCTACTTATTAAGTAAACTCTCTCTCTCTCTCTCAAACCAGATATGGGGGAGAAGTTTTATAGACAAAGTTCTATTAATGTTCTCGAAGGCATATTACAATGGGAGGGGATACCCCTTTTTGTTAAATTCTAAAAAAGGTAATTTATTTTTCTAATGCTTTTTTAAAAACCTTCTTTTTCCTATTTTTATATTTTCTTAATTTCCTAAAGCTCCTAGAGCTTGTTCACATGTTCATACACAAAATTCTTAACTCTTATTCAAGAGCTTATTTTTTGATGCCGTTTGATCCATTGGATTTGCCTTTTGAACTTCTTGTTTATCTTGAGCTTGTTATTTCTTCAACACTTCCCCTCAAGCTCAAGATCTTCAAAATTAATAGCTTATACAGCTATTCTTCAAGGTAATTCCATCCATTTCTCCCTTTGAGTATTCAATGTCAATGGCAACTCCATTGTTGACAATTATATGTCATCAACCACCTTTGTGGTGTCAAAGATTGAGTCACTCTAACTCTTGGCTTTTCCATTTCTTTTGCCTTTAGCTTTTGTTGCTTTTACACCTACTGTGTAAACCTTGAGCATTCCTAGACTAAGTTCTTCTTTGGAACTTTTTGATCCATCATTTGATGATTAAGAAATATCCAACTTGCCTCTCTTGGTGATTTTTGAACCCTTGTTTCATTCTTCGATGTGCTCGATGTAGACCAACCTCTATGTCTCCCCTGTTTAAATTACTCGTGTTTTCCATGTTCTCAAGATGTACCAATGTTCTCAAGTGTTTTCCATTTTTTTGAGATGTACCAATGTGCCAACGTTTTGAAATCCTCACGTGTTTTCCATGTTCTCGAGATGTACAAATGTACCAACTTTTTGATTCATCAAATGCCACTTCCCTTGTGGTGTATTTCTTTTTTGAGTGGGTTCCAACTTCTATATATTTTTCTACCTATTACATATCCAAGAAGTATAGACCTCTCTAACTTTCATCGTGTACCTTCGTTTGCTACACACAAACATAGGTAAAGCTTTCAAATACCTTCAAGTAAGATAGGTTATACATGTGCACACCTCTTTTGGACTCTTGTATTGTCCATTTTCCATCCTATTAAGCAAATATATTGTAAGTATAGCTTCATCATCCCAAAGAGTGTTTTTGGCATTGCTTTTTCATTTAACAAGCTTTTGCCATGACCTCAATATATCTATTCCTCAACCTGCACTTCAATTGTACAGCTTCATGTTGACGTGATCGTATTTCCTTGTCAACTATTTATGTATTCTATGCATATTAAAAAACTTGTCAAAATTTCATCTGGGATAACCTTAACCATTGTCAAGCCTTAAACACCTTACATATCTGTGAGTTTCTATACATATTGAAAAACTTGTCAAAATTCCATCTGGAATACCCTTGACCATTGTCAAGCCTTAAACACCTCACGTATCTGTGAGTTTCTTTCTCCACGTACATTTTCCATTCGTGAAATTTCTCCAAGGATTCTTCCTTGTTTTTTAACAAGTAAATCCATGTCTTCTTGTGTCATAAAGTATATGTATCCACTCACAGTAGATGTGCTCTTTGGTCCATGCACATTCATGTATATATGGACCAAAGATCAAGCAATCTGGCTAGCTTGCTTTTTGAACTAGCAAGCCGAACATGTGTGTAATGATCTATTATCACTAATAAGCTCAGGAAATCCTTTCACAATATTCTTTTCCTCTCTATGTATTTCAACTTGTGAAAGTCTATATGTGGCAAATCCTTTTATGCCATAAATCAATGTCTGACACTTCTTTAAATCCTCTAGTTCCTTCCACATGTGTCATAAGAAAAATATGTTGTTTATGATTCCCATATTGAAATCTTTAATCTTCAACATGTCTTTTCTTTCCATAGCAATCTCTTTCCTAATGGTTGCATGTATTTCTATCATGCATGTCACGTCTATTGAGATATCAAGCTCGACTAGTGCTACAGATATTGATGACTCGCCTGGGTGATAGCTTCCACACTTATGACAATTGGCATGGTTGGTGGGATCACGGTTTATATGCCGCAACACAGTAGGTGACATGTTGTGTGATAGCCACATTTGGATTACTAGAGTATGGCATAGTTATAATGCCAGCTCAGATAGTCAAGTTCACACTATGGACCGACCTTAGGAGAGTACTTTTCCTTATAGTATGTAGTCTTATCTTTATGATTTACTAGATTGAGAGAAGTAGAAGATGGAAGAAATTTCAGCCACATATCTCTCTTGTGTCTTGCTTTCTCTTGTGTGTTTTCTTGCAAGGAACTCAAGCTCTCTCTCTCTCTCTCTCTCTCTTTTGTGTGTGTGTGTGTGTGTGTGTGTGTGTGCGCGCTTACAAAGAACTCAATGTCTCCCTTGTTGAAATATACAAGTGAATAGGGTGTGTGCGGGAACAAGCCCTTGGTTAGAGGCTGTAAAAGAGAATGAGTAAATGTGAAAGAACCTGTGAAAAGGTGAGAAGAATCTACTGGGAGAGAATAAAGGGTAGCATGAGAGAATTTAGGAAGTGTGGAGTTATTCTGGGAGATATTCAGGGAAAAGAGAAGAGGTGGAGAGAATAAAGGGTAGCATGAGAGAATTTAGGAAGTGTGGAGTTATTCTGGGAGATATTCAGGGAAAAGAGAAGAGGTGGAGAGAATCAGGCAAGAGGTGGAGATATTCTGGGAGTGAATCATGGAGAAATCAATGAGATTTGATGCTTGATGTAAACTCTATAAATTGAGGCATAGCCCTAATGAGAATTTGCTGGTTTTTGAGTATCCATGCCTACAACTACATCTTAATTATTTGTTAATGATGTTGATTCTAGTGTTTGATCCACCATAGCTCATCATTATGCTCAAATTTCAACATGGTATCAGAGACATGCCTAGAATCCATCAGGTTTATGAGCCCATTATTTAATTAATTAGGATTAGTAGATAATTAGAAAATAATCAAAATTTTAGTTAGTTTTCAACTCATCTTTGTACCCCCAGCTAGTGGAGGAGTCCATTCTCCTTGCACACTTCAAATTAGGCCAAGCCCTTTTAGGAGCTTAAACTACACTCAAGGGGCTACAAGCCACTCCAAGGAATTGAAGAGAAACAGCGCGAATCGTCGGCGGCAGCACGTTTTTACGGCGCGTTTTTTTCTGAGTAAAATTGACATTACAGCTTGCACAAATCAAATGTCTCTAATTTCTCCTAGCCCAAGGTGTTTTCAAGCATGCTCTACAAGCTGGTGAAGACAGAATTCAGTTTCATCAAATCTACAGTGAGATCCAAGCTCTTCATCAAATCTGCAAGTGACTTTGGTAAAACAGAGATTAAGCTTTCAATATTTGGTCAAATCTTGTGTTTCTTGGCTTAATCCTCTACTAGACTCATTGCTATTGATGCCTTTGAAAGCATTTGAGCTCATTTGAAGTCTAAGGTACCAGATCTGGGCTCCCCGCATACTCTGTTTTCTGCACACAAAATAGAGCATTAATTTACTAATCAGTGATTAATCACTACTAATCACTATATTCCCTATGATTGCAAATCGGAGTTGGTTTGATACTCCAACCATCCCGTACAAATTGGTTACCCTTGATTTAGTGTAATTTCTGGTGATTTTATGCTGATAAATTTGTTGTAATCATCTATTAAACACCATATTGAGTTGTAAAAGGGTAGACACTGCCCTTGAATCTTGAAATTGGATCAAGAGGTAAGACCCCCTTCACATCACCATGAGTTCAGCATAGGAAATAGCCAAATTTAATGGGGAACAATTTTATACATGGCAGACAAAAACCATGTATTTGTTGATGAGGAAAAATCTGTGGGGATTAGTTGAAGGGAGAGATGAATGCCCAGAGAGAGGGAAAAATGAGTGGAAGAGCAGGAATGAAAAAGCATTGGGACTTATTGCACTCAGTTTAAATGATGAAATCATTCATCACATCATAGGGATACAATGGGCAAAAGATGCATGGGATGAACTCAATAAATTATTTGGTACACAAGCAAAAAATTCAAAGATAAATCTGTTAATGCAATTCTACAAATTGGACATGAAGGAAAGTGAACCTTTAATCACACACGAACAAATATAAAAGCATTAAGCAACAGCTGGCAGCCATTGGCAAAAAGGTCGAAGATGATGAGGCACTAGCAGTGCTTCTGAAGAGTGTGGACAAAGGTGATTATGAAAACATTGTAGCAACACTAAAGAATGTATCTGAATTGAAGCTACACGAGATAGAAGCAGCTCTACTAGAGCAAGAGAGCAGAGGCAAAGAGAAGAAAGGGCCTGACTCAACAGCAGGAGAGGAAAAAGCATTCTTCACCCGAGGAGGATTCTCTCGAGGACGAGGATGAGGAAGAGGCAGAGAAGGAGGAAGGACCTTCACTTGCCACAAATGTGGAAAGCCAGGACACATGGCGAGAGACTGCTATAGCAAACCCAGTGGAGAAGGAACGACATCAGCAAACTTCATGGAGGCTCCAAAGGAAGTGGAGTCGGATCATCTTTTCTGAGAGAGGGAGAGAGAGAGACCCCACAACCCAATGTAACCTACCCCAATAAAGTAAAACCACCTCTGAGCCACCGATGATGTAGGCCACGTGGTAGATGTATGTGTGAGCACTTTAGTCAAGGTCGCGGGCACTTATAGTAGCCTTGGACACATATAGAGAGAGAGTGTCAAGGACTATGGAGTTTAGGGACTTGAGGCACTGGTCGCGGGCCACCAAGTAAGAGGGAAACTTGGTGTAGGGTCCAGGTGTGCTAGGATTATTCACTTGAGGGGAGGTGTTGAAATATACAAGTGAATAGGGTGTGTGTGGGAACAAGCCCTTGGTTAGAGGCTGTAAAAGAGAATGAGTAAATGTGAAAGAACCTGTGAAAAGGTGAGAAGAATCTACTGGGAGAGAATAAAGGGTAGCATGAGAGAATTTAGGAAGTGTGGAGTTATTCTGGGAGATATTCAGGGAAAAGAGAAGAGGTGGAGAGAATTAGGCAAGAGGTGGAGATATTCTGGAAGTGAATCATGGAGAAATCAATGGGATTTGATGCTTGATGTAAACTCTATAAATTGAGGCATATGAGAATTTGCTGGTTTTTGAGTATCCATGCCTACATTAATCTATTTGCTAATTACCCACTAATTACATCTTAATTATTTACTAATCACTTTGTTAATAATGTTGATTCTAGTGTTTAATCCACCATAGCTCATCATTATGCTCAAATTTCAACATCCCTCTCCCCCGCATTCTCTTTATGGTATCAAGCTCCACTAGTGCTACGAAGATTGATAACCCATCTAGGTGATAGCTTCCACACTTATGGCAGGGTTAGTGAGATTATTGTTAATATGCCACCAGTGGATGATAGGTTATGTGACAACCACATTTGGATTACTTGAGTTCACACTATGGACTGATCTTGTATGTTTTAGTAGGAGAGTACTTTTCCTTATAGTATATGTAGTCTTATCTTTATGATATACTAGATTAAAAGAAGAAGAAGATAGAAGAAAATTCAACCATCCATCTCTCTTTTGTGTCTTGCTCTCTCTCTCTCTCTCTCTCTCTCTCTCTCTCTCTCTCTCGTGTGTGTGTGTGTGTGTGTGTGCGCGCGCGCTTACAAGAAACTCAAGTTCTCTCTTTTGTGTGTGTGTGTGTGTGTGTGTGTGTGTGTGTGTGTGTGTGTGTGTGTGCTTACAAGAAACTCAAGCTCTCTCTTTTGTGAGTGTTTTCTTGTAAATAACTTAAGCTCTCCCTCTCCCCCACATTCTCTTTATGGTATCAAGCTCAGCTAGTGTTGTGAACATTAATGACCTTCTTGGGTGATATCGTCTGCACTTATGCCAACTAGCACGGTTGGTAAGATTATGGTTAATATATCGTGAGTGGATGATAAGTTGTGTGACGTCCACATTTGGATGACTAGAGTATGGAATAGTTATAGCATGAGCTTATATAGTTGGGTTCACACTATGGACCGACCTTGTATGTTTTAGTAGGAGAGTTACTTTCCCTTATAGTATGTACTCTTATTTTTATGATATACTAGATTGAGAGAAGAAGAAGATGGAAGAAAATTTAGCCATCCATCTTTCTCTTGTGTCTTGCTCTCTTGTGTGTGTGTGTTTGCTTGCAATGAATTCAAGCTCTACCTCTCCCGTACATTCTCTTTATGGTATCAAAGGTCTAGTTTATGTGAGCTGAGGAGGAAAACATGAGGCAAGAACAGGCAAGCAAGGAAGCACTACATGGGTAAGGGTATTTCCATCTCTCTCCCTCTTTGATTTTAGAGTAACACCTTTGGTAGCTCTGTGAGGTATAAGTAGAGTGAAAGTCATTATCTCAAATTGATACTTTGGTTGAAGGAAGAAGACACTATTGTGTATAGTAAACTACACTACTTGAGATTTTATGTGTTTCGGTACGATTCGGGCACATTTTGGGCTCTATTTTGGCTCTACAAGTTTTCTGCAAAAGAACTCTATGAAGTGTCAATTTTGACTATGTATGCCTAGTTTCTAGTTTGGTGCGAAGGTGCAGCAGAAATTTGATTACAAAATAGTCTATGTAGAGAATCTAAGATCTATAGGTTGTTGGTGGACATATGTTTATGTGATTGTTCCATATACAAATACAATATAATAGGTGTACAGTACCGCTTTATTAAAGATTGCAGGTTTGCTACAAGTTGTTGGTGGATGTATGTTTATATGATTATTCCATATACAATTGCAGTATAATAGGTGTACAGTAACTCTCTATTGAAGATTACAGGTTTGTTACACAAGTACTAAAGTTTTTTACAAACACTGTTTAGTAAGTTACATGTAAATCATGTCTAATAGTCTATCCCATATTGTGTGTGAGAGCTGGCTAACAATAACTTCCAAGCATGGAAGTTTAGGATAATCAATTTCCTTATGGAAAAAGGATATTAGGTAATGAAAAGGAGCAAGAAATTGCTGAAGAAAATCGCACACCATAGTAAGTGCTTGATATAAAACATGACATGAAAGAGCCACAAAGGTGATGTAATGGTTGTCAATGTGACAAACTCTATGACTATGCATATATAGAATGCGTAAACACCTAAGGATGCTTAGGATACCTTGGTGAAGATGTACATCACAAACACTTAAGCTTAGAAGATGCAGATAAAGTGGGAGCTACTGAATGTGACCAAAGAGAAGCTGAGTATAAATGATTACACAATGAAGGTTATAAGGGGCTTACATATGTCATGTCCTTGCTTTTATTGGATCATCGATAGATAATGATGATATGGTGTCAATGACCTTAAATAATCTTGGCAAGGAATACAAACAATTTCTTAATTTTTAAGAACTGATTGTTATCCTCATTCGTGAGGAAATATTAGGAAAGTTTCATCCTTTGAGAATTCACATGAGTAGGTCTTCTACTCAAATGTAAGGAGGAAAAAGAAAATCGTCATCTAAAGGCCAAGGTGCAAGCCATTTTAGAAACAAAAATCATGGGTAGCAACAATAATAGGAATCTAATGTATAAGAAGAAGCCACTCTAGAGGCAAGGAGAGTTAGAGAGGTCCATGTGGTTGGCAAAGAAATCATGGGTAGCAACAATAATAGGAATCTAATGTATAAGAAGAAGCCACTCTAGAGGCAAGGGGAGTTAGAGAGGTCCAGGTGGTTGGCAAAGAAATCTGAGTGCAAATAGCATAGAGTGCTATTACTGCGGCAAACTAGGGCACATTGCAAAGGACTACTATAAAAAGCAGAATGATAAAAAAAAATGGTAAGTTGCAAACAAGGAAACTATGCATCATTACGTAAACAAGGTGATGAAAAAGTGATGCAGTTGTTTGTGATGCAGCACATGCTTAGTTCCACAACTTTTGTTATGTAGATTCTGGCACCTCTAACCACATGGTTTAGAGATATACAAAAAATCAAAAAATGAGGCTATGTAGAAATAGATGATGATACGGTGCAAGCCATCATGTGGATAACTCTAATAGAAGATTTTGTTCATGAATCATATGTATATCTTTTGATGCGGATGTGGGTATCTAGGAGATTTTGTTTATGTGTGGGTTCGTCTACATGGATGAGTTTTTCTATGTTGATATGGTGCTTACAATACTGGGTTTATATTAGAGTGCTTTTCTTTTTTTCCCTTTTTTTTGGGACCAATATATTTATTTATTTACCAAAGCAGCTTTACATCTTAACATCTTTACATCAAATTTATCATCATTCAAACCCTATTTAGTAAACTACAAATTAGAGACCATCTATCATCCTCCAATATAAAAGAAAACTTTTCCCATTGAAATCTAATATCCAAGCTGAATGCAGGCTTCAATCATTGCTTTAGTGGTGTATCCTTTGGGTGACTGCTTTTTCAAAACACCCCCCTTCTTAGACCAGATTTTCACTGCAGGTCTCGTTCGAACAAGGTTTTCAATAAAAGCTACAAAAGTGTAATCCATCTTCTTCACTTTCTTGTACCATCTTCTAATCTTTGGTCCAAACTTAACTGGCTTTGTCTTCTAATCTTTGGTCCAAACTTAACTGGCTTTGTCTTCTGGCTCAAACATGTGATTCCCTGAAAGAGCAGATAAAGCAACTAGTTATGCTTAGCCCAGTATGAGTGAAGATATCCCTTCCAAGAGTAGGAGTCAAGTAATAGTTGTCTGCTCTGCAAGGCCGGAATCATTTGTATCATCTCATCCTTATTCAACTTGTTTACGCATTTATCCATCAACCCTGTTACATCAATTCTTGTGTCACAAACTTTTTGAAATACTATACAGTTCTTGGAGTTCCAAATCTCCTAAAGATAACAAAATTAGGAGATAACAAAATCTGATTATATTGAAGATCAAATTAGCATGTCCATCATTAGTTTCCCATCTCCCTAGTAACCAGCTCCCCCTAAACCGTGGATCCTTGTATTGCTATAAACCCATTTCCCAAATCTGGTCCAAGTACTTCTAATAGCAAGGCAATCCCAAAAAGCATGTTTTCCATCCTTAAGAGCATTTCTACACCTAGGACAGTAGCCCCACTAGTGAAATTTCTCTATACCAACTTAGATCCAATAGGCAAGGTTCCCATACAAACTCTCCACATAAAAACTTGGGATTTAATAGGAATATCAGTCTCCCATATTGCCTTCCATCTCTATCTCCAACTATTAGAGCTCCAGCTTACTCTCTAGATTTTATTGCAATAGATTATATTAACCTCATTCTTTCTCAATACCTTATACAAATCCTTAGTTGAACCTCTGTCCAGTTTAGTCCCATTGTACCAGACCCATTGTATCATACCCAATCCTTTATCCACATCAAAACCTGTGGAAGTCATCCCTTCTGTTAGTACCTCCTCCAGCACTTGTCTAACTAGTTACCCTTCCCTGTAAGTCAATCCAAATTCCTCTTCTAGCTATTCTGGTTCCTTCCACCCCACTAAGGCCCCATCCCAACAAGTTGAAAGCCTACTAATTCCTTTATTATTCAGGTTTTTAGCTATTCTAGGATCTTGAAGAGCTAAAGGAGGATTAAATTTATGAGTCCACCAAATCCCCAAGCATAAAAAAGAGTTCCTTGAAGCCCTAACACAACCATCCCAGACCATCAGTCCCATAACCTCTTTCCATTTACTGTAGATCATTCTACAAAAGGGGGATCCTATAATCTTAAGAGGGAAATGAGAGAATATTTTATCCTTCCATCCTAGGCCTTGCCAACAACCCTCAAAATAGATATATGAATCTTCCACAAGCTCTTTCAGTATCCTGGTCCAAATCTCCTTCTATTGAAGACACTTGAGGAGGAAAAGTGACATCCTTGCAACTATGTGAGAGGGAAGATGTAGAATACCAATGCCTCCCTCACACTTAGGTAGGCTTAATCTATCCCATGCAAGCCATGCTGAGGCCTTTTTGCTAGAGCTTCCATTTCTCCATAGAAAGTCTCTTATAGGCCTCACAATTTTTTGCCAGTGACCTTTTCCAAATTTCAGCACAAGACATAGGAACATAATGTAGGCATTTAACATTGTGTTACTATAGCCACCCTGTCATGGAAAAGGGACTTTGATGCCTTACTTTTTTTTAAGCTTCAAGTAAAATCTGTATATGGCCCAGTCAATTAGCTACTTGTTGGTTACTTTAACCCCAAAAGGAACGCCTAAATGTTTGACAATTTGTCCCCTCTTAATGACCTCACAACCCCATCTTTCTAGGTCAAAATTATTATATCCTCAGATAGACTTATTATTTTGGATTTGTGTATATTGCATTTGGATCCAAAGGCATCAGCAAAATCCTGAATAATGCATAGAGCCAATCTTACATTATCATTATCACCTCTCACACGAAGAGTAAAGAATCATATGATCAGATAGAGCAGTGCTAGAGTCAACTGCCATTCTGAGAGTATGAGGAACCCATACTGCCTGTTGGTTGAAAAAACCCTGTCTATTCTGGAATATGATCCAAAATATTGTAGACTAAAATAAGTGTGTCGAGGATGTGAACCCCAATCCCCTATCTTCTATAGCATTATATAGTAGTGATGTGTGTAAACACACTTAGGACCGCCGGGGCACTTTTTCCCTCACTAGGAGGTTTTTTCCCCGTGCGTATGTACACCCTCTTATCTACTCATTTTGGGGTGTGTACTTATCTTTTGTAGTATCGGGCACATATTTGTTCATGCTAATCTAGTGAGTTTGTGTGCTCTCAAGCTTCTCTATCTTGTGTGTGTGCATTGTTGAAACCCTAACCCTAATTCCAACAATTGATATCAGAGCTAGCTTCCTTGACACTTGATCTAGTAGTTTGCCTCCCTCCTTCACCTTGTTTTTCTGTCTCCGATTGAGATACCCTCTTAGGAGAAGAAGGTATATACTGTAGCACGCTGTATACAAAGTATACTCCATTTTCGAGGTTCTAGCGTGATTCGGGTGCATTTTGGGCACCACAAGGTTTCTGTAGACATTCTAGAGAGGCATCATTTTGGATTGGTTCTGCTTAGGCTGTGCAGTGGCAAAGATTTGGTGTGCAGTAACATCTACAGTGTCTTCAATAACATCTACCATCATACTTTCACCAATAACACTCTATTCTCTACTCTGTGTTATTTTTCATATACTGTGTTTGTGCATGCCCCCTACCTTGTGAAGCGTGATAGGCCGCATGCATGGATTGCCTCTGGAAGTATCATCCAGATGAAGAAGCGCGTGGTTGGGGGGGTTGGGGCAATGAAGGGTCTAATGAGATGAAGAGGTCGCGAGCGAAAGAGGATGAAGGGAGGGACTACAAGAAGTTATCGCTTGAGAGGGAAGCCGAGAGGCTCATTACACATGCTCAGAAGCCCCTAACCAAAGGAGAGAAGGTATGCTTGCAAGTGTCCTTTGAACTGGTGAGGAGCTAGATTGATTTGTTTTCTTTGTGCAGTGTGATTGTGTTTTGCTCAGGTAGGATCCCATCCAAAGCTGATGCAGCGAGATGGTTCCAGGATGGCGTCTTTCATGGTAGTGTGATTTTTTATGTGTTTTATTTAGGCAAAGGCTTCTTTAACATCTTGTTTACTAAAGCACAAGCTGTCCCAAAACTGTTTGCCAGAACCCCCCTTTTCATGGACCATAGACTAATGCATGTTATTCCTTTTAATCCCTTCTTTAATGTTAATAGAAGCTTTGTCCTATGTCAGGTGGAAGTCGTTAGGCTACCCTTTGGCTTCATCCTGCTTTGAGGGAGATCGCTTGTGCGATTGGTCTAGTGCTTTACTTACCTAAGGAAGATGTTGACAATAGATAGGGTAATAGTGTATGTATTGCTTGGAATAGAGCTGTAGAAATTCCTAAATCTGTTGAGGTGGACTAAGGGTGACTTAGGCAAGATGGAGTTGATGTTAAAATTTGGAGATCGCTTGTGCGATTGGTCTAGTGCTTTACTTACCTAAGGAAGATGTTGACAATAGATAGGGTAATAGTGTATGTATTGCTTGGAATAGAGCTGTAGAAATTCCTAAATCTGTTGAGGTGGACTAAGGGTGACTTAGGCAAGATGGAGTTGATGTACATTATGTGTGCTATGTTATATACACATTATGTGTGCATATACTAGGAGGCTAACCCACATTAGACTTGTGAGCATGGGAGCATGGGAACAAGGTCTAGTGGAGCATGGGTTAGGACTAACCTTAAGGGTTAAGGTTAGGGTCAGGCATCCAAGGGTCACACATGAGGAATGGAAAGTCAAGAGTCACTTAAGGGCCCTCCTATATAATAGGGGCATGGGGCACACTCAAGGGGGCTTGGAAGCTTGGAGGCTTGGAGGCTTATGCTATGGTCTCTTGTGTAGAGGTCCATATCTACTCACCTACCATTTCACACTATAGCTATATGCTATTGGATTGTGTTATACCTCTTGATGGTATGGGACATCAAGGTAGAGGTATGATGTATTTCATTTATGATTCATGTGTGCATCCCTTGGGCTTGGGGGTGGTTGGGTGGTTGAGTTTATGCCTGATTTATGCATGTTTATGCATAACAATTATCTAGAGAGATCTTAGGGTTTTAACAGTGGTATCAAAGCAATCTCTATTTAATTGTTGTTGATTTTTTTTAGTAAATTTTAATATTTACTAATAAAATATTATTTTTTGTTGATTTGTGTTGATGAATTGCACGTGGATCATCGATTTGGTGATTGGAACGTGTGTAACTACAATTCAATGGACGAATCGACGTTGCGGGGAAATTCCGTGAGTTAATGCTATTTTTCTCTATTTTTTATGGTTAAAATCAAGCATTAATGGAATTTTTTTCAAAAATACCATAAAGTTTATGGTGGATATTTTTGTAGAATGGATTCCTTGAATTTCTAGAAATTTTAGAAATTTTTTCCTAATTTTTTGAGCATTTTTATGATTAAAAATGTATTTTTATACATTTTTGCGGGTTTATTCCGCGGGAATGCGATCAAATTTCTGTCAATTTCTACTGAAATTCAGTAGGGGACAGCGTGTTGATGCATGAGATGCTCTCCCGTGTGCGTGGGACTCTCTCCATCTCTCAAAATCTGATTTTTCCTTCTTTTTTCTATGAGAATCTCTTCAAAATGATTTTTTTAAACATTAATCATAATTAATGATAATTATGATTAAAGAAAGTTTAATTAAAAACTGTAATCATGGATTAAAGTAATCTGTGATTAACAGAGGGGAGGAGAAAGAGATTGGAAGGAAGAAGAGGGAGAGGAAAGAGGGGAGAAGAAGGAGAGGAGGGAGTTTTCACTCCCTCTCTCACTGTTTTCGCGCAGGCGGCGGGAGGGGGGGCTGCGCTGCAGCCGGGCGAAAAAAATCACCCCCCCCTAAAAAAATCAAAATGGCTATAAGCTTATTAAATCTTATTTTTTTTATTTTTAAAAAAATGAGTTTTTTATTTAAAAAAAACTTTTTGAATTTATTTCAAAAAAAAGCTTGGAAAAAGCCTGGAAATTACTGAAAATTTTGGGATTTGAGGGAAAAAATCTCTGAAAATTTTTGGCTTTTCATCTTCCGAAAAACCTTTGGCTTTCCGTTTTCCTGAAACCTTTTGGCTTTCCGAATTCCGGAAAAACTTTTGACCTTCCGTATTCCGGAAACCTTTGACCTTTCACATTCCGAATTTTTTTGTCTTTTCATTTTCCCAAAACTTTTGGCTTTCCGTATTCCGGGAAAACCATTGGAATTCCGAAATTTTTTGACCGTTCGTATTCTAAATGCGTTCGGGGTATTTTAAAAATTTTAAAAAATTCCTAAAAATTAGTGGAAAATTAGACAAAGGTTATTTTAAATTTCGAAAAAATGTGGGGTTAGTGTTTGGCATGTGGTGTGTCCATTCGGGCGCCCGTGACCATTCAAATTCCCTTTAAATTATATTTTTTGACCCAAAAAATTAAAAAAATCCATTAAAATTGAAAATTTTCATTGGATTTGAGAATTGTCGGGCGGAATTGGAAATTTCGTGAATGATGGGATTCTCAGGAAAAATTAGGAATATTTTGAAATTATTTTTAGAAATCCTAAAAATTGGTATTTTTAAAATATCAATGGTATTTTGGCAAATTAAATTGCTAATTTTTTTTTGGAAAAATATAGGTTTGGAATGCCGTGAGATAGGTTTGGTGGAATTCAAAATTATTATATTTTGAGGCCCTATAAAATTAGAAAAAATTTAGAAAAAATCATGATAATTTTTTTTCTCGAGAATTTAATATTTTCGAGAGTTATTTAATGTTGAAGTACGTTTTCTCGTGCTGACATTAGATAGATGCCAGTTATTCGCATATTATTAATACGATTATACCTCGTATTAATGGATATTTATGTTTGGATTAATTCTAAACGATCTATTCATGATTTTTTACCATTGTTTAGCCATTCTTTTGGACATGTTCCTTAATTTCTTTTGATGGCTATGATTTACGTTCAAAGTGTGTTTCACCTTTGACACTTTTCCATGATAACTTATTTTACACTTATTTAAGTGTGGTTTGTGCTTAATTTATTAAGCCTAAGACAAACTCTATCATGGGTTAGTTGATCGGTTTGTTTTGGTGGATTTTGGATGTTTTCCAAGTTTTATATGGACTCATCAGGTTCTGCCTAGATCACTTGTGTCTAGGGTTTTTTTTATTGAGTGTTACACATATGTGTTTCACTTTCTTACTTTGGAGTTTTATTTGAACAACACAATGTTCATATACTCCGGATTGATGAGTTGGCCACCAATTTTAATGCTTCTTTTGGCATGTTTAATGTCCATTAGATGGTATGCATTGATTCTTATGATCAACTATAGTTTTTATGGATTCGAGGAGCTTCTATGCTTTTATCCATGGTTTTATAAGGATCTTTTGATCTTTTGGATAATATCATGTGCTTTGAAGGTAGCATTTGCCTTCGTTTTTTGCACGTAATTTTGGAGTATATTTTTTGTACTCTGGTACATATTCCAACTCAGATACCTAGTTACTTATATATCTAGATGAGTTATTTTTCTACCCTAACTTTATTGTGTTTTGGGTAGTTATCATTAGAAAGGTGCCAATTATTCAATTTCTTTTCTAATGATATACTCAGAAGGATTTATTCCTTGATGTAGTCTCAAGTATATAGAGACAGGTTTAGTATGTGAAAGTCTGGATAAGGCCATCTTATTCCTTTTATACAGGATTTTATTCATATTTCCTAGACGGCATACTAGGGAGTTTCAAATTGTTAAGGTATGTATGGGTGGTATCATGGTGGTATGGGACGCTAGTGATCCCTCACATATATTATCTTATGGGATAATTTGGGCTCAAGATTGTTGCTTTGCTTACATCACTTAGCATGTTGACCTCAACATTCAAAGACAATCTTATTTTCTAAATTCACTAGAAGTTATATTGTGGGCATTCTCTAGATAAATTTCTCTTATCTATAGCCTACATGTTTTGATGAGGGTAATCTCATCGGCATTTTGACTTGTTGAAATCTCTTTCTTTAGAGTTCAAACAAGTTTTATCTTGTTGTGTTCGGATAAGGAAATTTGGATTCTTCCTTTGTTGGCATTTCTTTCTCTAGTTCCGTACTTTAGGTGATTTACACAATCAACCTGATAGGTTTACGGATGGACATATGTGACTCATCGAGACGTTGATGACTCTATGTTAATATGGGTAACTCGAGACGTCAATTTTTCCATATGCAGATGTGGGTATGTCGGGGCACCGATGAATCCCTGGTTTTTGCTGTTATAATGCCATGCTTTCCTACTTTATTCCGAATGGTTTACAACGAGGAAGTTACTTTGAATGTGCTATGTTATATACACATTATGTGTGCATATACTAGGAGGCTAACCCACATTAGACTTGTGAGCATGGGAGCATGGTTTTATGCTGATAGGTAGATGACGCTCATCTCGGTCTTTTGAACCAGGAGCGTTGGTTTATTTTAATGTTCCTAAAGATTTTCAGACTTTGTCAATGGGAAAATGCTCGAATTTATCTCCTAGATATTATGGTCCATTTCGAGTTATACATCGGATTGGCACGGTTGCGTAAGAACTAAAACTACCTCCAATTGTTAGAGTTCATCCAGTCTTTCATATCAATAGATTGAAAGGGAAACTGGGAGGTGAGGATAGCACAGGCTCCTCAAGAACTCGTTGAAGTCGAAGATTTATCCTATGTTCCACATGAACCTGATAAGGTACTTGAATTCAGGGAAAGGAAACTTTGTAGTTGACTAATCCCTGAGGTTAAAATTAGGTGGAAAGATAGGGAAATTGAGAATTCGACTTGGGAGTCGGTTGAGATTGTTCAACGCAGTTCTCCTTCTTTTCATTGCAAGAGTGCAATGTTTTGAGAGAGGGGAAGTATGTTATATGTACATTATGTGTGCTATGTTATATACACATTATGTGTGCATATACTAGGAGGCTAACCCACATTAGACTTGTGAGCATGGGAGCATGGGAACAAGGTCTAGTGGAGCATGGTTAGGACTAACCTTAAGGGTTAAGGTTAGGGTCAGGCATCCAAGGGTCACACATGAGGAATGGAAAGTTAAGAGTCACTTGAGGGCCCTCCTATATAATAGGGGCATGGGGCACACTCAAGGGGGCTTGGAAGCTTGGAGGCTTGGAGGCTTATGCTATGGTCTCTTGTGTAGAGGTCCATATCTACTCACCTACCATTTCACACTATAGCTATATGCTATTGGATTGTGTTATACCTCTTGATGGTATGGGACATCAAGGTAGAGGTATGATGTATTTCATTTATGATTCATGTGTGAATCCCTTGGGCTCGGGGGTGGTTGGGTGGTTGAGTTTATGCCTGATTTATGCATGTTTATGCATAACAATTATCTAGAGAGATCTTAGGGTTTTAACACCAGGCCAGTGATCTCCTTGCTCAAAGTGGATCATAAGGGGAGTCGGATCAATCTTGGGCACTCATCACATCACAAGGCAAAAGCTATGTAAATCTAATGTTTTGGGTCAAATATGGCCTACAACACATTGGCTGGAAAAGCTAATGTTCCATCAAGGTGAAAGGCTTTGCATATATCTAGAGATTAACCCAAAGCTGGAAGGAAATCCTCTCAAGAGCTGAGTGGAGTGGTTCAGCAAGAGGGGACTCCTCCCTAATGCAAAACATCTGGATTTACAAAGGTGCATTCAATGATGGTGTCCCACTTGCACTCAGAAACAAGAAGCTTTCTAAGAGGTTTCACAACAAAGGACTCAAGACTTTTAAAGACAAGTGGAGCAGTAATGCCCAACAATGGCAAACACCAACTGACATTTGGCAAGGTTTGACCAGGGAAGAGCAACTCTTTCTGGTTGACTTGATATCAACATAATTAAAGACTCTTGGCACACTGCAAGTTATATCTCTCTAGATTAATGTATGAGAGAATGGAACTTCAATGGAATCATACTTGACAAGAAGATCAAACACATAGTGAGAAGTAATAAGTGGGCTAAAACGTTAGCCAGGAGATGGAACAAAAAAGGCATTCAACTGACTCCAGAGTATTGCAGGAAAAGAAAAGCTAAGGTATGGAAGTCCTCATGTTCTAGAAGACTAGACCTTTTGCTTTGGAGAGTGCTCCACCTAAAGCTCCCAGTAAGGGAAGTCACTATTGCCAAATGGAGAGATGGTAACCCTTGGTGCCCCCTATGCAAGAGTAAAAGGGAGTTAGTGTTGCACTATGGGAATGCAGGGCAGTGCAACCCACTTGGAAAAAAGTTAACAACCTTCTCAGGACATGTGCTGTGTGACTGACCGCATCAACTGGAGACAAGCCCTAATTGGTTGCAAAGGTAGGATGAACCCGGCAATATATAAAGTCTGGAACTCCATCAGAGCTCTTATCATTTCTGAATTGTGGAGTTGTAGGAATGCACTAGCACACTATGGCCTTAGTAAAGGCCCTTCTCTCACTATAAAGGGAATCAAAGATATCATTGCTCAAGCCTGTAAGCTGGCCATTAAAAATGGAGGTTCCATGAGGAGTTTAGCTGCTACTAAAAGAGTCATCATCATGAAGCTATCCAAGCTTAAGGTATAACCTCGGGGTAATGTATCTCTCTTTGATACCAATATAATAACCTCTTTGCATTTTTTTTAAAAAAAAAGTTTAGGGGGAGTGGAAGACTTACCAGCTATTGTGGGGGTTGTGAGAATACCCTTTGTGGAAGCAATTGGTGTGGGTAGAGGATTGGATTCGTTGCACTCCTCATCCTAGAGAATCACTATTACTTTGCCCTAGGGAAGCTTGAGGGTAGCTGTGTTGTCAGCTGAGTTGATTGTACTTGTAGCGTTTTGAACTCAGCTTCCTCTAAGAATGACTGCTTTGTGTGTCTCGCCTGTGGGAACCACATAAAATTTGCAAGCCAATGGGTTAGAGACAATATGTATAGTTTGTGTAAAGGACCCAAGGCTTTGTATACATTTTCCACTAGGTAGTTGAATTTTGGCATGGGCACTGTGAAGAAATGGCTTGCCTAGGGAGACCCATGTTTCCCATTCCAAAAGATTGTGGCTAGCTATGAGAGATAGTAAGGCACATTTTCTTTGCATATTTCTGCCAAAGGGGAAATCTCACCATACCCAAAGGGTGGTCATTTCGTGTTGGGGAGCTATGCTTACACTCAGGGTATTAAGCAAGGCAAGGGCCTTGTAGGGTTCATGCAGGGAGTGGCCATTGGGGGGAGCACAAATTACGTGCCAAGTTTACGATCTGGGAGGGTATCAAGTGTAGAAAGGATTTTTACCTAGTCGTGATCGACTAGGTAAAAAGGGCCTTATAGGGTTCATGAAGGGACTGGCCATTGGGGGGAGCACAAATTACGTGCCAAGTTTACGATCTGGGAGGGTATCAAGTGTAGAAAGGATTTTTACCTAGTCGTGATCGACTTCGTCACTATTGATAGAAGTGACCATGTACAAAGCATCGTAAACAAAGAGATTGTCGTTCCTAGCGGTGGTCACAGAGTCTTCAGAAAAGGGACCTCTGGCCATGGGATGTGAGTGCCATGTATATAAATTTACTTTAAGTGTTTAAGTCCCTTTGCGAAGATAGACATGATGTTTGTCCCAGTCATGGATCAATTGTGTTTGTCGCATGAAGGGTCTACCCAAGATGCTGTCAGAGATGGCGTTATGAAAGTCCATGATGACAAATGTGATGTTGAAGGTCATGTCATAGTCTTTTACCTTGAGGTCATGCGCTAGGCCCAAGGGTGATGCAAGTTTCCCATCCACAAGCTTTATCAGCAATGTGGTGGGATCCAAGCATGGTTGGCCCTAGTATTCCTAGCATGTTCTTGCGAGGATGCTTATGCCAGCACCTCCATCCAGGATGCCTTTGAACACACCTCCATCCAGGATGCCTTTGAACACACATCCATTATAGGAAATGGGCAGGGCTGTGTTTGTGTCATCAACTTCAAAGTAGTGGCCCAACGCAATCACTCAAATTATTGGTGCACCTTTGAGTTGTGGGTTATGGTGATGGAGTAGTTTAGGATGATGGGGCTCAGATTTATCTGAGGAATCTAAGCAAGCTCGCTCCTCCACGGAAGCCTGTAGTTTTTGTTCCATCCAATCCCGAAGGTCATTCCATAAATTTAGATTACCTTTTAACAAGGTTCCAATGGGCATTTGGATTTAGGAAGAAAGAAAGGTTGAGAGGTTGGCAAGGTCACGTTGAGGATGAAGAGCTTCCTCAGGTGCGGAGCCTTGATCATAAGGTGGACCAGCTATGGTATATGGAAGTTCAATGTGGTCCTTATTTGACGGTGTTGGGGGTTGAGATTTGGGTGTTGTAGGAGGGTAAAATACCTCATCAAATTTTGTGTGGGCACCTCGTGAGTCTGTGTCAGACTCTATGTCACTGTTCAGATTGAGTTGTTTGATGTGAATGGGGGGTTTAGGCTTGGCCGACTGTGGAATTGGCACTGAAGGAAGGCACAGGTGGGGCAATATCTTCACTTGGCAACGTCATGTTGGCGAACGGATCTTCCTCGACTTGGAGCACAAGCGGGGGCTCCTACTTACTTGATGAGTAGGTATGGGGGGTGGAACGGACGTAGGTACCTGGTCAAAGGTCACAAAAATGGGCGGCAGTTCTAGTTGAGCCTGGTAGTACCAGTGGTTGGGCCTCCTTAAGACGTTGCTTCTTGAGGATGGCATTAGGATATGCGGTCAGCCGTTTTTTCCGTTTGGTGAATTTTTGGGGGGCTACATGGGGAAGTGGCATTTCGGCACGATTATTGCTCCTCCCCGAGGAGGATAATGTGGTTTTTTCTGAGCCAGTGTCGGATGCTAACCCGATCATCACCTTGGCCAATGTGCTTAGAGCATTGTTTCTTTTGAGATGTGGCCTTCTTTCATTTCGAGTTCACCTTTGCAAGCTTCTTCACCGGCATTAAACTCTTGTATTGAGATTAATTGTATTGGCATACAACTATAAATGCCTAAGTTGTAAGTGAACTCTCACATGATTGCAATCTCTTGGTTATATTCAAGTCTCAATTCCAAAATTCTTGTAGAATCTACTATGTTTAGAGGGTGCCTTTGGCATTGGTGAAGAGGCCAAAGGGGAGCATGTCTTGAACCTTTTGTGCCGTGAGTGTCTTGATAAAGCCGTACGAAAGGGAATTAAGTACATTAGATGTGAAGACATGGCCCTAACCCGTACCATTAGATTATAAAATTTGGTAAGGGAGTGGAAATACTTGGTGGGGAGATCTACAAGTAGCATTTCATCAACATACATCAATTGATATTGCATAATTGGCAATGAATATGTAAGGCAATACAATTGGAATGTCATAGTTGGTTTCATTGAGATTTTACAATTGATGCACAAAGTTCATAACAAAATTTGTGCAAAATTTTATTGGAAACACTTGATGGATAGTGATTGATGCATTATTAATTAACAAATTATTGCCATAGACAAAGGGATGCTTCGGATGCATGATTTTAGGATTTTCGTAGTTTTGACAATTTTCACACCAAACGACAAAACCCTAATTCAGTAGAAGAGGTTTTGGATTGAAAAAAAAGTGGATATAGAGTTGGATTTCCCATCCCTTAATCTCCAATTCTAGCCCTTAACTGGGAAACTAGCTAGGTTACATTTTCTACTGGCTACCCTATTTTTTACAGTTTTGATCCACTTCTGAACCACCAAAATTGACTTCATAGTTGGATAGCACACTCGTAGACCATCCTATAGAGCTAAAGAACTCCCAAATTTAATACCGTCTTGGGAGTCAAAAGGCCAAATTATTATCGGTTGATTTTTTTATTTTTTTATTTTTTTACAAAAAAGTCAAAACAGAGAGTACTAGACTAGTCAATAAAAAGACTAGGAAAGGCAAGTGGCATAAAACTCAAGAAAGATCTCATGAAAACAAATTTGGCTATCCATTACAGCTTGGCAAAGATGAAGCTATTGATGGGCATGAGAAAGTAATGCATGAGGGCATGGCTAAGCTTCTAGAAGAGTACAAAGAAGTGTCCAAATGGCTAACAAAGAGAGATGTTGATCATGGTATTAAGCTTAAGCCAAATGTAAGGCAGTCAACAAGCCTCCATATAGGATCTCTAAGGTGGAAAAAGATGAAGTAGCAAGGCAAGTCAAGGAGCTCTTGGGGATACGGGATGTCCATTGTTGGTAAGCATATAGAGTTGTTCTCACTTGAGATCTTTACTGACCTATCCTTCCACTTAACAATTTTTCATTCTGGTCTTTGAACCTAAGAATTCTCCTTGGTTCATATGGAAGTGGGAACTCCAAGGACTCAACTACGACTTTAAGATAAACTACGTTGTCTTGGTGATACATTGTTTTTTGCATGCCATTGGCGCACAAAAGTTAGATGTACTTGAGATCCCTTTGAAAACTCAAGTTTGTAGACTACACTACCACGCTACGCTACCAACTTGTTAAATCTTCTCCTTGCATAGCTCTACGACCATAGGAGATCTAGACTAGAGTCCATAAAACACCATAAATGGAGAAAATCTAGTCATGAACAACAAAAGACATATTCCAAAGGTGAGAGGTACTCCTTTCCACTAGATTATTCATCTATGCATCAGCATATGCTCTAGAACCTCATTGGATTTTCAGTTTGACCACCATCAATCTATGGATGATTGACCTCACTCTTACTTAGAGTGATATTTAACCTTTGAAGATTTTCCTTCAAAGATGACTATCAAACTTTAGATCTCTACCCCACTATATCTGCAGCCAGGCCATATAGTTTGTAGAGATGTTTAATATTAAAGAGCCTAGAAAACTCAGATGTTTTCACATCTTTTAGTTGGAAGAAACGTTTTCAACCTATTTACTCTTCCCTTCAAGAATAATTTTCAAGTAGTACAATCAGGAAAGAAAGACACAGAATGCATATTTTTCTTAAGTACTATGACCAAGGAAACATGCAACACTCGTGTTTCATCCGGAACACCAAACCATAGTTGCCACTTGTTGCAACTATGAATGATATCAATAAAACACAAATTGCTACTAAGGCATTGAATAACATTATGCCTTTAGTATATGCTAGAAGTTCTCAAATCCTCAAGAACCTCATAATGACTGTGCTCCAACATTCAAGGAATTCCTTTGTATATCCTACGATATCAAATATGTTTTTCTCTTGTGTTTAGAAACCACATGGACTTTAATTCAACAAATTTGGGCAACTGCTATAAGTCTTTTAGCAAATTGTTCTATGATGATGTGGTAAAGTTCAATTGACCACGTAGTTTAAGGAAAGCTACACTTTCAATTGACCACGTAGTTTAAGGAAAGCTACACTTTCCTCTCTCCAAAAGTTCTTGCGTTCTTCCAAGAATAGTTTACACATCTTACAACTAAGATGATTTCCACATTGATATCATCTATGTGATTTATAGTGTCTACACACTACTAGAAAATCAAGAGTAATGTGCACCAATGAGAGTTCCACTCCCAGCCCACGAGTAGATACAACAATATCCACATGTCTACTCGTGCAACCACGTTGGTTGCTTGGCAATACATATCTATGTCTCTACACCCAACCATGTCTCTATGAACATATTTATGGGCTATCTATGGTTACATCCAAAAGCTAATAGCACCATCCAGACATACCTCTACAAGTGGTCTCATTGGACACCTCTACTATGTGAAACAATATTGTCAACCATTTCAATTATGGGAAATTATTTACTATAAAGCAATAAACGAGAAATTATTTATCGATTCCCCACTTTGTATACACATATGCTACCATATGTGAATTAGGTATGCCTCCAACACACCTTACACTGATAGACAAACAAAATCAATCTCTGTACTTTGAGACTACTTTGACATAAATAACATAACATCTAATTTGTGTTCAATACCAATATGAAGTCTGACGTATAACAAATCTTTGTTGCCTCCCTATGATAGTGGAAATGCACTACCTACTCGTATAGGTGGCAATATACTACCCAATTGTAATCGATGACAACAAAAATTAACGGGTCCTTGTACGCACTTCATAAACAAATTACAAAGCGCAAATGTGATTATTCTTTTTCATAGCAAAGTAAAGAGAAACAACATCCACTTTACCCTGTCTCTATCAAAACACCAAATCTTTTCTCGATTTGGTTGAGTAGCTCCATACTCCTCTAACAGTAACTCTATACCCACCATGAATATGCTCTTCTCAAGTTGGGAAATTTACAAAGCCGTCTTCAACAAGATGCTCGAGCCAATTATTGCGAAGTGCTCATCTAGATTGACTTAAAACCTTTGGCACTATGGCGGCACAAAGTATGGGGCATTCTAGCACTGAGTTGTCGTTGATTCAAAGACATTCACTCAATAACTATGTCAATCTTTAAACTCTATGGTTATCATCTAACCATGATTCCTACTAGGCTGTGGTAGTAGCCTTAGACTTCAACTTTCAATGTGAATATAAACAGCAAAGTCACTAAAGAAGTTGCTCAAAACTTTGTGGTACAACCTCATGGCCATCTACCATGCCCTGAGCATAGTGTGAAAATGATTTCATGCATACTTGATCAACTACACACTAAACACTCTTACCAATTTGGTTTAGCACCAAATTGACAAGGTCAGGGCTTTATCTAGAATATCAAGTACCTAAGGTTTGTTACTTTCCATAAAATTTGAGCTCGTTGGAAGTCAACACCTATATTGATTAATTGAATCTATCACTTTCTCCGATAATTTTATCACCCCCATTTGACACAAGGTCAAGTGGACATGAAGGGTCCCTGAGTGCTCTGTCTCAGTACATAACCCAAGAGATTCGTCTGATCTCTTCGAATCAACGCTCACTCTTCTTCTCGTAGAAATCTCGACTAATCACTCCAGAGTAGCACACCTTTCTAAATGAGGAAGGCAATGATTGTTGGAAAGTGCACGCGCATACAACAATACCATGCCAAAATATAAAAATGATTAAGGTAACTACTAGGCATTTTGTGCTATGTCAAGGTCAAGATTTGTGTAATCACTCTGGATTGATGCCAAATCTATTGTGGTCTGCCTCTAATCTCTTTGGATTAGCTCAAACCTTGAGTTTACTTCTAAACTGCCATGTTCAGTCCTAAACTCACCAGACATGTTAGAAAACTCCGCTAGGCTCTCTGGCTTAGAATTATTTCTAACAAACACAGTCATGGTTTATGAAACTATGCTGGATCCAATGACAATGAATAACCATGCTTGTATGGAGTGAAGTACTTCTCACTTTAACCAGGCAGTAATCCCATCATATACGAGTAATGATCCACTCATTTCCCATGCCTTGCACAACAGCTGGTATGTTCTACAAGGACATGAACTTTGCAACACTAAATACCCCAATTAATATATGGATTTACTTTCCTTTTCATGAAAGTCATCCATAGTTCGATGATTTGTATCATCCATACTTCCATGAATTGTACTGTAGAAACCAAACATGCATTCAAAAATGAACACAAGTGTTGGATATAGGTGAGTCTACGCTCCTTGAATATTTTAGGGTGTCCCCCACATATCACAACCATCCAACAATACTAATCTCCCTGCTCACCAATGGTTCTATAGAATTCTCAAACCACTCTGTCAGCACTAGTATTTGATCATGGCTATGTTACCCATAGTTTCTACAAACTCTATCATTAGATCTCTTCCCAACAAAGGCTATTAAGTGAGTTTCGAAGCTCAATCTTGCCCAAACACTTCATCACACTACGGAAAAAGGCTATCAAGTGAGTTTCAAAGCTCAGTATTGCCCAAACACTTGATCACACTACGGAAAAAGTATACCAACACTTGATCACTATGGAACAAGCATATAAACAACCAAATCAAAGGCTCAAAATTTATGTACGAGCCTTGGTGTCCCATACCACCAAGACCACAATGATCTTTATGAGCACTTTCTGTCTCATACCATCTAGTGAGCATGAAGCTCATTGTGACGACACACAACTGGACTCTTTCCTCTCCTTGAGAAATAAATACAAAATCTCAAGCAAATGGATGACTACACATAAAAACCAAGGGTGTTTGCAACTAGACCAACTATGCAACGTCATATATGGTGCACAGGTTTTTTAAGTCTAACATGGCTACTTTTTAAGGAACTATAACAAGCTCCATAGCCTCCAATACTCAATGTAGAGTACTTGTCAAAATAATCCGATAAGATCTCAATGGGTTGCTACTACCTAAACTGGTAATCAAGCCAAGCTCTTGAGATATTAAAGATTAGCCAGACAAGCTAGCTTTAGAACAAGACCTCTTAGGGATACTCTCATTTCAAACAAAAGAAGCAATGACATGCTCCATAGGTAGGTTAAGTAGCTCCGTACTTTTCAGAAGTCATGTTGAACCAAGTTCGAGTCATCAACACCCAGGTTTCTCTACATTCGGTAAACTCCAAACTCAAGGATCACTATGGATCTCACTCTAAGATCACTACAAATCTTAGAATAGTTTATCTCTACGGACCATACACGAGTGCTTGTATCTCTGCGGACTAAGCGTAATATACTTTGGTTGTTAAGTAGCACAACACTGTGGTTGTTTAGTACATCTTGATCCAAGAGATCACCTCATGAATCTAGGACCATAAAAGCATTGTCAGACTCTCAAGCTTGACTTTGTTAAGAGTAGCATTCA
This sequence comes from Cibotium barometz, assembly GCF_041138505.1. NCBI lineage: Eukaryota > Viridiplantae > Streptophyta > Polypodiopsida > Cyatheales > Cibotiaceae > Cibotium > Cibotium barometz. Next base: position 22,390,240 of record NC_141106.1, read on the forward strand.
CTAAGCCTCACCATGCTAGGCTACAACATTACGGCCCAAAAATGCAAGATAAAAAATGGGCAATGGATTGATTTGCATTATCCCAACAATGGAATCTAACATCCTTGAGTGCCTAGCTTTGTGTGTGACTCGGTGGCACACACAAATTAGAATTGTCAGAGCTCATGCCTTGTGTGACTGCACACACCTAAAGTTTAAAAAAAGTTGAGTTACACTTGCTTCAATTGTCTCAAATTCTTGGGACACAACACTGAAGGTAATAGCTATATCTACTCCCGTACCACAACTACAAAGGTGTCAATTCTTGTTGTGGATGTTGTGAACGAGCTACGTCGCCCGCAAACTATTCCCAAATTGTGCCAGATTAAGACCTCACTTACTCATATCCTATTGGATACCCATATGCATGCATGCACACATGAACAATTGATGATAACTAAAGTGCGTACGCTTGCAAATTTATGCTACGATCACGGCACAAAACTGCCTACACATGGTTACGTGTGCTATGACTTGTGTCATCTAATGTGTGTGTGTTTCACACACACCTCCACACACACACACACATTAAACATGTGCTAGGTTTTTTTTAATCGTGGGAACCAACCCCAAAGATATTTAAAAAAAATGAAAAAATTTAACATTTTATTAAGGTTCTCACATCCTGTGGCGTCTAGTGAGGCAGCTATTTGAGGCTCCGGTGTGTTGTGGGAGAGAGGGTGTCAGGCCACAACAGCCCATCAAAGAAGCCGAGAGCGGCCAAGCAACACACAACAGAGCCAACAGCAAGCAACGATCCCTTCGTTGCAGCTTTCTCTGCCTTCGGTGACCCCATCAATCCCAATGAATTTGAGTAAATGAGAGAAATAGATACAATCGTGTCACTTCTCTCCTCACGCGTGCACGCAGTTCCCGCCCCGCCCCTGCATGTGTTGTGGTGGTTCATGCGGCGGCCAATAGCCAACGTCTCAGAGAAAAGGCCACAGCCATGAGAGATTGCATGATTGGAAGCTCGTTTTCTTTCTAGCAAGCCCACCACCCCCCCTGTAGGCAAACTAGCTTGTGGTTGACTCTGACTAATTCCGTCCCTCCGACGACGTTGCCTCTTCCACACACATGCAGGCAGACACACGCAGAGAAAAAACGAGAGATCCAAAATAAACCATTGAAAAAAAAAGAAGAAGAAGATAAGATTAGGCTTATGTTTTTCCGGAGCCCGGAGAATGGGGGGTGTCGGCTTTGATACCAATGTTACATCATGGTGGTCGCCGCGGTCGCCCAATCACGTGCGGAGAATCGGGGGAGAGGGCTATGTCGGCTTTGATACCAATGTTATTACATCATGGTGGTCGCCGCCGCCGCCCACCATAGCCCAGGAGGGCTCCGACGAGTTATGGTCACCACCCAACCATAGAGGAATGTCAATAAGTATCCACATTGCCGGCTTATATAGTGACATGTATGCCCACACTAGCCCAGCTGTCCAACTGCCCACGGTCCTCCAACCTGAGTACCTCACCCCTGAACCCCAAACATTCTCAATACATGCACTCCGGCGTGTGGACTCCATGTCCGATCGAGCTTCGCCGCCGCTACGGGTAACTCACGCATGCCGTTTTTACAGGCTACGTGACAGCTATCTAAGCCCAAACCCTATTGGATTCCCTTGAGTGATCCACTACACAAATAGAAATTACCTTACCACAACATTGCTCATCTTTAAGGAACAACCCATAAGCACCATTCGGTCTCATGAAAGCCCCTTATCACCCTTTAAGCTGGAGATCGATGTGTCCCAACAAAAAGTAACAATGGGCACTCCTAATTAACAAACAATGATGGAGCAAAGTTGGAAATGATAAAACCTACAATACCTTCCACGAATTCAGGGCATGACATAAAACACGAAGGACGATTTATGCTATGTCATCACTTTATCTCCAAGTTTTGCTCCTCGACAAATTTCATGTCCATATTAGGAGAGAGATTATTGGGAAAAGCTAGTTCCATGATAATATAGTTTGCACTAACATGTATGGCAATATAACACATATACACACAATAAAAATCCATATAATATTTTTTTTAATGATGAGAAAGAGAACGTACCAAAAAGAGAGAATGAAAGTACGTCTCTATTGTTACTGTAGACCTTGAGCATGGACTTTTCATGGACTGATACGAGTGACCCTATCTTGGACCTGCATTGTCTGGACTGGTACTATCAAGGGGAGTTAGGTATTCCTACTTTCCAAACCCACTCATGATAGCTTCATCTCCTTGCACCATGTTTTAGTTGTGAGAATTGCATGTTATCTGCAGCATTCTACTTATGATGGCATTGTAGAACTTATTTTAAGTACTATGAGATAGGACTCCTGCACTTCATGGTAGGAGAGAGCCCACAACGAGAGAGTGTACTTTACCCAAGGGGAACCTCATGAAGTAAGGAATGCACAGGAAGAGCTCGTAGAGCAGGGGAGGAGAGCAAGAGCTTACGCACCTACACCATGATTCTATGAAATAATGTTACTGACTCCTTGTCCCTTCTAGAGTATGGTAGGTCATTTCCTTGATAGCTTAGCTAGAAATAGCTACTTAGCTCACTTCCTTATAGTACCTATGCCATATCATAGAGTGAGAATGCACTCAAGCTATTGCCTCGTACACCAGAGGAGGCATATATTTTAGAGTTAAACCGTGTGACGAGAATTATGAGCTTAGTGACATTGAGTCTAACTCGGCGTCGTATGAGCTATGGCTATCTGATGATGAACTATTGCAATGACTTTAACCATTTTTTAAAAGGTTCAACAATAGGATATAATAATAGAAAAAAATAGCATTGCAAGTACACTTCTACGAGGCTTTAAAACCAATGGAACACCTTATTGGTTATACCATGTTGCCTTGTAGATCTTCAACACAACCAAATAACCATCCAATATATAACCTCGATGCATATTCATTGACATATTCCAAGGACGGAATCTAAATCAAGAAGGGGGTATGTTAACCCTTGCCAAAGACCTCTATGGCGTCCATGCTGGTCGTCATTTCATTTTCACCTCCATTTGCATAGGCATCGCAATGGCCAAAATTCACCTAAAAGCCATGCATTGTATATTTTACATGAGTACTCACCTCTTGTCTATGAACGATGCACTAGGAGATTAAGGAGTTTAGGTTACTACCTTTTGATGAGTGTTTACACTAGCCTAGGAGGCCTAGGATACCCGATGCACTAGGAGATTAAGGAGTTTAGGTTACTACCTTTTGATGAGTGTTTACACTAGCCTAGGAGGCCTAGGATACCCGAGGGCCTAGTTTTAGGCTTTGACCACCCAAGGGTGTAAACCCTAAACATAAATTAGATAAGACCTCTTATATTAATTCAATAGAATGCTCTTGTTCTCTAATATCTTACCTCTTTCTTGTTGAGATCTTGTGTGCTTGCTTGCATGTGTGTGAGAGAGTGAGTCTATGAGATTGAGTGTGAGGAGAGTCGAGCTTCCACTGGGGTGCAGCCAATAGTGGCAGAGTGGAGATTTTAAGTGCTACTGCTACGTAGTGACAATGGGCCATACGAGGTTAGTGAAAAACCTCGATTTTGTATCTGCACGTTAGGCCATGGCACATTGGTTTCTCAGTTGAGATGTTTGTGCTCTCGAGTGCGGTTGGGCAATGCCCCATGATATTGGGTTGTTCCTTATGTTCTTTCCATGGTGCCAGGGCTTCCCAGAGAGGATGACCACTTGATGCATGATGCATATTAGAGAAGTGATTGAGGTATTGAAGAGAAAAGGAGAGAAAATGTACTTCTATAGCTCAAGAAGTAGAGTATCTTGGTCACATTATTATGAGCAAAGAAGGCATCAAAGTGGATCCTAAGAGAGTGTGTACAAAAGTGACCTACACCTACAAATACAACTCAACTAAGGAGATTTTTAGGCTTATCATCTTTTTATAGAAGGTTCATGAAGAGGTATGAAGAAATCACTGACAAGCTTAAAAAAGAAGCCTTCTTTTGGGATGCAATTGCAAAATAAGAGTTTTGAAGAGCTAAAAAAGATGCTCACAACAACCCCTATTTTGGTGTGCTCAAATTTCACTAAGTCATTTATGGTGAGGGATGATCCAAGAATTGGGCCAGTTTTGTACCAAGATCATGGTGTGATTACTTATGAGAGCCACAACTTGAGTGAGAAGGACATGCAAATGCATGTGTATGACCAAGAGATGGTTAATATTCTACATGTTATTAAGAAATGGCACCACTATCTTTATGAGAGTCACTTTTATGTGAGACGTATTTCCTCTCTCAACCAAATTTGTCTCCTAAGCAAAGGTGGTGGTTGGCCAACTTTAAGATTACATACACAAAGGGCAAAGAGAATGTATCTCTGAAGTGCATAGAGATTGGATCGTGGACATTTAAGAGGAGTATCTCTTGAACGAGGAAGTGTCACAAATTTTACAAAAATTACAATATGGTTCTCATGAGGATTTGATTTTAAGCTTCAAAATGGTCTCTTTTACTATAAAGAAAGAGTCTATCTTGTGTCTATGTTCGAATACAAGAAAAAGTGATGGAAGAAATGCACTCATCTCCTATTGTGGGGCATTTGGGGCCTTTTAAGACCTATGACAAGATAAGGAAGAGCTTTTATTGGAAATGTATGTGGAAGGACATATATGCATATGTGTCAAAGTGCATGCCTTGTCAACTCAATAAGGATTCAACACATAAGTCCGAGGGTTTGCTTCAATCCTTACCTATTCCGGAGGGGGACACACATTCCTATGGACTTTATTATGGGACTTCCTTATACAAAGAAGAGATGGGATAGCTTGTATGTAGTTGTGGATATATTGACAAAGGTGGCATATTTCATCCCTACAAAGGTCAAGTACACAACATCTATCCTGGGCAAAGCAATTTGTAGAGCATGTATTCAAATTTCACGGTATGCCAGAGCAAATTGTTAGTGATCATGATGTCAAGTTCATGAGTTCATTTTGGAGGACTCTATTTAAGACCATGGGAACCAAGTTGACTCCTAATATTGCTTTTGATGGTCAAACAAAAAGGGTGAAGAAGTGGGTGGAGACTTATTTGAGACACCATTTCCCCATAAGACACAACATGCTTGGGATGATAAGAGCATACTATGCAATTCTTGGTGTATGGAAGGCACTATGTGAGAGCATTTTATGAAATTCTTATGGACAGATTTGGAGCCATGTACATTAAGACCATTATACATGGTACACATGGTCTACATGATCATTGGAGTTACACATTTCATGAGTTAAATTTTTATGGTTTTGCAATGGGAAGGGATGGTTTGTAACAAAGTTACTAATGTCATGTAAATAATGGTATGAGCCAAAAGCCATGGGTAGGTGTAAAAGGACATTGATAAGTGTAGTGTGGAAAGAGGCCCTAGTATATAAGCCTATGGACATTAAGACCATGTACATTAAGACCATTATATGGTACACATGGTCTACATGGTCATTGGAGTTACATTCCATTTCATGAGTTGAATTTTTATGGTTTTGCAATGGGAAGGGATGGTTTGTAACAAAGTTACTAATGTCATGTAAATATTGGTATGAGCCAAAAGCCATGGGTAGGTGTAAAAGGACATTAGTAAGTGTAGTGTGGAAAGAGGCCCTAGTATATAAGCCTATGGACATTAAGACCATGTACATTAAGACCATTATATGGTACACATGGTCTACATGGTCATTGGAGTTACATTCCATTTCATGAGTTGAATTTTTATGGTTTTACAATGGGAAGGGATGGTTTGTAACAAAGTTACTAATGTCATGTAAATAATGGTATGAGCCAAAAGCTCATGGAAAGAGGCCCTAGTATATAAGCCTATGGACATTAAGACCATGTACATTAAGACCATTATATGGTACACATGGTCTACATGGTCATTGGAGTTACATTCCATTTCATGAGTTGAATTTTTATGGTTTTGCAATGGGAAGGGATGGTTTGTAACAAAGTTACTAATGTCATGTAAATAATGGTATGAGCCAAAAGCCATGGGTAGGTGTAAAAGGACATTAATAAGTGTAGTGTGGAAAGAGGCCGTGGAAAGAGGCCCTAGTATATAAGCCTATGGACATGTTCATTTACTAACTTTTGAATATACAATCTCTCTTGAAGCTAATTGCTCAAGATTCCATGGTGGTATGTCTACTCATGTGTGCATTCCATGCAATGAATGCTAGGATGTGTGCACTCCATCCTCATTGAGTGCAAATCTTTCTTGCAAAGTGGACATATCATGAGCTTAATAAAATAGGGAAGTCGCTGACTTCCTGTACATACTTACTTTTGACTAGAACTAGTGCTTGGGACCATTTGTTTGGCCTAATGTAAAAACTACTCATTTGTTATGTCATTTTTGACATTTATCATTCCCTTGCAAAATAGAACACTTGTGAGATCTCCTTTTTCTCCCTACCCTTTTATTTGTGTTCCATTGAATTTTGCTTGTTTGATGTGGATGCTTACTAGATAGGTTTATTTGACGATTTCTCCCTCTCATTAGTTTTTTCTTCATCTGCCTTTTACAAGAGAGAATTATTATGAAGCATATCCACTGCTTGCCTCTATCTAGCAAAGGAAGCTTTACCTTCAACCCCCTTAGCAAAGGCACATTCCGATGTGGCAACAAAGTGAGGACATGATGCTAGTGCACCCACGTGGGAAGTTGCATTTATGGATATATGGTAGAGTACCAAACAACACTTGACTCAGAAAGGCTAAGGTAACCTCTTGACTTAAATAATATGACACAACTTCTAGTGACCAAATGTATGCTCACAGGACATCGTTGATATACTCCTACCTTTTTATAATGCTAGGTAGCCATGTGTGGATCAAATGAATGCTCAACAAGGTGCTATAAATCAACCCATATCTTGCTAAAAATCAACTCAAATTTCAACCCATAGATCAGGCTATTTCAACAAAGACAACATCTCTATATAGATAGCTCTGCTCAGCTCCACCATCCGTCTCCTCCACACTCCATCATCTATCATCGTTGCCAAGCTCCACCATTTGTCTCTGTCAAGTTGCTCCACCATCTTTCACTTTCTCATATCCCCTTCTGAGGTTTGGTACCTTCTTCTTCCTCCTCAACATCCTCACTCTCTTATAAGGGGTTGGTACCTTCCTCTTTCTCAGCCACCTCTCTTGGGGGTTGGTACCTTCCTCTTTCTCAGCCACCTCTCTTGGTGGGGTTGGTACCTTCCTCTTTCTCAGCCACCTCTCTTGGTGGTTGGACTATCCTTGTACCACCTGATTCACTATAGGGATTCTCTTCTATCTGTTATATCTACAATTGTACACTGTGTGATGATTCCATGTCGGATAGATCTGACACATCTTATAGGGGATCTCTAGAGACTAATTTAAATTGAGGGGCTCAATGATACCAAATTATCGATAATTTTTTATTTTTAAAAATATGAATAATGCTCACAAACGATGATAGACACTACTTTAAATTGAGGGGCTCAATGACGTTGGGTTATTTGACATTTAAAAAAAATGCAAATATCGCTTAGCGATGGTGCTAGTAGCGACAATAGATTTTTTACTTATTAAAAATGCATTGCTCGAATGTGACGGTGTTAGCGACATTGAACACCTGATCCAAGCACACAAGAAAAATTGATTCACACTAATGTCTCTATAAAATCATTTGAACATTTCATTTCCCACCTTCCCTTCATTGCCTCCACTCATGCAAACATGCACATGCAAAGCAAAAGATAACCCAAGAACAAATAATGTGCTTTACGAAAACTACCCCTCTCATCAATTTTGCGTCCAAAAATCTTGGGGGATTCATAATCCATATCTTATGGTATCACATGAGTGCAAGGGAGGGGGGTTTGGGAAGGGGGGCTTAAGCTTATAAGTTAGGGGGGGTGAAGGGGGATTTATGGTCGGAAGGGTGGGGGGACAAGGGAGTTCGGAAGAATGAAAGTAGGGGTTTCGTTTCTTCTTATAGTTTACAATATGTGATCTTTTGGGGTAGTTTGAAAACTTGATTAGTTTACTACTCTTTTGAGCTAACCACACATGAAACAATTTTTGGAGAGTATACGTAGATCTTTAGGCTTCTAGCACTTTCATCCATGCTACTTACATTGTCACATGTATCAATATCTGCTATTTGATTTTTAAACCTTAAATAAGGGGTACTTAAAATTGGATTTCATAATTGGGACTCATATGCTTAGAAAGGGGTATAGTTTTATTTTTTAGAAGAAACTTAAATAGGGGGTTTTATGAGTTTCATGCATGTAGGTGACGTCCCCTTTCTATGGAAAGTGAATTCCCAAGGCCAAAAAGCATGAGCCATGCTCCCTTTTTGAGAGTATATTACACAATGCTTCTTCTTGGCCAATGGTACCCTAGTTTTTGGTTGCTCTTTTCTACCCTTTCGCTATATACATAGAAATGTTGGCTAGGACACATCATATGGTAGTAGCATGTAGAACACTAATCAAATGCAAAAACTAGTATCTATGGTGGTCTGACAACTGTGCCCATCTCCTTTTGCCTTCTTTTTCTTTTACCAGCCAACTCTTGTAGAGTGCAATATGGGTTGGGTTTCTCTTCCACCATAGGCTTAGTCAGAGTCACTTTCTTGGTGGCTGAAGTATTGGGGTCAGAGTCAATTTCTTGACGCCTTAATGTAGACCTACACTATGGGTATGCAATAATGGGATTTACTACTAATCCATACTTTTTTCCTCACCACCAGCCAATACATTATATAGCCTACTAGGGAGAGCCGCGAGTTATTTTCCAATTGCAAAGAATCATGTTCAAGGGACAACTAGAGAATGACCTTAAAACTAAGGTCAAGGGTAACTAGGAGAACAATAACTTGAAACAGTGCAAAACAAAATAGGGTTGCAACCTGAGGAGAAACAGCTTAATAAATTGAAGAAAAACAAGAAGCTTTACTGGCTTCGGAAGGTTTCAGAGAACAAGAAATTAAAGAGCATTAAAAGATGATGGTGTATATACATTAGAAACAATAAGAGCTAGAAGAAAGAGCAAGATAGCATCTCAGTCAACCTAGTGGTTTGTTAAACAACAATGCTAAGAAATTTTTGGAAGTGCCTGGTAACGTTACCCATTACTAGAGACCCAATTGATGAAACTCTAAATAAACAGGTCAACAAGATTGTTAATCCAATTCTAGGATTAACAAGAGCTACTGCCATTATCTTACATCAAGGAGTCACGATAGATACATAAAAGGGTCATACATTTAAGATATCAAGCAATAGTGTCCAAAGCTACAACTTGGATGAGCGCCCGTAATGGTGTGACGGAGTATTTATGGCAATTCCCGCTTCAAGAGCATGTGGTAGCAAGAGAGGATGAAGTCCTAAGTGATGTACTTCATGGATATATTATGAGAGTAGTCATTGTAATAGCATTAGGCCTCTTATGAGCCTAAAGTGCCCGGTCGGCCATAGTTTAAGTGAGTGTGTGAACACTTATGGCCATGTATATAAGTGAATTTCTCTCATAACAGAATATACTCTCCCATTATTTAATTGAGTCTTGCTCTTGCTAATCTCTCTCCCTAATGCATGCTAGTGAGTGTGTGTGAGTGAAGTGAGGTGAGAGGAGGAACGAGGACCCGTAGTGCAACGCAGTGGTGTAACAACGCTCGTGGGGACATGGTGGAATTGCTTCTCAAGGAGTTGTAGAGCTTGGAGACCTTGAGGGTTATGAGCTCGGACATTGGAAAGATCCTCACGACAGTTGTGCAGTTCACCAGGTAATCTCTTTTTCGATGTGTTTCAAGAAGGGTTAGGGTGAGCCATAACATTTTTGGCGCCACTGTCGGGGGGAGCCATCCCTTGGCTTTTTTCATCGTTTTGCCTCTAATCAATGCATAACCCAATTTCCTATTATTTTGATTGATGGTTTTTCATGAAAAAGATGTGGATTTGTGTGAGATTTGGTGTAGAATAGATCTCTTTTTGTTTTTGAAAAGAATGCTTTGTGCTTAATTTTTAGATTAATTTGTTATTTTTGTGGTTTTTCATGTTCTTTAGGACTTGCAAATAGTTTGTACTAGGCTTAGTTTGCATCCATTACATCAAATAATAATGCAAGAGAATGCATTTCTTAGTGAATGTTAGCTCTCTTTAGTTTAAACATAGATCTAAGATCATTAATTCTAGTTTAATTGTGAGTTTTTTGTTGAAATTATTTGGAGATTAGAGTGTTAGCAAGCATTAGGAGTAGCTTAATCTTTCAAAAAAAATTCTTAAAACCATTAAAAAATCCTTGAATTTAACTAATTTATCTTAATGGACTGGTTTTTGTCATTAAGGATGATTAATCTTGATCAAGAGGTAAAAAAATTTAGAAAATTGTTAATTGGGGTCTAAATTGATCATATGAGTAGTCGAAGTTGGGATTTTTGAGTGTTTTGAAGGCATCTAAATGCATCAAAACATCGAATCACATATTTTTGATCAATTGGAGAAATTTGACTCTCTTTGCTTAATTTTACCTTAAAGAATAGACTATAATTAAGAGTCTGATTAATCTCCTAATTTAGATTAATTTACACAATTATTGATGCACAAATATTAGTTTTTCTTTGCTCTATCCAATGGTGTGCTCAATTGTGTGAATTAATTAGAGATTAGTGGTCAATTAGAGCCCTTGATCAGTGTAAAAGAGAAAAAGATTAGTGAAAGAATTAATCTTGGATTAATTCTTAATTACTTTTTTACATAATTCATTAAGGTTAATGAGAATTCAATGAGAAGATGCTCATGAGTTATCAATTTGTCCATTTTGGGGGTCAAGGATGTAAGGTGTGTCCTGGTTGACTTTTTTGATTCCACTTGCCTTTTTTGAAAAAAATGCCCATATCCCTTTCATTCTAAATTCAAAAAATATTCCCTCCAAAAAGGAAAATTCGTATTACCCACTAGACTCCAAATAAAATAAATTTCTGTAGGAAAAAGTGGTTCAATAAAAAATAAGAAACTTCAAGAAGGAGACCTAGTCCTTGTGTTCAGGGTTGGTTCAATCAAAAATAAAATTTCTGTAGGAAAAAGTGGTTCAATCAAAATGTCAAAAATAAGAAACTTCAAGAAGGAGACCTAGTCCTTGTGTTCAAGGTTGGTTCAAAAAAGAAGAAATTGAAATATTAGGGTATGGGACCATTATCACTCCACAAACTCGATGAGAATTGAAACCCTTGATGGTGTCAAAATGGAAGGATGTGTCAATGGGAGAAAACTAAAAAATATTATGGAACCCTTGCCCCAGACATGCTAGCTCAAATACACACAAAAAGGCTAGACAAACAAGAAAAACAAGGATAGAAAAACAAGTTAGCGTACAAGGCTAAGGCCGTGAAGCTAAAGCTAAACAAAGGTTTCAAAACAAAGCTATATAGTGAATATGGTTGCACTCACATAAATAGAAGATGTGCAAGTCATCCCTAGCTTCGTAAGCTATAACTACTTCTTAGACATGCTAAGTTGTCCTCGAAGGAGGAGGCTTAGCACCTTCCAAAGCAAAGCCTCAACCATCTCGAAGGCAATGGGTAAGAAACATTTCTCGTAATCTCAAGGTTACTAAGAAGGTTTGGATGCCAAATCAAGAAGTAGTCACTCATTTAATAGGGAGGGTTGCACAGGGTAAAAACCTCAACATCAATGAACAAACCCCCAATAAAAGCAAAACCCATAAATTACTAACATAAAGAAGTGTAATCCACAGAAAAGTAAGCAATCATGGGTACTAACAGTCTACAAGAGCATGAAGAAGTAGCACAAATCTGGATATTAAGGCAAATAGTAGATTAGGGTAAGAGTAGTTTTATAGCTCCCCATAGCAAAAGCGTAATTAAGGAAGGGATACCTCAAACCAATCCAGAAGAGAAGAAGAGTGTTGGCAAGAAGCCATAAGAACCTTGAAAGATATGGAGAAAGAAGCCACATAACCTTCCTACAGAAACAACACTAAACCAAATACAAAGGCTAGAGTATAACAAGTAAAAGCTCAAGCAAAAGTTGGAGAAAATGCTAGCATGTCCAAGGTCGGGTCTTTTGGAGCTCTTGTCCTCTTGGTAGAGAAGGACGGGAGATGCGTCTGTGTATGATATCGTGTGCTAAACAAGGTTACCATTAAGAACAAGTTCCCGCTATCTCACATTGAAAAATCAACTCATAAGGGCAAAAGTGGTTAAGTTGGACCTAAAATATATGGCTCGTATACATATGCATAGTATCCATAAGACAATTTTCAAGAATTTGTTCAGATTATTTAGTTTCTTGTGATGCCATCTAGGTTGACGAATGTTCCAACTACCTTCAGTAGCATGATGTTATGGATCTTTTTGACTTTTGTGGGTTGCGCATCATTTTTTATAATATCTTGGTCTATAGTTGGCTAGCATGGCAAGCACGTGTAGATGGCCTTGCACTTGATTGATGTAACCTACTATAGCGTCACCCTCCAGGTTGTTGTACCATGGTATTATATCAAGAGAATCAAACTCTTTGGGAGGAGCTCCTGTCACTAGTGGACCACGCCATCAATAATACAGTGCAAGCACCAACAAAGGAGACTTCCTTTCAAATGGTGTATAATCATTCGATCATCATCAATTTAATGACCCTAGACCTCGAGACTTCCACATGAAACTATGGTGTGGATTAAGTGGTTTAGGATCTGACCAGATGTTGCGAAAACTCTGGGAAGAAATACATAAGACACATACAAAGCAAGTCTAGGATCAGGATAGTACCTTCAAAAGGAAGATTGGGTTTATCTGAAGATTATGAAGCAAAGACTCAAGCAGTTCTTCGATGAGGTTTCTTCTAAACTAGTACCTAAGAAGAAAGCACTATTTAATTCTATCAAGAAGCTCACTGATATAATCTTCTAGCTAGTGTTTCCGAGCCATTAGAAGATGCATCTGATGTTCCATTTGAGCAACTTTGTTGTGTATCATGGACCCGAATGAGAACGAACCCAATAGTGGATAACTTTGTTGTGTATCATGGACCCGAATGAGAACGAACCCAATTAGTGGATAACACAGGTTTACAAGAGGTCTTGGTGTAAGTTGTTTAGCACTAGTACAAGCGTGGTTCTCATCAAAAACAACTTCAATGTCTCTTCAAGTTTAGGGGCTACCTAATGATCCGCACGCGGTCTAGTTCTATGAGAATCAATTCACGTACGAATTTTGCTCATCTTATTAGAAAGCCATGAAGATGAGGATAACTACAAGGAAGAATGTGCAAAGCCACAATTATTCTGAGAACATATCCCAAGTGGAGCAACCGAGAGTGAGAGGCATTTGACTAGCAGATTAACAAGTCAACCAACATAAACATAATTGTGGACTTATCCTCGTAAAGCAAACATGAGTTGGACAATCCAGCACCTTGTAGGTATATAAGCATGCACATATATTCAATATTTGTTGAAGAATCATGCATGGTTGAGCTCATGGTGGATCAAAGAAAATGAGAGACATGATTAAGCATAGTGATTAAGACAAAAGGTGAGATTAAACTAATAGAAAGATAATGACAATGATTAACTAAAAACCCTCATAAATCTCTTTCATTAGAATGAACCAAGTACTTCATTATATAGCTCTTCATAGAGACCCAATCCATGCTTTTTGTTCACCCTTGTGCTTTGCATGTGTCATTAAATGCTCACACTACATGTGCCTCCTTGCACTTTCCATGTGCTACCTTTTTAAACTTTGACTTCAATTTTTGACATTGGACCCTTAGTCTATTCATGTTCTAATGTGCATGCTCTTCCCCTTTCTCTACACATGTTGCACCCTCACACATTGTATTTCTCAACACCTCCCCTCAATGTGATGAGGGTTTAACACCTAAGATGCATTGACCTAGCCTACACTCCATACTCATATGGTTGGAATGGTCCATCTAGGTTTCTCTATGCGCTACAATGTTGGCTTTGTCTTGACACTTTACACATCGGGAGAGTGGGGTTACAACCAAGGATTAGGAGCCATGCTTCTCATATCATCTAAAAAAGATGCTCGATGTTGCCTCCATCCTGGGAGACCTCATCGATGTCTTCCTTCTTTGTCATTACATTGGCTTATTTGTCTCTCTTCTTATTCTAGTAATGTGTTTCCATGTGACCAATTTTGCTACAATAATGGCAGGCCATCTTTGTCCTTGGTACTTCTGTAGTTCTTGGTCCTAGTCCTCTCAAGAGAAGAGTGCTTTCTCCTCACTTTTGGACTATCTTCCCTCGAATCCTCTTCTCTTCTTCTATATCAGTGTTGCTTCCACTCTTGCAATGGGGCTGAATCTGGGAGGTTCTTCAAGGGGCCATACTCCTCAAGTGTCATGCTTTTTAACAATATGGCTACGGTATCCTCTTCTTCTACTGGTCCCCCAATGCCATTGTTGTGTTATATTCTTAAGGTGTGCTAAAAAGAGAGTCACTATCTTTAATGTCCAAGATAAAGAATTGTATTTTTAAGCTTATTTGAATTCTTTTGCTTTGCCCCAAACAGTTCCTCTAGCTCAACCCAAGCACCCTTAGATGTATCTTCTGATGCAATATGATGATGAATAAATCCTTCTCCCAACCCTAATGCAATGATAGCTAATCCTTTTTTATTCCGACTTAATCACTTGTTCTTTTCATCCCCTTTATCCTCTGGACACTTTTCCTTTCTATTTACAATGCCCCATAGTCCATCTTAACATAATTATGATCTTAACTTGCCATGTGTGGAAGGACTCCCGTTTAAACTTCTCATAATCACAAATGAAGTAGTCATTTAGGGTTTTGAGAAGGTCTTAACACTTGAGAATCACTCAATGTCAGTGTCTAATCTCACTACAAGATTGATTTGAATGGAATGAAATTAACCACACTAGTTAACATCATTTTTTAAACGAGGTTATGCTTCTTGTAATCCATTGTTATGTAACCATGCTAAGTGCTTAATGAAAATAATATATGGAATGATCAAGCTTACGACTTGTGTAATTCCGATCACAGAAATGAACCTAGATGTACATAGAGCTAGAAAGTAAGTTTTGGGTCCTAAATTGTAAATGGACGACCAGCCATTGTAAAAAGAGAGCTCATGTATATAAGTCATTTATGAAATATGAAAAGGGATAATCTCATTATCATAATTGAGTCTTGCCTTTTCTCTCTCTTGTGGCTATGGTGGTAAGCTTGTATTGGTGAATGCTTGCTTGGTTGATTGTAGTGTGTGAATGGAGTAGATGATTCTCGTCTTCTCTTCTCTTCTCCCTCTTCTTCTCTCCTTAAGATCCCTCTTGCATACACATTGGCATTGAGTTGAGGTAGAGCTCTCCATAGCTCCCTTCCACTTTGCTCACTACCTAGCTTGTGAGGCTCCATTTGAGTGACACAAGTGGAGCTGGAGTGAGCCCCTGACGGCCTCACATCACGGAGTTAACCCTCATTAGGGTTGGCTAAGTGCTAGTCTCCAAACCGACCCTTGCATGGCATCTTTCTCTTCTTCTCTCCCTCTCTTGTGCAAGGTAGTGTGTTGACATGGTTAACATCTTTGGCGCCATTGTCGGGGATGGGAATTTAGCTCAAGGTCCTCAACAATCCACCACTTGCTAGAGTCATTGCTTAGCCCGGTTGGAGAAAATCCACCGATGGTTTTTTTGGTATGTTTGTTTGTTGTTTGATTTAGTTTGCTTCAATTATAGAGTTCAAAGGAGAAATGGAGCATGCGGAGCTTGGGAGTCTTCATCGGATGTGGGAGACACAAGTAAGTGCCTAAAGTTTGCTCTTGAAGTTTATCAATTTTGGTTTTTGCTAACATTTGTCAAACTTTGCACAATTATCTTAATACTTTAATTAATCTTAAGTAATTAGATTTTCTAAAGCATTCTAGGCATCATTGGGTAGCTGGAGACTAAGAAAAACACCCAAAAAAAAACATCAGGGAAGGACCCAAAACATCAAAAATCAAGGGAGTAGAAGAGGCATTTTCGATTCTGTTTGGCTTTTGAGAAGCATACAACGGTTGTACCCTTATCAATGTCATATTCATGCTTTCCTTTTCCATGCCCATGTCTTCCTCCTGAGTGAATCATCTAAAATAAGTTTCATTAAAATGAGCAAAGGTCAATTAAAGGAATAAATTGCATTTACAATGTATAAAGAGCATTAAAAAGGAATACGAATTGAATACTGTTGTACTGTCAGGAGAATATCAAAGGGGAGCAGTCCAGAACACGTTTACCCTACACAGTTAACTGACCCAAGAAGAGTACACTCGTACCTTCAACAAGCATACACGTGTCTTCTTCAGGACACGCCCATACCATCTCAAGCCACGCTCGTGTCTTCTTCAAGACATGCCCATGTCTTCAACTTCCACACGCGCACGCCCGTACCTTCCCTCAAGACATGTCGTGTCTTCATCTTCCATAAGCACACGCTCGTGTCTTCCTCCTATGTATCCTTCTAGGAGCCACGTTCGTGTCTTTTTGGAAGTGTACGCCTGTTCCATTTTCCAAGCATACACTTGTGTCTTAATAGTGTACAGCTGTACCTTCCTTCCAAAAAAAAGGTTGTCTAGAGGGAGATCCATCACTACCATTTCTCACATTCATGCACTTACGTTTAGGGAAATTGGTATGAAATAACCCTCTGTGCACAACATAAATCTTCATGACGCTCCCTCGCTCATACGATTAGACCATTTGGTCAATACAACGTGGAGCCAAATGGTGTTGGTCTTTGATAACACCATTGAGAGTGAGGAGCATCCTAGCACAGGGCACGCTACCCTCGATTTAGAGATAGGTGGCTTAGTGCATGGACAAATCACCTGCCTTAGAGTAAGACCCAACATCCCCTACTCATTCACAAAGAAGCCTTGCTTTGAGACTTCGGGACTTTATCCTAGGAAAAAACGCACAGTCAGGCAATCCACATCCCAAGGACAGAGGCATGGAATACCAACCCAAAAGAGAGCCCACGTCGCGTCTAAACCAAAGAACAAAAATGGGACAAAGTGAAAGAAACCCAACCCCCCAGACTAATCCACTAATCTGGGGGGCCATGCCCGCTCGCTGGAATGGCCAATTCATACCAAGACCATAGGCCAGTGCTAAACCTAGGTCAAGAACTAGCTCTCCTGGGGGCCTGAAACGTCCTACCGAAGAGAGAGAGCCTACCCAACCCAATCATATCAACTCGCGGCACAAATGTATACCAACAGTACCAACATCGTGGGCCACACCCTGGATATCATATGGGACATTTTGAAGAAGCACATCCTGGTGCTCCCTTGAGACAAGGACCCTCGATGGTATATTATCACCCGGCCCAGCTCCCCCACTTATCTTGCCCCAACCAGCACCCGCTCCATCCATGGCAGGACTAACCCCTAAAATGTTGAGGATAGCTATGGAAATAAGAAGGGAGGTAGCTACCAGAATCACACCGCCAACACCAACTCAGCCTGCACAAGGGCCCACGGAGAGAAACAAACCAACCAACATCTCTAAGTTGATAACCAAGTTCGATGGAACTTGAGATCCCATACCACACTTAGAAATGTTTAATCACATATGTGAGGCATTTGGCCATGTGGATGATCAAGTCAAGGTGAGTGCCTTCGGGGCCTCACCCTAGATGGCAAAGCTAGCTAGTGGTTTAGATCCCTAAAGGTACAGGATAAGGCTACCTTTGAAGCCTTGAAAAGGCCTTCAAAGTTGGATACTCCCGCCAAGAAACCCGATGCAGTCCAGTTGAGTAATTGCATAACGTAAAACAGAAGGATGGGAAAACCATCTAGGACTACATCAACCAGGTGAGGTATCTCCATTCTCGCTATAGCGGCAGAGATAAATTCTCTGATGAAAGGCTGATCGGAAGATTCCTTAAAGGCCTCGATGATGTACCCTTGCATAATTCCTTGTATGCTCTAGCCCACACTTCCTTTGAGTAATGTTGCAAGAGTGCCATGGACTTTGAGGATAATTTCAAGGGAACACGTTCCCGAGAATTGCATGAGGACACGTCCGAGGCTTCCTTCACAACAACTAGCGCAAGATTCGAGACGGGAAAAGCAAGGAGTCCACCTCGGGGGGCAATAAGTTGAACAACATTAATGCAGTAAATGATCCAACATTGGAGAAGTGGCCAAGGCCGACCCCATCTTTACCCCAAGAGGGAACCAGTGTGGTGCCCGATTTTTCGAGTTAACCGCACCAGCACGGAGTGTCCACATTTGAGACCTCATCCCACTATCTACTACACTTATTGCCGAAGAGGGCAATCATGAAATTACAAATTGCTACCAGAAAAGAGTTGCTCAAGTGAAAGCCCTTCAAACCCCAGGCAATCGTTGTCCTCGCCAGCACCTGCAATTCATAACGCACCTTAACCAGGCCATGAAGTGGCCCAGAGAGGAATTCTTAGGGTACCAGAAATGCCCTTACCACCCCCTGTACTTCCTCCACAATCCACATTACACGATACTAGAATCACCCATGTTCATCAGCTAACCTTGATGGAAATTTTTGAAGAAGGTGATGAGGGGGAAGCTACTGACCGAGGCCCTTGAATTGAACAGTTCACCCTCCCAGATCCTAAGCTACTATGTGATGGAGGGAGACCAGATGTACCATGTATACGTAGCCACCCCAAACCTGCAGGGAAGGGACTTGAATAGTGTGGCTAAGCGAGCACCTATGCAATGTTATAATTATGCAAGACCTCACAAAGTAGCTGAGTGTCCCGATTAAAAAAGGAATGGAAAGTACCCCAGTGAGTGCTTCCACCTTAACCCCTTTATGCATAGGGTGCGGAATTGACCATATGTACAAGGATTGTCCGTCACGCTAAGAGTAGAGACAACAGGAAAAGTCCATGAAGCTAATCCTAGCACCAATATTAACCTGCCAAATAAGTGTAAGAGACAACTTCAACCACACTGTCCCTCTTAATGCAGTAACCAGGTTGCAAAATAGAAGAAGGGCCACAGCTCACGCTGCAACAACTGAGGCATCGACCTTTCAAAATCAATCGGATAGTGACAGGGCTGATATGGCCAAGATTCCGTATGCTTCAGCTTGTGGCAGTCTCATGTATGCCATGGTTGCTACTAGGCCGAACATTGCATTTACAGTGGGAGTGGTTTCTACATACATGGCCAAACCTGGCAAGAAGCATTGGGAAGCAGTGAAAGGTGTCATGAGATACCTGAAGGGCACACAGGATATGTGCATTTGTTTTGGTAAACAAGATGCATTAGTGCATGGTTACACGGATTCGGATTATGCCGGTCATCCAGATAACCGGAAGTCTACTACCGGTTATGTATTTACATTCACAGGAGGTGCTGTGTCATGGATATCCAGGATGCAAAAGTGCACTGCCTTATCTACCACAGAGGCCGAGTATATTGCAGCCACAGAGGCTTGCAAGGAGGCATTATGGCTATCTCGGTTAGTGGTTGATTTGGGTTATACAGGGGATATTCCATTGTTGCATTGTGACAGTCAGAGTGCCATCCAGTTGGCAAAGAACCCTGTCTTTCATGCAAAGACGAAGCAGAGAGCATACCCCATGAATCCAAAATATTCCAAGATGGCCCGAGAGAAAATTGAAAGACTCGTTCATTTACGAGATACAGCACACAGAATAGGTTTCACCCATAGTGATAGTACCCAAGAAGAACGGAAACGTGCGAGTGTGCGTAGACCTCAAAAAGGTCAATGCCATCACAATACGGGATCACTATCCTTCGCCCTTCACGGAACATGTGCTCGAGAGAGTTGTAGGGAAGGAAGCCTACAGCTTCCTGATGGATTCTCTGGATATAATCAAGTGTTAATCGACCTAAAAGACCAACATAAGATAGCTTTTGCAATGGAATGGGACACATATGCATAAAGTCATGTCCGTTAGGCTAACCAATGCCCCAGCGTCTAATATGCACAGCCTACACGGAGTATCTACAAAAATTCCTTGAAGTCTTCATGGATGACCTTTGTGTCAATTCCACTTGGAAAGCACACCTAGAATTTTTACGAAAAGTACTAAAGAGAGGTTGGCTCTGCCACATCTCCTTGAACCCTCTCAAATGCCAATTATGGGTTTGGCATGGAGTCATCTTGGGACACATTGTCTCAAAACAAGGAATCTCCATAGATGACAACAACGTGTGACTCATCCTTGAGCTACCTCCACCAACCAACTTCAAAGGAGTCCAGCACTTCATGGGAGATGTTGGGTACTATCGACGTTTCATCTTCATGTACGCCGACATTGCTCACCCCCTTTATGGACTACTAATCATCTTTGAGTGGACAGAGGCATGCCAACAGGCATTTAACACCCTAAAGAAAGCCTTGGCGCTCCCATCTCCTTGAGGTCCCCATATTGGGATATCATATTTCATGTCCACATTGATGCATCTGCCTTTACAATTGGGTGTGTGTTGGCTCAACCTGATGAACACAATAGAGAATTTCCTATTAGCTTTGCCACTCGCCAACTCAACGAGGCATAATGCAACTATACCAACACTGAAAGGGAAGGGTTAGCAATGGTTTACATAATCAAAAAGTATCGCCATTACCTTCTGGCAACTCAATTCATCTTCTTTGTAGGCCACCAAGCCCTCCTTTATCTTGTGAACAAACCATGCACGATCATTAAGATCACTAGATGGTTGCTAATCTTGCTTGAGTTTGACTTCACCATCACGGTGCGGAAGGGCTCATAGCATGTCTTGGCTGACCACATGTCACGCATCCCCAATGGAGAGCCACTAGTGAGAGTCGAGACGACTTGCCAGATGCCGCTTTGTTCCAACTATGCTTAATTTCTGAATGGGGAGAGGAAGTTCCACACTTCCTTGCCAACAGCCTACCCGTTTACCCACACCTCAACAAAGATCGAGCAAGGCACCTCAATAAAAAGGTGTCCCCCTATCAATTGATTGCGAGACAACTCTACAAGTAGGGGAAGGATAGAATTGTTAGACGCTGTGTTCGTTGCCCGCGAGAAGACGAGTATGTCTTCCTTTTAAAATAGGCCCACTCCACCTATGCAAAAGGACACTTTGCAGCAGACATCGCAAAGTCCTCACGGTAGAGCTATGGTGGCCAAACTTGATGGCAGACGTAGCAGAATATGTCAAACACTGACGAATACCAATATCGTCTCCTTACAACCACGCTTTAAGGACTATATGCCCCTGACCCATATAGTATCCTTACAACCATTTGAAAAATGGGACATTGATTTTATAGGACGACCCATTAGTCCAATGGCTTGATACACACTCAAGCTTGATACATTATAACGGCCACCACAAACTATTGTACTAAATGGGTCGACGACGAAGCCAAGGCCACCCGTAGGGTTGACGCGACATCCACTGCTAAGTTCCTTTATGAATCAGTGATCACTCACTTTAGATGCCCTCTTGAGATCGTGAGTGACAATGGCACACACTTTGTTAATCAAGTGATACAATTCTTGTTACAAGAATTCCTAGTCACCCACAAAAAATCTTCCCCTTACTATCCCCAAGCCAATGGCCAAGCCGAGAGCACAAATAAAGTTCTTTATGCCATCCTGACCCAAAAAGAGTTGAGACCATCTGCAATGATTGAGAGTAAAAATTACCCGCTGCACTCTGGGCACATCGCACATCCTACAGGGCAGCCACAAACGCAACACCCTTTAGTTTAACCTATGGTACTGAAGCAGTCATGCCTATGGAGTTCCTGGTACCCAATTTGAGAATTGCAATAAAGGAAAAATTCACAGGCAATATCCTCAGATGTTGCCTGTTCGAGCTCGAAAAGCTCGACGAAACTCGCCTCCTTGTATACAGCATGATTATAAAAAAACTGAGGTGTAAACACTGGTTTGACTACCAACTAAAAGATAAACAAATCAATGAGGGTGATATATTCCTCCTCTACAACACCAAAAGCCACAAAAAGAAACTCAAATTCAGAGGCTTAGGACCTTTCCTACTCACTGAGATAATCTCGCAAGGCGCAGTGCGCATAGATACGCTCGACAACTCGAGATGACGAGATACTTCAATGGTAGCAAATTGAAACGCTACTATGTTCCACTCATCAAAACCACACTAAAGGCAATCCATGCTGAAAAGACAACAAAAAAAACAACATGAAGAGAGAAAAGAAACAGCCCAACGGGAAGCCAAAGAGCGACAAGCAAAACTGGGAGGTAAAAACATCAAGGTCAACATGGCCCAAGTAGTAGACCTTGAAGAAGTAGATTAGGAAGTGAAACCCACTCAGTTGTGGTTAGGAATGACCACCCCAACAAGTTTCACCCAAAAATTTGCTCTTGTTGATATAGGAGCTAATCACAACTTAATGTCCTATGACACATGGCTCTCCCTCGGGCGGCCCTCATTAAAAAACACCCCACCACAATGGCCTCACAACGATTAACTGTTTACAATCACAAATTTGTTCCACATTGGCAATAAATCCTTGGAAGAGAAGTTTTACAAGATGCCTACAGAAACCATGAGTGAAGAAATTCGTCTAGGGCACGGATGGATGGGACACAACCGCTACCAAATCAACGCAAGGATTGCCACCCTGCAAACTGGCCTCCCGCCAAGTTACTGTCCTCATGATAGCACATGAGGAACCCTTGCCCTCCGATAATCCACCCCAAGTTGATACCTCCACTCTACCCACTATCACTCAGTCCTTCGACCAATATAGAACCATGCCACTTAAGAAGTGGCCTCTCCCCCTTGTGAATAACCAATTGCCTCGCATACCCTCATCAACACCCAACTCGACAGCTCCCCGAACCTGTCTCAAAAATGCCACCATGGCTGCTAACCCCATTCACAAGACTAACCCCACTAACAAGCCTGACCCACCCTAAGAACACCTTCAGCCCCGAGGCAAACAAGGTCGGAGCTCCTGGGTACCTAAGAAGCTCATCATAGCCCAAGGATATTATGAAGGTGCTACAACTCTCTAGATACCCCACCAATCCACTTCCAAACTCACACGCCGGCAAAACCAACTCCTCGTACCTCTCAATGGCCCCCAATTCGATAAACACAAGTCCACACGATACATGAAAACCACTGGAAAAAACACTTCCCAAGGCCGAGCCATCATTGACCATAGCCTCGGCCTTGCCCACCAACGCCCACTTAAAGGTGGATCCCGAAGCCTCTACTCCAAAATCAGAACTTCTATGAAGGCAATCAGCAAATTTAGAACCCCGACACCCAAGGTGCAACATTCCAAACCCGGTCATCCCAAAGTTACCCACTCTTCAATGCAAGCCCAAGGTCACCTCAAAAAAAATGCTTGAAGACACGGTGTACCATTTTGAAGCCATGGTCGTACCATCCTAAAGCCATGACCGTATCCTTCTCAGCGCGCCTGAAGACATGGTCATTCCATCCTGAAGACAAGGTCATTTCCTTGTCAAAAAAGAAGCCATGGCCATACCATCCTGCAGACACGTCCATTTCCTTGTCAAAACATAGAAGCCACGTCAATACACTAATGAAGCCACAGCCATACTATCCTCAGCACCCGAAGCCACGACTGTACCATCACGAAGCCACGACCTTATCATCATGAAGCCACGCTCGTGTATTTTCAAGAAATAAAAGGAGACCCACCACTTCATTTCCCTCACTCCTTCTCTCTCCCTAGCCAAACTCTTTGCCAATTTCTTTCTTGAGCTCTCACCTTTCTCCACCCGCCTCCTTTTCTCAGCAGCATGGCCACACACTCAGACTCCTTTTACGTGGTCTTCCCCCATGCCCCCAGAAGAAGAAGCGCCCAACAGAGGGCCGTTTTGAAGAATATGGGAAGCACCCCACCCAGCTGTCACACCTGGGTGAGATTTTGATGCGCCAGGTTAGCGGACACAATCCGCACCCTTATGAAAAATAATCATAAGGTGGAGCACAAGCTCCTTTACTATATAGGGCCATGCTACAAGGCCATTGTAGACCCAACAATCGTGGCCCACCTGGAGAAAATCGGGCTCGACGACCTACCCAAACTGGAACCCTAGGGCCCAGACTTGTTGAATAGCCTCTTCTTTACCAAGAATTTATGACACCAACGTTGCCATAGGACAGGTGCTGGATAACGAGAGCCACACCCAAACCATCCATCCTAGTCTGGACCTCGTTAGAGAAGCACTCCACCTCCCCCACATGTTCGCTCGCCAATGCCATGCGCCACATTTGTGGCACTTACCAGTGTTCCACCACCAAAGGCGAGGTCAAGTGGCACATTATCACCCAGCAGGAGCTGGTCATGCCAGACCGTGCCCTTCCTTTTCTTCTCACCACCTATTGGACCAACCACTTTAGTCGGTGTGCCCCTCGCCTGGGTCCAGCAAGGAATGCCCGTTAAATTGGGCTAAGTACCTCCACAGAGAACTCCAAGCAGTTTGTGCGAACCCACTGGGGAAGCTCGCAGGCGGTCTCACTTCTCACGAAGGTCCTCTGGACTGACCTCCCTAGAGCCGTCTAGCGGCAGGTCCCAATGCCATCCCAATCTCTCTCCCTCTACCTCACTCATCTCCCACCTCTCCACCCCCCAAGCGCCACCACCTTGACCCTCAAAAATAGGAGCCACCACGCCCCCCTAGCACAAAGACAAAGGCACATGAAGCTAAGGCCCGCCAAAAAGCTGCTGAAGAGGAGGAGCAACACCGCACGAGTTTTTTTTTTATCAAAATCTATTCGAGACACCTCCACCTCATGGGTCTTCTCTGCCCCCTCATCACTTCTCGGAAGCCAACCCCTCCTCTCCCGCCTCCTCCCAACGCAAACCCCTGGAGACCCTCCGTTGGACACATACCATCAACTTCAAATCACAAGAGGCATACTCAAAGGGCATCCGTTCCACCTACGGTGCAGTGTCGGATTTCACGCAAGGCTTCTCCAGCTTGGCCCGAGAACAGACAGCACGAGCAAGTCACAAGCGGTGCAGTAACAGATGCTCCTAGCAAAGACCAATCAGTAGGCAGAGCCAGGAAGCCCTCCACGAGGCCACAGTGGCCAACCATAACCTCCGAGCGGCCTTGGAGGATCGCGAGAGTACCCTTGCCAACACATTGGCCTCCCTCATAGAGCTTCAGCACCAGCTCCAGGCTGCCCAAGACGTAGAACAAGGAGGTCTCCAAGGCTTGTGACAGAGATAGTTTTTGAGAGCACAACTAGTTTTGAAATTCAATTTACAGCTTGATTAGCTCACCAAATGACATGAAACTTGCTAGGCATACTCCACGTATACTCAATTAAACAATGGAATGCTCAATTATTACTAATGTGAGACAAATCTTCAAAACATACTCCTTCCTGCTGCAGTTTTCGCCGCTAGCAGTTGTTGATATTTGGAGCTTTGTAAGATGCATATGGTGAGCCTTTTATGATGATTAGCTCTGCTTTGATGTTGTCTTAGCTCCACATAACTCCAGTGTGCTTCAAATGTCCTGATTTGATGAGCTATCTCACTCAATGAATAGAGTAAAAAAGTTAGTAATACTTATTTTCACTACTAGCTAATGAGAGACATGATTAAGCATAGTGATTAAGACACAAAAGTAACTAAAAACTCCCATCTATCTTTTTCATTAGAATGATCTAAGTGCATCATTAGATAGCTCTTCATGGAGCCATAATCCATGCTTTGAGTACACCCTTATGCCTTCCTATTGTGGCAGGCTCACACTACATATGCCTCCTTACACTTTCCATGTGCTACCTTTTTCACCTTTGACTTCAACTTTTACAAATCAACCTTTGACATTCAACCCTTAGTCTATTCTTTTTCTAATGTGCATGCTTCTCCCCTTGCTCTACACATGGGCTCACACTACATATGCCTCCTTACACTTTCCATGTGCTACCTTTTTGACCTTTGACTTCAACTTTTACAAATCAACCTTTGACATTCAATCCTTAGTCTATTCTTTTTCTAATGTGCATGCTTCTCCCCTTGCTCTACACATGCTACACTCACACATTGTATTTCTCAACAATATTCCCTATCTACAAATTCTCAATTGTTGAAGCCTACAGAGTATTTCTCTATAGATTTAGCTAACAAAGGAGAGTCTACAACAATAATATTGGGATGAGTATTATGGTCAACATTTACAATTTTATTTTGTACATGAGAATTTAGTTTCTTATACTTTATGCAATACAATTTTTTAGGGATTGTTCTATGTGATGTGTGTTTGAGTTTTGTTACTTTTCTTCCTTTCTATTGTGAGTTTGAGTTCTACTACTCTCTGTCTTTCTATTCTCGAAACCCTAGCACATAGGTACAAGAGCTCTACACTATTTAACTTCAAACCTTACCATATAGGTACAAGATCTCTACACTATTTAACTCATTTCTATTTCGGAAAAGAAAAACAACAAAAATTCCTACCCCACAAAAACCATTGAAAACGACTCCTACCCCACAATAGCCATTAGGAATAGCTCCCACAATAACTCTTAACAATTTTAAATGTCATCAATGGGAGTTAATTGACTCATCCAATGAAAAAAATGGACCCATTCATGCTGTATTGGGATTAAGCACCCATAAGCATTCCTATAGATCACACACCAAATCAATGAAGGTTATTTTCATGATACCACTATCAATTCCAAATCTAATGCATGTTGATAATGGACCCTTCGTTGGTCGTGCTTCACATGGTGTGATGGCAGGCAAGAAATGACCACGACTATTCCACTTCCAATGAAAATGTGGTTGCACCACCACAATCTAGTATGTGATGATAAGTTTTCAGACATTTAAAGTTTGCGTTATGGTTTCTTCTCTACTTAGACAAATCTCACTCCGCTTCGGGCTAGCTCATACAGTCCTGCCTTTATTGCTCACTATGGCCAACCCACAAGAGTTAACATTAAACTTCTTGTTCATAGAAATGTTGGCTTCTACATAAAAAAACCTCTCTCTCTCTCTCTCTCTCTCTCTCTCTCTCTCTCTCTAACAAGACTTACTTATAAAGAGAGATTAGCTAACCCAAACTATCGAGAACTAAAAACACACTACCTAGGTATTTTATTGACAAAACTTAATGTTAAACTAAAGCTAACACCTATGATGAAAGTGTAAACACAAGCATGTATACAAATAATACGCCCAAGACACTATTTAATTTGCAAACAAAACTCAATATAATATACAACATATAGCCAAAACAATCAACTACAAGATGACTCAAAAGCTGAGTATGACCTTAAAGACTTTCCCCCATGTAGTCTATTGTCTCTCTTATAGACATTATCATTGCAACCTACTGTTAAATATTGGCTCACTTAACCTTAATCTAGCACCCGAAATTTATTCTCTGATTCACTTTATTCTAACATTGATCAACTCATTAACCATGTATCCCAACTTGGTCACCTTTGTGGACACCCACGAAGTTGCTAGGTCAAGTCTAAACCACATCTTTGTCACAAGACTGCTTCAACAAACTTGTGATAAAAGTCTCTTGGGACGTTTGCTCGCAGCTAATTTTGTATATAGTAGCAACTTAGAAGCTTGAAATGACAAAGGTTATTAATTTCATGAAAACTACAATATGAATGGATTGAGAATTATAGGAGCAAACAAGAAATCTTAATTTATCCACCCCTTTTTGTTTTTGCATGCATAAGTTTATAGAGAATAAGAGAATTTCCTGAAAACTAAAATATGAATGGACTAAAGATTATAAGAGCAAATGAGAAAT
Organism: Cibotium barometz; assembly: GCF_041138505.1. Taxonomy (NCBI): domain Eukaryota; kingdom Viridiplantae; phylum Streptophyta; class Polypodiopsida; order Cyatheales; family Cibotiaceae; genus Cibotium; species Cibotium barometz. The sequence continues at coordinate 22,418,102 of NC_141106.1, forward strand.
CTTAAACTATCCAGCCTTTTTCGTTTAAAGACAATTTCTTTACATCCTTATGGACTTTCATGCTACGATATGCCTTACAAAACACTCAAATTAGAGTTAGTTTCATGGAGTTTCTAAGTCCTAAAGATTCCTAGTGAGCTCTCATTTGTTGTTGTGAGAAGAAATGAGGACATTGCACATAGTTGGGAAAACTAATGTAGTTCTTGTCTTGACTAATACACCCTTTTCACTTGCTTAAATTGTCTTCATTGAGTGGAACAGATGCGGCTGTTGGGAAACAAATGGCGCTTGTAGTAGAGTAGCATGAGAATGGGTAAGAGACCAACATGAGGTTATACATGGATCGAATGATGAAACTATAAGATTACTACGTAGAAGCTTGAATGAGCAATAAATCCTTTATTGTAGATACATTTTCAAAGTGGTTGAAGATCTTGTGTACTAAGATCTTTTTGTGGACGAAAGAAAGCCTCTTGTTACTATGGATAGGTCACGTCCAAGTACCATAGATGAAATGGAAATACCTCTATGCAATGCAATGTATGGACTTTAAATAAGAGGCGCTTCTGCAATGTATGGACTTTAAATAAGAGGCGCTTCTGATCCAACAGTATTGGTGCATGAGATGGATAACAGAGACGTATCAAGGGTTTTCTATGTGGTAGCTCAAGCCCTATAGAGGGGAGGGGCAATCGCATGATACCTTGCAATTTGAACATGCCCCTCTATCGTGCCACAAGTAAAAAAGAGAAGAGAAACCTTTGAACTGATGGTATACTTATAGGTGAAGAATGAAGCACCTATAACTAAAAGTTGCAAAGAGTTTCATGGGCCTTGGAAAAAGAAACTTCTATTGTGAAAATGTTAAGATTTCTCACATTCAAAGTACCATTGACATTCTCATCCAAATAACAGCATGTGCACCCACTAAGAAAATATTTTTCTTTTTTAGAAAAATATGAGGATCAATGATGCATGCTTGCTTTTATACTTTTACTAGAACTTTGTTTCCATCGTAAGGTCTTTGCTCGGACAATACCTAGGGAATCAATGCCTACCAAACTTCCTAGACCTACATCACAAACTTATTTTGATTGCATTTGCCAACAACAGAGCATGTTACTCAACCACATCATCGGACACACCCCCCCCCTCCTAGAGTCATAAGAGATCATGACCCCGAGATCTCAACTTTCCACCTGCAAGCTACAAATTTAAAACATACTTTGCCGACATAGAGAGGTCTTGCCACACTAGGTGGACATCATCACAGCTATGTGCGCTATCATGAAGAAGCAGGAATGCGCTATTATTGGTTAAGGAATGCTTTCATCCCACCGTATTAGCCACATGGCTACCTCTACTACTTGTTCATCAATACATCGTCATAACACGAGTAGCTAGTTTCTTTTCAGTCTACCATTCGTCCATAGATCAATTATTCCATTGAGCTATTGTATTACACTTTGGTCTCATAGACCCTTTGGGTCTTTTCAAGGTGTTAATCTCTTTCTCTCCCTCTCTCCATCCATACATGTGCGCTATCATGGAGGAAGGCGCTATTATTGGTTAAGGCATGCACTCATCCCACCGTATTAGCCACATGGCTACCTCTACTACTTGTTCATCAATACATCTTCATAAAACGAGTAGCTGGTTTCTTTTTCAGTCTACCATTTTTCTATAGATCAACTATTCCATTGAGCTCAATTATTCCATTGAGCTATTGTATTACACATTGGTCTCATATACCCTTTGAGTCTTTTCAAGATGTTAATGTCTTTCTCTCCCTCTCTGCATCCATACATGCATACTGCCACCACCCCTTCTATGAATTCCCATCTAACTACTTTTTTACCTCCTTCGCAACATCACCGATTGCCTAGTAGGGCTTAAGTTTCCTTCTTTTCCATACTCGAGACTTGGCTCAAGACCTCCATGGCCCTCATGCTTGTCAATGGTCTCATAAAACATTTTGGCTTTCCGAACATGTTCATAAAGCTCAAGCTCTCTCTCTCTCTCTCTCTCTCTCTCTCAAAACCCATGTCCTACTTTTTTACCTCTCCTCACTTTTTCCCATCTCCAACTCCAACTCCTCCCAATCATTCAACATTGACCTCCCACTCCCCCCCCCCCCCCTTTTCTCTCCATGTGACATAGCTGAGGGAGACCTCTTGGCCACTCATTAGCCCCATGCTTGATATTTTGGAGAGTGGTATACCATCTACTAGGAGCTGATGTTACTGTCATGTTTATATGTTCTTAGTATTTCCACGATGAGTTTCCATGGACAGTTTTGTTTCACCCCAATGAGATAGCTATGTATGTTTTCTTTCTGTTTTATTTTCCATTTCCATGATGAGATATGCCATGGACATTATTGTATCACTTTGCTCTCATAGGCCCATTGGGTCTTTAGTAGACGCTTCATATGTCTCTCTCTCTCTCTCTCTCTCTCTCTCTCTCTCTCTCTCTCTCTATACATACATACATACATACATACATACACACACACACACACACACACACATATATATATATATATATAAGTATATATATATATATATGTATATATATATATGTATGTATGTATATCTCCACACACACAATGACTTTCATGTCGAATAAATTTTGATAGGTGTTGCATAAATTTTGTTTATTAAACATCAAAGACCTTACAAGGCTTCCCACATTCACAAGACTCTCGATCACTTCCGCATTTTGCAAGATGAAGCTTCACTCCTAGTGATGATGCATGAAGCAAACACATGCAAGAGGCTATTGTGCAAACAAGCATGTATTTTCAAGCTCCGGTTTATAAAAAATTTCAAATAGTGATTAGTTCCAGTAGTAAAAAGGCATATATATAGACAATTCATGGACAAGACATTACCACTTCATGCAATCGTGGTCTCAATTCTTCTTCTTGTAAATAGCAACCAATAAAAAAATCCATGTCAAGACTCGATTTTGTATCACTACCATCTTTGATCATTCATGTATTTTGCAACCCCCCCCCCCCCCCTCCCCGTCCCTCCCTCCCTCTCTCTCTCTCTCTCTCTCTCTCTCTCTCTCTCTCTCTCACGTGCGCCCGCCCAAGCATGCACACTCTTCAAATAACTTTACAGCCTTCAGGATGCTTGTGGTGTTCCCTTTTTTTACTTGAGCACTTGTGGGAAAGGAGTAGAACTAGAAAAACATAATTGTTTTCCGCTCTTTGCAACAAGCTTCCACTCCAGCAAATCAAAGTGATTACCTGATCACCTAGCCTTATCAAGTTGAACTCAATGTGTTTGTTGAATTCTTTTCCAATTGTGCAGTAAGAAGAACCAAATCTATTTGTAGACCCCTCCCCACATTAACCTAAGGGCTTGTTTTTGTCACCATTTACTGAAGTGCCTTACACTATGCCATATTCTCGAACAGCAACTTGCTGGAGGAAAACCATGGGAACTGGCACAAAAATTTCTTCTTCATAACGTAGTTACAAAACTACCTTTTCCATTCCATACTTCAAAATTGCAAACTTTTCATTTATACTGATCACAAGGGAGACTCTCCACTCCTGGCATGATGCTGCATGTGCAAGGTAATGCAAACCTTTACTCATTCATGTACTTGCCTAGATCCTCTTGCCCCTCATCTACAGCTTCTCAATCATGACAAACAATACTCTGATTGACTTTCTATTCTACCTAAACCTTTGCTGTTAACAGCATCCCCTACCATATCCTGCAGCAAGTGGTCACTCGTGCTTCAAGCTACATACCTTCAATTGCTCTTATATGTTTGAGATAGCTGCTTCTTCTTTTTTTATGACAGCTTTCATCTCCATGCTGTATGATATTTCTCTCGCCCAGCTAACCTTTGCAGGGTTTGAACAACATGATAATTGAAGGAAACCCTACCCAAAACTTCCTCGCATTGATAGAAAGAAAAGAGCTCTCATAAGTGATGTAAAAAACCAGGAGTCCATTGTTACATCCCGGGCTCGACACATAGCCTTGAGTTAGGTTAACCTCAAAACCTTCAATTGCAAAATGGGAAATCGTGGATGCATCCACCCATGCTATGTCATGCGCTAAAACCCATCGCCGAATAACAATGGAAGCATGCAAGCTTCATATCCCATCCACGGTCTCAAGAACTAGTGGCTACCCATTTCAAGCGAGTTTGAGCTGGTGCGGTTAAGAGTTGGGAGAAGCATCGATGCAAAGCCGAGGAGGCTCAAACGTGCCAAGGAGGCTCCCCATGCCAAGAGTGCGAGTCTGAGGATCAGAGACAATGTAGTTCATGGTGATTCATCAACATTTTGCAATGGCACCCTCACAGTCATCACACACATCAACCATCAACTAGAGAAAAACAAGTTTAGTAAGTATGATGGTAAGCTTGAATCCTCATCACTTTGTTCGTCGTTGCACCAATTTGAAGCTTATTTTTCAATGACGCAAAGGTCCGAAAGGACAAAGAAACGTTGGCCACCTGTCGTCTGACTGACAAAATTGGTTACGTAACAAAATAGTGGATCCAATGACTGCAAATGATGCCTACGATCGAACCAAATTTCAGGGGGGGCAAATTCTTACAACCATGGTACCCTAACCACCTCAAGGACAAGTTTCTGCATCTACAGCAAGGTACGCAGCCCATGCTCGGTTTGACCAATAATAAGAAAATGGATTCCTTCCTTCTCAATTGGACTAGTCTCCAATGGTATGTCCGTGCCTTGTGTACCCAAACATTTACAGATGCAATTGAGCGTGCACAAAGTATGGAGATCATCAACAGCGGGAAGCCACATACGACCCTCTACAATGTGCCAAAGCTGCCCCAAACTGGGAGCAACAAGCAAGGGCCTTCCATGTCACTTACGGCATAGTGGAAGCTTCTTAATCTAGTTAGGTGTGCGCTAAATTGCTGATTATGGAAAAAGCAAATAGGAGAGAGAGGGAGAGAGAAAGAAAGAAAGAAAGAAAGATGTTATTAACGTCTTCCAGAAGACCGAACTCGGCCTATGAGACAAATCAGTGTGTACCTGTGTGGGGTATCCTCTGTCATCCCAACAAAATGAAAAAGTACTGAACTAAAAAGCTGAATCTGGGTATGCAATAAGTACAATGAGTGGGAGAGAGAGAGAGAGAGAGAGAGAGAGAGAGAGAGAGAGATGGATCATACACGATACACCCGATGGGGTCTCAATCACCCACTAAAGCCTCCACTCCATACACAATACACCCAGTGGGATCTCAATCACTCACTAAAGCAACTTGAAAGAAGAAAACTCCAAGTTGACTTCCCAGCTATTGAAAACCCAACAGGAGCTAACAGCCATCAAGGAAGAGCCCCTCTCTCTCTCTCTCTCTCTCTCTCTCTCTCTCTCTCTCTCTCTCCCCTTCTTCTCACCCTCCGAAGAGAGTATTCCCTTGTATTTGCTGCTCCAAGAGAATGAGTAAAATAAATAATCTGAATGTTGTCGAAACAGAGACTGACCTGAAATCGGAGTCCTACAGAGATTTCCTCTTCCTGAAGATGCCTAGTGCTGCCCAGGCGGAGGAGCACCACTCCTACTGAAGGGCGACCTGCAGACAAGTGATGACCCATGTTCTCTTGCTCCACACAGTAGGTTAAAAGTCAACTATGACTGTTGTCCTCCAGATGCTTTACGTTTTCCTTCACTGGCTGCCTGGGCCCTGGGGACTGGAGTATTGCAAGGGATAGCCAATGGGACTGATGGGCAGCAAGGCACCTATATTTTTAACGCAACCTTCTAAACAACAGGGCCACTCTAGCTATATTGGGGTTACGTAAGGGGTCCTATTTCTTTTAAAAGGAAAAGCAATGTGGGCATTTCTTTTTCCTCAGAAAGCATGCCCTATATTATAAACGCACATCTTATGCCTTAAACCATAAAATGAAGCCTCTTCTCAGTATTCAACGTGGGACAAAATAGTGGGTTGGGTTTCACACTTCTGTTCTTGTACATCCAGCTCTCGGAAGGGGCTCATGCGATGATCTCAGATTTTTTCTACAGTTTTGTAGATTTTCCCTAGCTTTTCTGAAAATCCAGATTCGGTACATATCAATCCTTTTATTTTTTGCAGCACCAAAGATAAAATCCTTGCTTTTCTTCTCTTCTATCTCTTTTGTGACCTCCACCGATTATTTATCAGATCATGAGTGAGAACAAGAAGAAATAGGGGCAGATATTGGGGAACCCAGCTACGATCCTACTCATGGGCACCACATCATAGTGGTGGCAGACGAGGGGATAGATGTGGTGGAGAAAACTTACTTCAGGAATGAGTTCTTCCATGTGGAGGATGAATATGACATGGTGTCCAGGTTTACACAGTTGGATATGAAGATTGTCTTTCGACACATACTGGCACAAGTTTAGAGAGTTGCAGGCAAGGGCGGCGCAGCCAAATGCACTCACGTTACTTGGACTTTTTATGCGGGGATAAGTGAGGAACAATAATTGCAAAACACTAAAGGATTCTATCGGTTTTGCAAAAATCTATGAAGAGACAGTTGCCGACAAAAGTAAAAAGAATGTTCCTCAAAAGCAACAAAGGTCAAGCAACTCCAAACCAAATTCCAAGCGTAAATGAAAGTTTAGATTTGTGAAGGCTCCAAGGCTTCCACGACTCACAATCATGACCCAGACTTTCGGTCAACCCAATTCCACGAAGACTCAAAGGACCAAGAGAGCCTCCAAAACATTTGGGAGGGCTGGTTCTTCATATGTGGCCAGATAGGCCATTGGAAAGAGAGCTTCCCTCAAGCGTAGAAAAAGAAGAAGCCTAAGGGATCACTTGACCGCGATTACAAGTACCCTTAAGATTACTTCCGTTCATACCACAATCATAGTTACCAAGAGTTTCAGAAATGCCTAATTTGAAACAAGTTTCAAAAAGGTTTCAAAAGTTTCATATTTTTTTGAAACATCCAAAAAAAGTTTCATACAAAAAATGCAAAAATATATATATATTTCAATATAGAATATACATGAAAATATGTATTTTGGCCATGACCAAGGCTCAAGCGTCCTTGTTGAGATGGTCAACTAGTCACTACCAAGCAAAAAAGGAATGTCAAAAAAAAGTTCCATACAAAAAATGCAAAAAATTTAAGTTTAGAATATACATGAAAATATGTATTTAGGCCATGGCCAAGATTGAAGCGTCCTTCTCAAGATGGTCAACCAGTCATCGGCAGGCAAGAAAGGACGTGCACGTGCAAGTTGAGTAACAAGCACAAGAAAAAATGCGCTTCAGAAATGCTTATGTATGAAACTGGCATGTAAGGTTTTTGGGCCTTAAAAATTTTAGGTGAATAAAAAACGAGTTCATATTCTGAAACATTTCGTAAAAGTTTCGGTCGGTTTCATATGATTTGAAACGGGTTTCGTTCCTACTATGACCACAATTCTTGATCATAGTTCTTACATGGATTGTAGCTTTAGCGTGGCAATTTTGAGATGCAATGATCTCATACACATGTATGGATCAGTATTGGGGAAAATTGTGCACAACCTATTTGATCGAGGTAATACTCACAGTTTTATCAATGTCAAATTGGTGCAAAAATTGGCAGCAGAGAACCAACCAAGTGATCATTTCTACCGTGTGAACCAAGGCATGGACAAATCTAGGACATCTGTAACCCAGTTGCATATATCTTTCCAAAGTTATTCAGATAGTCTATAGATTTTTTGTTGATGAATCTAGATAGGGTACACATCATTATAGGTAAATAATGGTTTCATAACCATGACATCCATGTAAATTGGAAGGATCATACATTCTCTTTTTTTAGTGGAAGATGGTCCACTTTGTCTCAAGAGTGATTTTGGAGTCCCTCTCTCTACTCTTGTAAACTCTGCAGAACTTCATGTACTGATTATCACCAAATGCCGAAGACAGGTTTTCGAACCATAAATAGTCATTACGAGTTTCTCGTATTACCTTTTGGGCTCACAAATGCTCCTGCCACTTTTCGGCAGATGATTAACAATCTCTTTCAAGATGGTTGGGGAAAATTCATTGTGGTGTTCTTAGAAGATATTTTGATATATAGCCATTCTTTGCAGGAGCACATAGGGCACCTCGAATTCGTCTAGAAGAATCTAAGGCATGAACGATTGACTTTATGCAAAAATCTCTTAGTATGAATTCTTTTATAAAGAAATCACATACCTAGGTCATCGGATTTTCAGAGATGGGATGAGCATAGATCTTGGGCAGTTCCAAAAGTTTTTAGATTGGCCAATACGTCGGACTCCCAAACAAGTTCATTCGTTTTTAGGATTCACTGTCTTTCTTAAGCAGTAAGTAAGGGAGTCTTGTGACACAATTGTTATCCTTTCTAACCTCCTCAAAGGACATGGACACAAGTCCAACACTCTTATTCCTTGTAATGAGAGGCTTGATCTAGGTTTTGATAGGAATCAGGATGAAGCTTATGGTACTACCGAAACCTTGCAAACCATTCGTAGTTGCGACTAATGCCAGTGATTAAGCGATATGGACTGCCTTCTTCCGGGAGGACTAATTTGTGTCTTTTGAAAGCAAGAAGCTTGATGATACCCACGTCAAATGGCATACTGACCAGAAAGAGTTATATGCGATTATTCCCGCATTGGAAATTTGGAGACACTACTTGTATGGATCCAAATTTGTTGTTTTGACCAACCATGAGTTGATCAAGTATTTTTGTGATAGACTTGAGTTGAGGGGGAAGAAGACGCAGTGGGCAGAGTTGATGCAAGATTTTGACATGAAGATTTGGTATTTGGAAGGGTAGCTTGAATAGGGTTACATATGGATTGCTGTTCCGAAATGATAGGGTTGGTGTGCCAGTGGATAGCGCAATGGATTGTTGTTCTGAAATGATAGGGTTAGTGTGCCAGCGGATAGCGCTAAGGCTAGGAGGAGGATCCTTTACGACTGTCACGATGCTCCTACGGCAAGCCATCTAGGGATACATTGAACCTATGATTTGGTAAAACGTATGTTTTATTGGCCCAAGATGAGGGATGAAGTCCATGACTATGAGATAAAGTGTCCAGTGAATAAGGTGCTCATGAGCGCCTTAGGACTCACCTAGATGAATCCAAGAACATGCCCAAATTCACCTTATAGGACTGTGCAAGTTATAACCTCATGGTAGTCGTGTTAGAAGTCATCTCTTGTCTTTACCAGACACCAGGGCCTCTGTTGTGGGTGTGCCCGCCCTTTGTAGGTGTTTTCTCATTTTTCCTCACTCCCCGTATTTTTCCCCCATTTTTCCCTATTTTTCTGTGGCTTGGGTGGCATCCATGTGGTGGCAGGAGGACCTCTGATGCTGGCCCACTTCATTTGTTCATGCTGGTGTGCTGGCTGATTGTTTTGCTTCAGGTCCACGACCTCCCACATGTGCTGGCCGACACCCCTGCAGCTGGCCGACTGGTTTTTTGGCTGGTCGTGGAGGTATAGTGCTTGTCGGCTGCCTTTGGAACAGGCCGACTGCACTATGGGGGGCCATATAAAATGGCCCCCCAGTCCCTTGTCACATTCGTCTTGTATTCGGGATTCTTCTTGTGTATATATAGTAGAGTTACACACCTCTCTCTCCATTGCTGTCTTTTTCTGCACTTGCTCTTGTGTTTCCAGATTTTGTCAGCATCTCCACTACATATTCTGACATGGTATCAAAGCCCTAGGCTCTTGATAGTTCTTGGAATTTGTGTGAGCAAGAGGGGGACTGTTGTGTTGTTGATTGGTGGACTCTTCGGGTCTGGTCGGGAAGAGGAGAAGCAAGAGGACAGCGGGCTGATTTGCTGGACAGCCACTTGTAGTGTAAGTTCTTCTTTGTTCCCACCCACGCACCCTTTTTCAGATTACATCCCCGCAATGGCAGATTTGTTAGAGATGGCTGAGAGGCATGTGAAGATCCCTACACTCCCCACATTCCCGGTGGACTGTCAGTTGGACGGGAACAACTACGACATCCGAAAGGTTATGATGGAATCTGTTCTGGTGTCTTACGACCTTGTTGATTTCATCATTGTTGGGGTTCCATGGCCGGAAGTAGAGGAAGGGGAGTTACCGTTGATTCGTAAGGACCGGGAGGCACAGGCACAGTTGTGGGATCATGTCATGTCAACGCCAGGGTCCGTTCATTTATCTTCCTCAACTGCACACCGCAAGTAATCAATCATATCAAGCATATGACGCTGGCCAGAGGTATATGGCAGCATTTGGCTTCTCTTTACAACTGGGTATCGCCCATGAACAGGATTTCCTTGGAAGTACAGATGCGGGTTATGAGCCCCGCAAAGTCATCGACGATGCGGGAGCATATTAACAAGCTGCAAGCTCTTCAGCAGAAAGTTCTCCAACCTGGGAAGAAGATATCGTCAAAGGACATGGCCATAACATTGCTGTCGCATTTGCCCTCTCAATACTCAGCATTTTACTCGTCTTTGATTACCAGTAGCAAGCTCAACACCATCACGTGCGAGGAGCTTGTACCCATGGTCTTGGACCAAGAGGAACGATTCACAAACCCTCCACAAGGCGGAGGTTCGGAGGCCTTAACTCGCCAACAGTCGAAAGGCCGTAACACGTTTTGTCGTATGGGGAGTCTTTGCTCATAAGATGCCTTACTGTGCCATTGAGTGCAATCGAGGACGCTTGCTATTTTTCAAGAGGGGGGGTATGTCACGACCCTATGTTTTTCTCTGGACAGTATGCAGGTGTGCACGGGGACATGGTGGACAGTGTGAATGGCATCAGTTTGGAGTTGAAAATGAAACCCATGTGTGGACAACCCCAAGTGTGAAGGGGGCGAAGAGATTTTAACTCAAAAGGTTTTAAAAACCTTTAAAAACATTATAATGGCATATATGAAAGAAAACGTGGCCCATATGCTATTATCGGGGCCACGTGTGTGCTTTTTGGAAAAAAGAGGGACTGGCAGGCAGAAAAGGAGGCGCATCCCTTTTGATAAAAAGATGCTTTTTCGCTTGGGAGGGCTGCTCGGCTGGGTACACAGGAGGGCACACTTATCTCTCTCTCTCTCTCTCCCACGTTTCTATGAAGGGCAGGGCAGGAGACAGAGGCATACAGGCTGCTCGACTGGTTCTCTCCAAAGGCGCAGAGTCAGGCTGCAGAATCAGCAATGCTTTTCTCTTCGCAAGTGGCAGGCTGCAGGGTCCTTTTGTGCGAAGGCACATACAGGGCTGCAGGAGGCGGACAGAGCTGGTGCAGAGACTGACGGCTGTATGCTGAGGGCTGATACAGGCTTTTGGAAGAATTGTAGGCGGGTAGCGCTGGATTCAGCCCCGGGTAAACACTTGGAAGGAGATCTGCGCTGCTGGTCACAGGTTGCTTCTTGGAAGAGCTACAGTCGGCGGGCTGTGCTACAGAGTGCAGAGGTGCAACCTAGTACTTGTTTACACATGCTTTTAGGAGATTAAAATCGGCTGCTGTGCTGCACTACAGGGCAGAGACACAGGCCTACTTCTCTCTCTTTCTTTGGCCGATGCAGGATTGGTTGGCTGCTGTGTGGCTGAGTATACAGGCACGTATAGGACTTTTCTTTTTATGGGCTGTTTTTGTTGGCTGCAAGTACAAGGTTACCTGGTTATGTTTCTTGGCATGGGAGTGATGCAAGCTCGCATGGCTGCGTGCTCATGGAGTAGATTGTTTTCTTCCTGTTAGAAAGGAACAGAGGGACCTACAGTTATGGGCATCTCCATGTTTCCAGATGTTTCATGAGGGAACAGGTAACTAGATTAATGTCGTTGTAGGCACTGTTGTTGAATGGTGCCATGAATGGTTCTATATGGAAACAGGACAAAAGTTTCAAAGGGAAACAGCCCTAAGGGTTTCATGTGGAAACAGGTCGTAGGTTTCTCGAGGAAACATGTTTTTGGGTTTCTCCAGGAGATAGGTCACATGCAGGCAGAAGGTACAGGAATGGACACATGTTTGGTACAGCCTTGCTACTGATTGGGCAGGGGACAGGGAATCCATGACAGAGATGGATAGTACCCTTGGAAGGTAGAGGGGGTTGGTACAGGTGTGTCGACTGTATGGTATGTTGTGCTGTGATGCGAGTTCTCTTTTGAGAGAGAGTTTGGGAGTCTGTGTTGTGATGCAGAAGCACTGGATGTGTCAGGGTGTGATGTTGTTCATAGGGTGAGAGGCCATGGATGGTTGTGGCAGCCGTGATCATGATAGAAAGCTTCTGTATGCAGGACTCAATGTGTGAGAGTCTTTTGATGTGAACAATGGCTAGATTTGTTTGTGGATGCCGAGTGGATATGAAGCCATGATGCAGGGTATTTGCAGGCTTCAGGAGTTCTACTGTGACAGCTGAGTTCCCAGCCTTATTGTAATCAAAGCTCTTATAATCAATTAAAGAAATACCGCAAGGGACGCCACTGCGTTTTGGGGCCAATCGGTGTTCGTGTGCTGTTTGCAGGAGCACTCTAGCTCCCCTTGTTTGTTCTCCTTTTCTAGGTTCTCAATGGTGTTGAAGTGTTTTATATACGAGTGTTTGTTTCACCGCTTGTCAGATTTCTGAAGGCCGGTTTACATCTGGTCACATTCTTACTGGGGATACATCCACTATCCCAGTTCACAGTGAGGGCAGGTTGGAGATAGTTCCCGATGGTGGCAGAGGGGAGAAGCATTCCTCCCAGGTGTTGTATGTTCCGTCACTTGGTTTTCATCTGTTGTCAGTGCATCAGGTTTGCAAGACTGGTGTACATGTGGAGTTTGATGAGCATTTTGTTGCTCTCCGAGACAAAGCAACAAGCCAAGTAGTGTGGGAAGGCAGGGTAGAGAATGGAGTTTACAAGCTTTCAGCACTCTCTCTTCCGGGTCCTCAGTTTTGGGATGAGTGGCAGTCTGGTAGTGGCCACTTAAGTGTGGATACGCTACAGGTGCAGGCTTTCCCGAACCAGATGGTGATTAGCTTGCCAGTTGATGGCAACAATTGGCAAGAACTTTCCAGTACTGATGCTGGTGGTTCTTGTGTTCGTTAGTCAGAGGAAACTTTACAGGTGACCTATGCTCTGATGTCTCGTAGTATTCGGGACAAAAACTCCTGTAGATGCGGATGCTCTTTCCACGAGGACCTCTTGGAAAGCCAAGCAAGTGGCAGTTGATTACTTGTAGAAGGAGGTGGATTCTCCGGGCTTAGTGGTTCCAGACTTAGAGGGGGTGGTTGACAGGTATCAGAAGGCCTTGCGTGGTCTTCAGCAGGTTTCCAGGGTTGGCTTTCCACCATAATAACAGGTGTTGATCCTTGTGAGCAGTGTGATGCCTCTTTGACTCGCAAGCAGAATGGTTCATTGATTTGGTTGATGGATACTAGATTGGACGGGAGCTTCCTGATGAGGCTGTTGAGCTCGTGTTTGCAGATGACTCTTTGGGAGGTAGGATTGCGTATCTTGTGGTTTCTGCACCATGCGAAGGATCATGGACTCTTTTACATAGGAGGGGGATTGATGGATGGAGTCCGACTCCACGGTTGGAGTGACTCAAATTGGGGAGGAGATCCAGACACGAGGAGATCTACTTCTGGCCCAGGAGCAGTAAGAGGCAGTCATCTTTTGCCTTGTCGTGGACAAAGGCAGAGTACCGGGCTGCTTGTGGTGCTACTTGTGAGGTGGTGAGGTTGCAAAGGTTGCATGGCATGATTGGGCTTCCACTGGAGGAACCCACGGTCATCCAGACGCACTTTGTTCGTGAAAAGATTGTTGCTGATGACATCTTGCTAGAGTTCTGTTCGACGAAGGATAGTACGGTGGACCTCTTCACGAAGTCACTATCTCAGGCTTTGCTCAGGCAGCACCCTAGTTCCCTGTGGTTGGTTTCACAGCCAGGAGCTGAGAGGGGGTGTTAGAAGTCATCTCCTGTCTTTACCAAACACCAGGGCCTCTGTTGTGGGTGTGCCCACCCTTTGTAGGTGTTTTCTCATTTTTCCTCACTCCCCGTATTTTTCCCCCATTTTTCCCTATTCATCCCTGTGGTGGCAGGAGGACCTCTGATGCTGGCCCACTGCATTTGTTCATGCTGGTGCTGGCTGATTGTTTTGCTTCAGGTCCACGACCTCCCACATGTGCTGGCCAACACCCCTGAAACTGGCCGACTAGTTTTTTGGCTGGTCGTGGAGGTATAGTGCCTGTCGGCTGCCTCTGGAACAAGCCGACTGCACTATGGGGACCATATAAAATGGCCCCCCAGTCCCTTGTCACATTCGTCTTGTATTCGGGATTCTTCTTGTATATATATGGTAGAGTTACACGCCTCTCTCTCCATTGCTGTCTTTTTCTGCAATTGCTCTTGTGTTTCCAGATTTTGTCATCATCTCCGCTGCATATTCTTACAAGTCATCCACATGACAATAGACCATCAACTCCATCATGCATAGTATGGATTTCCATGGATTTGATCACCCATTTACCACGCACTCGCAGCTGTCATGATGTGGTAGTGACAAATGGCAAAAAATTTACCCACTACGAAAATGGCTCATGAATTGGCACAACAGTTTGTTGAACAGCTTTTCAAGTTAAATGGTATACCTTGTGACATAGTGAGTGATCTCAAAGTTTACACGACAATTCTGGCAGCTACTCTTCCAGAAATTGGAGACCAAGCTAAGTTTGAGTTCCTCTGATCGTCCCTAGTGCAACAAGAAGATGGAGAGGGTGAATTAGGTTTTGGAGGATATGCTTCATGCATACGTCTCCAAGAGACCATTAGACTGAGAGACGTGCATCCCGATAGTTGAGTTTTCCCATAATAGTGCTAAGCATGTGACAATCCGTTTATGCTAATGTATGGATATCTCCGGTGTAGCTATGGGCATGACGATATTCAGAATGATACGGCAAGAGATTTCTTGGCAAATATGCAACACATGCTAGCCAAAGCTAGAGATTCTATCATGAGTACTCAGGATAGAGCACAAAAGCTGAGGTTGTGAGAGACCTTATACCTTGACAGTTTACAAATGGCTAGATTATGGCCCGAATGGAAAATTGTGTCGTGGACATGGCGGTATCTTTCATCTCTCATTATAGGATTGAACACGCCTGGCGCTAATTGATCTAGAGGTTTCACCATGACATCCAAAGAGAGGTTTGGTTGCATCAAGGTTCAGTCTTTGGGGGAAATTGGCCCTTCCACCTTAGATTTGTGTACTTAAGGGAGGTGTCACATGAGATATGTTATGGTGGCATGGGACGCCAGAACCTATTGCATGTAATGTCTCCTGGTGCTTCTAAGTCTCTAGATTGGGATGCCCTATACCTTATGGATAGCTAATCTTAGACGACCCCTACCGAGTGCGGTGCCAATCTATGGGACAACAAGATAATGGATCTTCTTGGGTGTTCTAAGCATGGCAATTCATCAGGGTTGTGTGAACCGTTGTAAATTCTAGTCAAGATGCTAGTTAGTGCTTTGGAAGCACTTGATTCATCATATACCCTCTCTCGAGATGGCCAAACCATTGTAGAACTTTGTACTTTGTGTACAAAGAGGCATCCTCAGTTGTACATGAGTGAGATGAGAAGTTTGAGAACTTTTGGGTCGGAGACCTTGGGTCAAAGACCATTTGATTGTGCCCTAGGTTTTGGGATAGCAACGATTTAGTAATGTTGTAATGCTTTTTGCATGAGGATCCCACAAAGTTCAGTGATGCTCCAAGAAAGGTGTAGTTCCATGGATGCATCTAGTACCCATAGGTGGATGGAAATCCATGGAGGCACCCATACCCTTGATTCTAGTAGTCCAAGGGAAATCCGATATGGGGTGAAAGTAAACCTCTTGTTAACGGGGTTGTGTTTTTCTCTTTATTAGAGCTTTTAGTACTTAGTCGGCTTGTGATTGCTGACAAGGCACATAAAGTTCGAACTGATATACTAGTTTGTACAGCGATATAGTGATACTAGAGTTTGAAGGTTATATCCGGCTAAGAGATTAATAATGTAGAGGGCCAACTATAGCAGGGTTTATTAACTATATAAGTGACTTAGGGATCACTTGTCATTATAGTGAGGATCCCTCGCGGTGGGGGAGCTCCGCCTCGATAAGCAAGACCTCTAGGCCAAAGTATCCATAGATGGGTAGGCACACTGGTGGTGTGGGACAGACCAATAGCTACAGATGCACAAGTACATTGGTGGCTATCGAGGCTTGGTTGACTCATCGGCAATTCGACCTCAGGCTCCAGGGTGGCTCTAGAATGGACACTCCACGGAAGGAAGTGACCATTAATAAGCCCTCTACTAACTTATTTCTCTTTAAGTGTTTTGCTCTTAACTTAAAGTCCCTAGGGTCATTAACTTATAATTTACTAGCACAATCAGCATTATTGATCCATATTTAGTCCCATTAACTCGTATAGCCTAGCCTCATCATTACAGCCAAATCAGTTATGTCTTATGGGGACATAACAACCCTAGCGTGTGAGTAGGTAAAACATAAAAGAGGCGGAATATCTACGTTAACCAACGCAGTCCCTCTACTGTCATCTAATCTTCCTGCTGAAAATTTTTTAGAATTGTGAGCAATTCCTTCATCAGCATTTCTGTCAAGTGAGCCTCTCTGTCATTGAAAAACAGCATGTTTAATTCCTTGGGTGATCAGAAAAGACGCAAATATGACTGCACCCAAAAACTGGCACTGCAAGCCCAAATCACATCAATGCCTTTATTGATAACTCAGCTTGGTAAAAGTTCAAAATCCATATACAACAGGGACCATCATGAATTGGATGCCAATTCTATTCATGGCATCATCCTCGTGAACGTTTTTGGCATCCCCAGCCTTTCACCATCCAAAAATCAGCTTTCTTTTATTATTATTTTTAAATCTCACAACCCAGCCTACCTGATTGTGAGTTAAAATCCCTCCTTGTGGGGGGTGGGGGAAACAGCTTCCTTTTTTCCTTTTTCTTTTCCATGCCATCTCCAACTCCTGGCATTCTCATTTTTTTCCCTTTTTTATTCCTCTTTCCTTTTTTTCTTCCTTTCTTTTTTCTTTTTTTCCCACACTGATTCTGTTTTTTCATTTGGTCAGCTTTTTCTCCTTTCTTCCTTCTGCTTTTTTCATTGGCTTTTTTTTCTATTTTTATTTTTTTCTTTGTTCTAATCTCTCCTTTTTCTCTCCCACTTTTTTCTGCTTTTTGCATTTTCTGACCTTTTTTTCTAGATTCAAACCACACTCTTTTCTTTCACGAACTCTTCTTTACTCCCTCTTTTTTTCACCCATCACACAAACCTAACTGCTTGTCTCACCCATGCATCAGTGTGAACAGTACTAAGTCTCCAATACTGCAGCGCACAAACCTACAATAACAAAACATGCAATGTCATTTCAACGAGGCACCTTGGCAGAACTTCTTATGAGGGAGGTTAAAGGACAGCAGCCCTTTGAACGTGACATCTAGTTGCTTCACGCTCTTTCACAAAACTGTCACAATAATGTGGAGTAGCAGAAGAAGAAGAGGTAGAAGTGGGGAAATAGCAGCCTGTGTTGAAGAATGCATGAAAAGCACCCGGGGTAGGAGGCGCCCAATGAACCCATAGATCCCCATGCCTTTGCAAAGCTTCACAACCTCCGTCACCTCAGCCAGGCTAATGCCCATCAGCAGGGCCACCGCCGTGGCCACAAACAATTTGTAAATGAGCACATGTTCCTTGTTCCACTTGGTTGTATTTTCCTCACCAAAACATGCTATTTTGTACACAAGGATAAAGGGTTCATTTACGTACCCATACATAAGCCCCTTCAAGACATGTCACTTCAAAGCTGGTATGCACATCACTGCAACAGAAGTTTTGGCCACAATTCTTTTTAGAAAAAAGGAACAAACTATTGTGAAGCTTAAACAACACATACACGGGTTGCTCTCATAGATGAGCACAGGAGATGATACTAAAATGCTGATATAGTTTATAGTTAATAGACCCATTCCTTTGAGAGCTAAAAATGCACACAATGGCCTACCTTCGGCAACATATCGTTGTTTGAACATTGTTGTTTAGGGCTACAGAATGGCATTCCCACTGCCCAAAAAACCAACACTATCAACTCCCTGCACAGAGCTAAAAGCAAAAAGAGGAAGCATTAAACAACTGAGGTAAGTGCCCTAGGAGTTAGAAACTATATGTGATTATTGCTCAAGTGCACTAAGGATCTAGAAGAGGTTGGGGATTACACAGTTATACGCTTCTAATTTATTGTGAAGACGACTAACTAAGAGTAAGCCAAAATGAAAGCGATTAAACCCAAACCTGCAAGAAGTTCTCTACATCTGACTATCATGAAACAATCCCACATGAAATTCCAGCCTTGTGGACAAACTCAAAATGAGGCTATGATCTATCGCTAGAGACAAAAAAGTATTGCTTTTAGCATTTCATAGTTTTGAGTATGCCTCTTTAAAGTTTAATCTAACCCCCCAAGATGTAGTGTCCCCTATTATACTCGCAGAGAATCACAAGGTAAGCTTGGAAAGTCAATAATAAGGCCTATATCGAAAAGGTCTCCGAAACCGTGGATATTTCCTGCAAAACATGTTAAGGAAAAGTCAGATTCCTGGTATTCAAACCCCTCTTTACTCATTTACAGGATTTGCTTTGAATTACAAGGAGAAGAAGAGGAGACAGGAGGCAGGGAGGAAAAAGAGGAGGATAGGTGCCAAAAATGAAGCATACCCATAAGGAGAATAGCCATATGAGGGCATATATGGCCGGCGCGGCAGATATCCGTAGTACGGATTTGGCCGCCGACCTCTAAAAATTTTCATCCCTGGTATATTAGTCCTTTTAGCGGTCACCTGCACATTCATACACACGGTCTACATTGGTATTTACGTGAAAGCAAAAAATGGAGTTAACTCTTGCACAAAAGCTGGGTATACCTTCAATGGGCGACCATGAAGCTCTGATTCATTCAATTGAAGCGCATTTGGAACCGCTTCCATCTCCACAAACTCCACATAGGCATACCTGTAAATAATGCATCATCAGAGCCTGATGATACCCTCCCTTGTAGTTCAATTATGGCCCTGAACATTAAAAAAAACCACCACTTTATCTTAATGATTAGCCTGATGATACCCTTTCGGCTGCCCAAATTTATCCGTCAGAATAGTGACACGGTTCACAGTACCACATGACTGGAAATGTTGCTGCACTTCCTCGGGTGTACAAGAATAATCAACCTGAAGCCCTCAAACACAAAAACCCATTAGAATCATTTATATCAGCATGTAAAGACTAAGAGTCAATGTGGCATAAGTGTTATGTCATACACAATTACAGGATTCCTCTAAGGACGGGTACACAATAGGGAATATAGAGGACTAGGCCAGAGGATGTGGTGACCAAATTGAGGAGAAATGCCCAAGGGAAAGACCCTAGCAATTAATTTTGCCTTTTTTAGGGCCTCACCTGGAGATGCACATATTATTGCCTAGGTAGGGCCTCTCCCTTGGGCATTTCTCCTCAAATTGGCCACCTCATTTATTGGCCTAGCCCTCTAGACTACATATTAAATACCCCTCCTTAAGGGCACTCCATAAATACAGCTGATGTGACAAAAAGGAGACAAAATGTCAGAATTGTACATTTCCCACATATACAGAGCGTGAATCAGCTTCTTCTTTACTAGCTTGGCTAGCTGCAGCACCGGCAGGATCTGAATGCAGACAACAAAGCCCTGAAAATTGTGAGCCAAATAGCATCTGCAAAAACCTACACATGAGAGCAGTAATCGATGCATTCCGTAAACCTTGAGCAGTGCCCATCTCCTTCTCAACTTTAGCTTGCATGTCCCGTAAAGCTGCTGCTTCCTCCTCCATTTCTTTGAGCCGCCTCTTCATTTCCTCCAGTTCCTAATGCCAAGGCAGTACTCATGCATTGTCAAGTCAGCAAATAAGCTTTGTTCTAAGTTTGATAAGATACATACATTGTAATAAAGCAATTTCTGCCACAAATAATGAACAGCCCTGAGCCCACACCCACCCACACAGAAGCATGCACCTCTACACTTGTAAACTTAGTTCAGCTTCATAATATAGTAAAGGATTCTAATTATGAAGTGTTCCAATGTGTTCAAGATACCATGTTATCTGATGCTACTTGTGAGTTTAATTCAATTACTCTTGATGTATGGGAGACATAGGCTTTAGAGAACATTAGGGCAGAGTTTGCCGATGTTTTCCCAGCTTAGTTACGTCATGGTCTTCCGCCCAGTTAGTCAATTGATCATAAGATTGATTTAGTTCCAGGCTCTCAGCGTGTGAGCATTGTGCCTTACAGAGGATGAGATTGCTCAACAATTGTCGGAATATCTCAAGATGGGATAGATTCGTAAGAGTAAATCTCATTGGGGGCACCTACTTCTGAAGCACAAGACGGACGGAAGGTGGGGAATGTGTGTCAACTATAAAAGTTACGATCAAGAATAGGTATCCCCTTCCCAAAGCAAATGATTTGATTGATAGATTGCAAGGAGCTTCCTATTTTTGAAGACTAACCTTCATACTAGTTATCACCAGATACGGATAGCTGAGGAAGATTTCTTAAGACTGAATCCTGCATGCGACATAGCCATTACGAGTTTCTCATGTTACCTTGTGGGCTCATGAAAGCTCCTGCTACCTTCCAACGGATGATGAATGATCTCTTTACAGATTATTTAGGGAAATTCATGGTTGTGTTTCTAGATGATATCTTGATATACAGCCGTACTCTGAAGGAGCACATCGAACATCTTCAGACCTTCTTGTGGATTTTGAGACAGGAGAAGTTGTATGCCAAGTATACGAAGTGTGAGCTCTTCAAAAGAGAGCTCATATATCTAGGACATCAAATTTCTCGAGTGGGGATGAGCATAGATCTTGAGTGGATACATAAGGTTTTAGATTGGCCGTTTCCTCAGACTGAGAGGCAACTTCGAGTGTTTTTGGGATTCACCGTCTTTCTTAAGAAGTCAGTGAGGAATTATTCACAGTTGACCATAGCTTTCATGGACCGCCTTGGGGGTGGGGGTAGAGGATGTAAATCCCATAGCTTGATTTCTTGGAACAAGAAGCTTGATGCGGCTTTCTAAGCTCTCAAGCTTAAGGTTAAGAAAGCACTTGTATTGCCCTTGTCGAATCCTCACATGCATAAGAGCTTGGGGGAAAAACCCCCTCTTATGGAGGGTTAAAAGTGTCCCGGCTAGTCCTACTGGTGTTTACTTATCACTACCCATGCATTTGGCAACACTAATGACTTAATACATATGTATGGGTGGGTGTTAGGGGAGATTGTGCACATTCTTTTTGACCCTGGCAGCACTCACAACTTCGTTAATGCTAAACTTATACAGACGCTCTGGGAGTGAAGACGCAGCCAAGTGATCACATGCATTGTGTCAACATGGCGACGGGACATGGACATGCGTGTGTCTCAATTATCGATATCTATTTAGAGTTATAGAGAGTCCCCAGATTTCTTGATTATGAATTTAGATAGGATCGATGTTATACTAGGAAAAGAATGGTTTTATAGCCATGACGTCCATGTAGATTGGAAGGGTCATATTTTGTCCTTTATAATGGAAGATTCCCCAATATGTTTGAAGGGTGATTTCGCCGTCCCACCATCTATTTTGTAAATTCAGGAGGACTTTAGGATATAATGTGTATTTGTTATGAAGTGTTTCACTGTGTTTGTACCCATGTGACGTTTGATTGTGGTTGATAACAGTTAAGGTAGATGTTCAGTGATAGTGGATTAGAAAGCATCAGTGCGCGGTTTCACATATGTTTTCTCTGCTAAGTTAGTTTTTGTGGTCTTCTAGATGGACGGTTGGTTAATCACATGATTGTTTGGATCCCAAGGTCTCAACTTGTGAGTATTACATCTGGGGGAGGACGAGATTGTTTGACATTGTCGGAATATCTCAAAATTGGGGCAGATATCACGGTATATTTCCTTGTTGGATGTGTGGACTTGTGTGAATTATTTTAGTGTTTCTTCTAATGGTTTACCTATAGGGTAGACCATGACATGGGGTGGAAGTGTAGTGCATCGAGACTGAGTTGGGAAAGGATTGATCACCTTGACTCGTGATTTCGGAGACAGCTGTCAGGTAGCTAGATTTGCCTTCATTTATTTCCAAGAGTGGAAATGTCCTAAGGGGGGAGGAATGTTACGTGCCTAGCCCTAACCCTTGGGATTAGGGACTAATCTAGCAAGGTTAGGGGAGCCCTGGGGTTAGGAAAAGCAGGCGGATCCAAGTGGCTAAGATGTCATGGTTGACTTGCATGGACTTGTGGGAGTGGAACCTTAGCTTTTGGCTCGGGGGAGGTTTGCGGACGTGAACCTATGGTTGGGCGGTGAGCTTGCCTGCACCTTTCTTTGTTTGTAGTACTGTTGTTTTTATGCTTGTGTGCTCTGCTGTTGTTTGATATGCACATGCTACCCGAGTACTCCTTCTCTAGGCCCGTCATTGGCCTGCGCCTGTGTGCAGATGGTGGTGCCAAGTGTTTCTAAAATGCCTCATATGTTAACACGTTTTTGGAACACTACATATTTTCATATATTTTTTAAATCTTTCATGCAACAAAGGGGTTTAAAAATGCCTTTTAATCAAAACCACCCTGTGGACCAAACTGGACACTGTCCCTGACGAAAGTTAACTTATGACCCTTCTAATCTATATGTACATCATGAGTATGAACCACTCTTTACCTATAATAACATCTACTCTATCCAGATTCATAATCATGAAATCTAGAGGCTCCAAGTAGTAGCTCTGTATAATAATTGACAACTGAGACAGTCATCGATCCCAAAACTGCGTGCCTGACGGCATGTCGACACAATATTGGTGATCACTTGGCTCCACCTCCACTCCCAACTTCTACACAAGCTTGGCATTCATAAAGTTTTGAGTACTCCCAAGGTCAAAAAGAATGTGTATAGTTTTCCCACAATTGACCCATTCAGATCCATGGGACTGAAAACTTTCATATTAAAGCTACAACCCTTGCAAGAACTCTAATCGGAAAAAATAGTATGTCTGGAAGTAATCTTACCTTTAGCCTTGGTCGCATGGGTTCCCTTCGACTCAGACTTGCCCTTCACTTGCACAGTAACTTCATCCTCATGTGCCCTTGCCGACCACAAGCGAAGCACCAACTTAGTGAACCCTTAGTGAACTAAAGAGTTTTCTCCGCTTGCTTCAATTTCTTCAAATTGGGGTGACCCATAGTCTATGACTGACTTTGGGTCTTTGCAACAAGAGAAGTCTTCCCATGCTCAAACATTCATTTACGCTAGGATCTTGCATATGTTCTATTACTGGGGTTTCTTTGACTCCTTCTTCGCCATAGTCTCATAAAAAAACTTTGCATATCGGATGGCATCATCCAATGTTTTACTACAATTATTTCTGATCTGGAGCTAATATCCATCCCAAAATAGTGATAGGATTCATGTGAGTTACTCAAGCATGCAACTCTCCAAACTTCTGCAAATATGTGTCGAAAGGCATATTCTTCATTTCCAAATTTTTCAACTTGGAGACAATGTCATACTCATCCTCGACTTGCAAGAACTCTTCCCTGAAAACCAAGCTTAGTCATAAACCAAACTAGAATGCTTGGGTACCCTTATCCTCTCGATTGCTTGAACCTATGCATTGTCAACGTACTTTGAAAGAACATGTGTCCTTCCATTCACGTATAAACATCTTGAAGCGCTTGAATGAAGATGGACACTGCAATCCATATCATTTTTGCAATACGTCTTCATCGCATGCGTGTCTTTCTCAAGTTGATATGAACAGCTTATAGAGCTCGAACGAGCATGAATATCAAGCCTATGATTATATTCGAAGTGAGAAATCGATGGACACATCAACAAAGATCTCAGAGTACATCGCAAGGTAGATAATTCCAAATTCATTACCACATTTGAATCTGAGTTACACGTCATTCATCAAGTCATAGGATGTTCGTGCTCGTTTGTGTGAGTGAAGTTTTTAAAAAAAAACCATACATAAAAAATGGCGGGGAGTTGGCACAGTCCTCCCCGAAATTTAATTAACATAGGAGAGCGTGCGCTTTCCCCGTTTCCCAAATAGCACTATCGATATCGGAAGTGGACCAAAACACCTTTAGTGTTGAAGGCGGCCATTAGCCCTGCGTATTGATTCATGATACAACACACATTTTTAAATGTGGTAATGAATTTGTAATTTTCTAATTTGCGAGGTACTTTTGAATCCCCATCAAACATAAAGAACAAGCTTCAAGCTCATCAATTGCGGATGTTAGTCTAGCATTGCTTCTAAGTATGCTTTCAAATTCATGTTCATTTGAGCATTTCAAATATGCTCTACACTACACGAAGTTACGGTCCAAAGCCTAGTCCTGGAAACCTATTGAGGACCACGCAAGGCCTTCTGAAACCTGTCAACCACCCCCTCTGAGTCCGGAACCACAAAGCCGGGAGAAACCACCTCCTTCTGCAAGTAATCAACTGCCACCTGCTTGGCTTTCCGAAAGGTCCCCGTGGAAAGAACATCCTCATCTACAGGAGTTTCTTTGTCCCCAATACTACGAGACATCAGAGCATAAGTTACCTGTTCAATTTCCTCTGACTAACGAACACAAGAACTACCAACATTAGTACTAGAAAGTTCCTGCCAACTACTACCATCAACTGGCTAGCTATCCACCGTCTGGTCCCAGAAAGCCTGCACCTGCAGCGTATCCACACTTAAGTGGCCATTACCAGACTACCACTCATCACAAGCCTGAGGACCTGGGAGAGAGAGTGCTGAAAGCTTGTAAACTCCGTTCTCCACTCTGCCTTCCCAAACTACCTGGCCTGTTGCTTTGTCTCGGAGAGCAACAAAATGCTCATCAAACTCCACCCGTACGTCAGTCTTGCAAACCTGGTGCACTGACAACAGATGAAAACCAAGTGACAGAACATACAACACCTGGGAGAAATGCTTCCCCCCTCTGCCATCGGGAACTATCTCCATCCTACCCTCACTGTGAACAGGGATAGTGGATGTATCCCCAGTAAGAATGTGACCAGAATACTTGCAGAGATCCTGTAAATCTGACCGGGAAGGAGTCATGTGCCTGGAAGCACCACTATCTAGAATCCACTCCCGAGTATCCGCTGCAAAGAATCCTCCAATCTCCTCCCTACCTAAAGAAAACGAAACATCGGTGTCCATCACCTCCAGGTGCACAAAAGCCGGAGTCTTCATGATTGCTACTGAGGAATCTTCACCCTTCTCGGTCTTCCGCTTGGGACACTGTCTCCAATAGTGCCCTTTCTCGCCACAATCATTACAGGTCCTCTCTGCCTTTAGTTTCTCGCAGTCAGTAACGGACTTCTTCTCATAAGACTACTCCGATGAAGCCTTCCCTTTGCCCGTGTTACGGCCTTCCGACCATTGGCCAGTTAAGGCCTCCGAACCTCCACCCTGAGGAGGGTTCGTGAATCGTTCCTCTTGGTCCAAGACCATGGGCACAAGCTCCTCCCACGTGATGGTGATGAGCCTGCCACCACTGGGGGTAATCAGAGACGAGTAAAATGCTGAGTACTGAGAGGGCAAGTGTGACAGCAACGTTATGGCCATGTCTTCTGATGATATCTCCTTCGCAGCCTGGAGAACTTCCTACTGAAGAGCCTGCAGCTTGTTAATATGCTCCCGCATCGTCAACAACTTTGCAGGGCTCATAATCCGCATCTGTACTTCCAAGGAAATCCTCATCATGGGCGATACCCAGTTGTAAAGAGAAGCCAAATGCTGCCATATACCTCTAGCCAGCGTCATATGCTTTACATGATTGATTACCTGCAGTGTGCAGTTGAGAAAGATAAACAAACGGACCTTGGCGTTGATACGATCCCACATCTGTGCCTGTGCCTGTGCCTCTCGGTCCTTTCGGATCAACGGTAACTCCCCTTCTTTTACTTCCGGCCGTGGAACCCCAACAACGACAAAATCAACGAGGTCGTAAGACTCCAGAATAGATTCCATCATAACCTTCCATATGCCGTAGTTGTTCCCGTCCAACTGACGGTCCACCGGAAACGTGGGGAGTGTCGGGATCTTCACATGCCTCTCGGCCATCTCAAACAGATCTGCCATTGCAGGGATGTACACTGAAAAAGGGTGGGTGGGTGGGAACAAAGAAGAACTAACACCTACAAGTGGCTGTCCAGCAATCAGCCCGCCCTCCTCTTGCTTCTCCTCTTCCCAAATAGTCCCGAACGGTCCACCAATCAGCAACACAACAGTCCCCCTCTTGCTCACACAAATCCCAAGAACTATCTAGAGCGTAGGGTTCTGATACCATGTCAGAATACGCAACGGAGATGATGACCAGATCTAGGAACACAAGAGCAAAATGCAATGCAATAAATCACAGCACAAGAGAGAGAGAGATAGAGGCGTGTAACTCTGCTCTATATACACAAAAGAATCCCGAAATACTACACAATTGACAAGGGGCTATGGGGCCATTTTATATGGCCCCAATGATGCAGTCAGCCTGCAGAAGGGTAGCCGACAGGCCCTGGTCCTCCACGACCAGCCAACATAGCCAGTCGGCCAGCACAGATGTGGAGTCATGGACCAGTACCATCAGTCGGCCAGCTCATGGGCCCTCCTGCCAACCCTGGGCATCCACCCAAGCCACAGAAAAATAGGAAAAAATGGGGGAAAAATGCGGAGGGGGGAAAAATGCGGAAACACCTAATAAGGGCGGGCACACCCACAACAAAGGCCCTGGTGTATATATATAGACAGGAGATGACTTCTAACACTTCTTCCTTCAAGGTATCACCTAGGATCTGTTTTTTTTTCTTGCTGCCCCATATTCTGCCCTGTCTACAGCCCCTTCACCTCTGCGTTTTTCAGATCTGCAGCCCCTCGTTGCTGCGTTTTCTGGACTGTAAACTGATGGTAGCTCTACCTTCACCTGGGCTTCGTCGTTTTCAGCCGAAGGTACCTTCTCTTCAGTGTTTTCTCCTCGTCTGAGGTGTGGAAGCTGGTCGGCCTGTCTTTTCAGGATTGCAGACCCTTTGTTGCCTGTGTTTTCTTCTCCAGTGGACACACATCACTTGCACAGGGGATCTTGTGTGGATTGTGGCTTTGGTGACATCTTGGTACCTGAGGAGGACACTGCAGCCCCTGGTTGCTGCGTTTTCTGGACTGTAAACTGGTGGTAGCTCTACCTTCACCTGGGCTTCGTCGTTTTCAGCCGAAGGTACCTTCTCTTAAGTGTTTTCTCCTCGTCTGAGGTGTGGAAGCTGGTCGGCCTGTCTTTTCAGGATTGCAGCCCCTTTGTTGCCTGTGTTTTCTTCTCCAGTGGACACACATCACTTGCACAGGGGGTCTTGTGTGGATTGTGGCTTTGGTACCTGAGGAGGACACTGAATTTTCTAATTTCAATCAGTGTTTTGCTGATTTTTGGAGCATCTATACTTGCGTTTTTTTTCCTCGCCTACACATTTTCTCCCATTTCTTGCCAGTGGAGTGCAGTTTTTTGCTGGACAGCAGTGTTTTGGCTGCGTTTTGCTTCCCAAAGGAGTTTTTTACACTCAGAGGGGGCCCATCTCCAGCTACTTCACTTGAGGATCAGTTTTTGGAGCTGTTTTGTATCTTTGGAGACTTTCTTCTGCGACTAGAGTTTGCAGATTTTGGAGGAGAGTAGTTCGCAGAGTTTTATTTTGTCGGAGCTTGTGTTATTTGCAGTGTTTGCAGAGAAAGGAAAGTGTTTTGCCTGTGAGGTGTGATCCTTTCACAGGGATCACTTGTTTGTTGTTGATTATTGGGATGTGATTCTACTTATGCAAGTCTTCTACTATCAGTGATGCTTTTGAGGACCTTGTTACCATTGCAGTTAATATTCATGCTTCCCTTCCTCATTGTGAGGAGTCTTACCTCTGCCTCTCTTTGTGATGCTTCTGAGGCTGCCCCTCCCCCTACTAGTTCTGCATTTGGTTTGATGCGGCGTGCAGGGTTGTTTTGGAGGATGGACTTTCGGACCAAGTGGGATGCTCTGGATCTGTGGTTGCTAGCCGTATCTAGGGCACACTGGTACTTCTAGAGTTTTTTGGACTTGGATCAGAATTAGGTTGGGCTTGCCAACGAATCTCGTGTTTCCACTTTCCCATCTTCCGCTGCTGTGCATTCTTTCAACAACTATGTCTCATAATAACCCAAGCTCTCACTTATATAGTAAACTACACAACCACCAAATGGGAAGGATTGGCCATTGTCACCATTTGGTCCATATCCATTTCTAGTGCCACTCCTATGGGATTGTCACTCCATAGAGCGGTCAGATTCGTGCCATGTTCACATGAGGCCAGGTCGGTGTCTCATGTGAAAGGGCCAATTACTTTGTGTCACATGGAAGATGCTAATCTCGTGCCACCTGTGTGTGACCAAGATAGTGGACGGGAGCCTGTATCGTGCCACCTGTGTATGGCCATGACGGTGTCTTGTCCATGGGACTCTCACTCCATGGAAGGACCCGTGTTTGTACCGCGTCTTCCCTATGGTACTATCACTCCATAGGAAGGCAGGGGCTTTCACATTCTGTCGCGCCAAATTCGTGCTTGACGAGAATGCCTTGTACAAGTTTCATGAAAGGGAGATTTTGTCCACATGTGCACATGCATCGATCTTTGCATGTCTGAACCTATTTTCGTGTGACTTGTATTTATGTATTTGCCTGCCTGCTATGATGTGCCACTTACTGAGCGGGGACGCCTGCCAGAGAGCCGTGAAGCTTGCCCTGTCTTCTGAGATGTTTTGTTACATGTGAACGGGTGGTGTAAGTATGGTTTATTCATTTATTTTTATATTGTTATTCTACCCTTTGTATTTATAAGGCTATGTGTTCACATTCATTAAAATTATTAGCCATGGACGATAATAAATGTGGATGCCTTTGTATTTGTAAGGCTATGTGTTCACATTCATTAAAATTATTGGCCATGGACGATAATAAATGTGGATGCCCAAAACCCATTTGAAGAAAGTCGTGTATTTGCCATAAAGAACACACAAATTAGGCTGGATGGGGGCCACGTAAGGTGAAGGCGTGGAGATAAGAGCCTTCGCCAGCACAACTCTCTCTCTCTCTCTTTCTCTCTCATGAGTATCACTGATGATGGATTTATAGAGAGGCCGAGATACATGGAGGGCTTTTTACCACACAGCTCCCGAGTGGCTATTGGTCAGCTCAGAGTTTCATCACACCGATTGGAGATTGAGACTGGCAGAGCAGCACGGATCCTGCGAGAGGAGAGGGTATGCAGATTGTGCAGAGAGGAGGTGGAGAGTGAGGAGCATTATGTATGCAGATGCAGAGCATATACAGCCATCAGAGAGAGATATCCCATTTTATTCAGAGAGCCACATTCCCTACGCCAGATCTTTGAGACAGCAGACCAGCGCATACTGGGGAGATACATTCTAGACATACAGCGCCACAGAGAGACATTATTACAGGCTCAGACAGCTCCAGAGGGGGGGCGACAGACACAGATTACTACATTTTTTCATAGATCCATACCCCTCCCAGCCCCTACACGGCAGGGAATCACTCTTCAGAGAGCAGAGACACTTAGAGCCCGTAGGAGACAGAGGACACCTGGCTTTCGGACACCACGCCTATACCAGAGAGAGATGACAGAGATCAGAGCTCAGTTTCACAGAGAGGGTGCGGAGCGACTGGCTCGCTTCAGAGCACACCCAGGCATGTTCTTCAGGGAGCTGTGGACACCCCCTTCACTGATGTATACCATTTTATACCCCCAGTATGGTACAGGATGGAGCTAGCTAGGTTGCATATCATGATTGTATACTCCATGCATATAGCTTTGCATTCTCCTAGTAATAGAGCTCCATCCCCTGCACACCCAGATTCAGCTTTTTTATTCAGTACTTTTTCATTTTGTTGGGATGACAGAGGATACCCCATACAGGTACTCCAATTTGTCTCATAGGCCGAGTTCGGTCTTTTGGAAGACGTTAATAAAATCTCTCTCTCTCTCTCTCTCTCTCTCTCTCTCTCTCTCTCTCTCTCTCTCTCTCTCTCTCTCTCTCTCTCTCTCTCTCTCTCTCTCTCTCTCTCTGCGCGCCAACGTACTGAAGCAAAACCCGACTCTCGCTCTCTGCCGGCGTGTGAAAACAAACCCAACTTGCTCTCTTTCTCTCAGGTGGACTGCAGCAAAACCCAACTCTCTCTTACCCAGTGGACTGCGACAGGGCTTTGTTGTCTTCTCTCCTCTTTGGACTAATACAGCAAGTACCTGCCCGTATCAACCCTTGTGCGACAAGGTTTGTCACCAATTGGCCGACCATTTGGTCCATTCCTAGTTTTTGCGTCTCGTTCACTTGAGGCCAGGCCGGTGTCTCATGTGAAGAGGCCAGTATTTTGCTGACATGGACGGGAGCCAGACTGGTGCCACCCGTGTGTTAGCAGGATGGTGTCGTATGGACGGGAGCCAGACCAGTGCCACCCGTGTATGACCTGGACTGTGTTCGATCCATGGGACTGTCACGCCATGGAAGAGCCAGTATTCGTGCCGTGTTTTACCTATGGGACTGTCACACCATAGGGAAACTCGTGCCTGGAACTGTGTCTTACCTATGGGACTGTCACTCCATAGGAAGACCAGGTTTTTATGTTTTTATGTCGTCCCAGTTTTGTGCCGACAGATATTTTGTACATGTTCCATGAACGGGAGATATGTCCATGTTACTTTTTGCACATGCACACATATTTTGCATGTTTGAAACTGTTTTCGCATGACATGTATTTGTGTGTTTGCCTGCCTGACGTGTTACTTACTGAGCGGGGACGCCTGCCAGTGAGTCGTGAAGTCTGCTCTCTATTCTGACGAGTTTTAGTGCATGTGAACAGGTGGTAAGTATGTTACACATGTTGTTTTAATATTTTATCTCTAAACCTTTATTTTATAAAGTTAAGGTGTTCACACTTATTTAAAAGTGGGCACCCACTTTGGGGCCAAGGTGGGGAGCCCCACTTTTAAGTGAGTGTGGGGGTGGGCATGGTCACCAACCCCCACTAATCCCCCACATGCATGCGTGGGTATCATCAATAGTTAACTCCACATTAATTTATTTAAAAAAAAGGACTCCCTCCATCAAAAAAAAGAATCATCGCTTCTTGCGTTTGTCCATCACCCATCGCTTCTCTCTTACGTAGAGAACCAGGCGACCACCATCTCTGCACATGTTCCCCTAAGGCGGCTTGTTGTCCATCAACTCCTTCAGGCGGCAGCTACTGCTCTCAGGCGTGGGCCATCCTCACAAGGCACTGCTGCGCATGCTTTTCCTGAAGGCGACCCTCTGCTGCTGGCTGCGCCTGCCTCTCTACAGGTGGTCGAGTGCTGTTCCAAGCGGTTGTTAACTCCACGCATGCTGCTGCTCTTCACAGGCGGCTGTCTATCTCTACAGGCGACTGCACCATAGGCTGACGGCTGCCCACTCTACAGGCGGCTGTGTGTTCTATCTCTAGCAAGGCTACGCTGCCTTTCCTTCTGCAAGCGGCTGTTACCTCCAGACTGCTGCGCTACCTTCTCATGCTGACGGCTGTGTTCACTACTGCAACCAGTCGTCTTTCCCTTTTACAAGTTGGTGCTACAGTAGGCGGCTGTGATTACTGGCGGCTGCCCCCACTTGAAGCAACCAGGCAAGAGGCGGCTGTGTCCTTTGTGGCGGTACATCATCTCCACGGGTGTTCTACAAGGAAGACTTCGCATCACCTGAGTGGCTTCATCATTCCGCAAGTTTTGGTCTTTTATCAACCAACTACAAGTAAGTGATTTTCAGATTTGAGTAAAGCATTTTATGTTTAAATCTGAGAAGGGATTCATCCTTCTACGGCAACACCCGTTCGGTGCCGGGTTGTCCAAGCTGTATTGGCGAACCTCGGTCCAAAGGTGCTGAGATCGGGAGAGCCAAGCGTTAGTACGAGAGCGCCTGTTTGTGCGTGGTCTCGGAACACCAGTGAGGCGCTCTCCGCGGAGTCCAGTGAAAGCACAGGACCGCAGAGATTGGACCACACTAGTGGTCGTTCTGCTTCGAGTCTCTACATCGAAATTCGAGCCTACTTGTTTGGTACTGTTTTCATATGTACATGGACATTATCTGGTTCTCAGAACCCATGGAGCATTGTATTCTTTAAATACTCCCAATAAATATATCATATATTGAGGGGGGGTCGGCCCGTTCCGGCCCCAATGCTGGTGTCCATCTTTCCATTTCTGTTCATTTAAATTTCAAGTTGTTTTAAGTTGTCCATTTCAAATTTGTGGTTTTACAGTTGTGCTATTAAGCGTGTGGATGTCCAAAGGAGTCTTTCCCACTTGACGGGATCGGTTTCAAGGTTACTGCTACGTACAACTTGTACCTGCCCGAACCTAATTGTACATGAATGTACCAGCTTGTAGGCTGCACCATACTACTCCACATGGGATGGCAATAGTTCACACTGTAGAAACACGTTTTTTTGCTCTTGTTTAGCAAGATTTTTGTGCAAATCAAATCTATCTACTCTGTTTTGCAGAATTGTTTTTGCAAATGTTCCTTTTCTTTTTCTCTCTTCCTCTAGGATTCTGTGAGATCATATTTTCCTTGTGCTTGCCTTGATCATGCTCTCAAGTTTTGAGAGCCAGTGAAGGTCAATGGGCCTAGGAATTTGAGAGCAAAGCTGCCATTTGGAGTACTAAGTTTTCCTCCCTCCGCGGGGAATCACCCCACCAGGTGTTAGTGCAAGCGTGCCTGTTGGTGCACGGTCCCGGAAGAGCAGTGTAGTGTGGGTGCTTAGCCCAGTGAAGGTGGGAGACTGCCTGTGATACGGTCTTCATCAACAAATCGTTTCTTCACTAACAACATCTATGGTATTTGATTTATTTGTATTCACTCCATGTATGGAGGAATCTAGCTCATAAGCCCGTGAAACTTGTAATCATCAAATACTCCAAGAAATACAATTTGTATTGAGAGGGGAGTCAGCCCTTTCCGGTCCCAGTGGTGGTGTCAAGTTGTGTTTTGTTATTTTCCGGTTTGTGGATGACTGTTCTATACTTAATTGTCCAGGTTAAGTGATCTGAGCTTGTGCACTTGTTTTTCGATTGTGGTTGGTCTCCCATGGGGAGCAGCTGCATTGGTATCAGAGCCCGGTCGTCTCGCTTTCTCAAGAGGAGACACGGTGTTTTGAAATCGGAAGCAATCACATAGACACTTGACTCAATGGACAGCCAAGGCCATCCTTTGGAAGTGCCAAATTCAAGGGGTCAATCAAGTGCCTCTTGAGATTCTGATGCATTGCAAGGAAGGCACAAGCCCCTTGAGAGGGTTTATGACACTGCTTTGATGGGACAGCCATCCCGTGGAAAAAAGCCTATGCATGAGGATGAGCCCAATGCATTGAGGGCTGACTTGGAACACATGAAACTTTTGGAGGCAAAGGAACAAGAGCTGAAATTTTTGCATGAAGATCCTCATGTACAAAGTGTCATTGAAGCAAAGAAAGCTGATGCTATGGTGGATATAAATTTGAGTCTATGGCTTGTGAAGTGGGCAAGAAGCCAAGGGAATTGGCACTCTCCTATCTCATCCGAAAGGGTGATCTCAAAGAGAGAGAGGATGGGGAGTTAATGTTCAAGAATCCACCTCATTTGAAGCATGGCGACCCAACATCACAACGGTTGAGATGTTATGTGCACAAGAAAGAGGTGTCAGTCACTTCTCGCCATGCATCTACTCCACATGGGACAAAAGGAAACAGGTGTGTGCATGATAAAGCCAATGGAAAGCATGGTGGCCTAGTGGATTCAAAGCATGTATATCATGGTGAGAGTGGTCGGCATGCAAGCCGAAAAACTTTGCCCGTTGAGTTGTCTCGTGGTGAGACATTGCATCATTCAGAGAGGTCACAGGGTTCACAGAGCACATGCCACTGTGCCTCGTGAAACACCTTTGGTTGCTCATGAAGCCCAAGCAAAGAGGGCTATCCTATCGGTTAAGGAAAAGGGGAAGAGAGAAGAACATGAGTCACATACCAAAAAGCTCAAGGAGTTTAAGGCAGGTGATAAATCTGTCAAGTTTGATGCCTTTCATGGGGAATATGATGCATCTAAGGTGCTAGCATTTGTGGCACAATTTGATATTGCTTTCAGTGATGAGGACTTCACCGAGAAGTCTAAAGTCCGCCATGCAAGCATGTTCTTGAAGGAGACAACTGCACATTGATGGATCACCGAAAAGACCACCAAGGATAGACCCCATTTGCACTTGGAAAGAGTTCAAGGACAGATTTTATGCCCAGTTTTTGCCTCCGAATGTGGAGCAAACTCTCACACAGAAGTGGGATAGACTTGAGCAGAAAGACAATGAGAGAGTGCAACATGTGAACAAGTTTTGGAACGTCTTGCTTGAGGTTACTCCCTTTATGCATCTTTCCAAAGATGAGAAGAAAAGGAAGTTTCATTGTGGGTTGCAACCAGCCTACCATTCGGGCATCAAATTACACCCTAAACACACCCTAAACACACCCTTCATCAGCTCATAGCATCTGCTCTTGCTACGGAGCAATTGGTGCTTAAAATTAAGCAAGATAATGGGGGGTTTCAAGGACAAGGTGGACAGCCACCTAAAAAGAACTTTCGAGAAGCCCAAAAGGGAGGTAAAGCAGAAAATACCTCATCTAAGGACAATGGGCCAAAGAAAAACAAGTTTGGCTTGACTCCCAAGCAAAGGGAGCAATATGCAAAAAAAAATAGAAATGCTTTTCTTGTGGTAGCAAAGAGCACATGTTTAGGCAATGCCCAAACTGCAAGCAAAAGCAAGAGGACAAGCAACATAAGGTTTATGTGCATGCCGTTCCCGATGTGCAAGGTACCACTGAGCATGATGGCAAAGAGAGGGTGGTATGTAACGCTTGGGGGCTGCCTTCTTTATGTTTGATGATTGTGCAACGGATAACTTCATCTCTACACATATGGCAGCCAGCTTGGGCATAGAGATTGGGGACATGGGACCCCAGATTGAGGCAGAGACCACTTTTGTTGCCAAAGAGGTGCAAGTTACTCTCCTTATTGGGAAGTTGCGCATACACATACAGGGTTATCTCGATCATGACCACTTCTTGATTGCTCCTCTTAATGGTTGTGATGTATTGCTTGGTAAGCCTTGGCATCATAGGCTTGAGCCCTGCAAAGACTATAAAACAAACAGGATCACATGCATGTCATTGATGCTGGGAACGAGGGGGATTCCATCCCAATTGTATCACACATCTAGATTAATAAGGCAATGAATAAAAGTCTTTCTGCGTACTTGGTTTTTGTTCGTGATAAGATTCAACAAAGTAATGTGAATCAGGGTTGTTAGAGGCATCAAAGGCATTTGGTAAGAAGCGGGTATGGTACACGCCTCGAAAGACGCGTACTTTTTAGAGACGTTAGAGGCGTGTTAGAGGCGTCTGTTAGATTATACATACATACATACATACATACATACATACATACATACATATATATATATATATATACCTAGATGAATCCAAGAACATGCCCAAATTCACCTTTTAGGAACGTGCATGTTATATACTCATGGTAGTCAACCCACAAGACTCAAGACTACGAGCCTCTTTTAGAGGGCTCTATTTGACAACAGGGGCACTAATAAGCTTGAGTTCTCATCCGCCTATCACCCGCAAACGGATGGTCAAAGTGAGGCTGCAAATTCAACTGTGTTGGATTGGTTGTTAATAAGTGGCAGATCAAAAGAGTACATGGGAGAAGTATCTTCCGCTTGTAGTGTTTGCCTACAGTAACACGGTGCATGCCTCCACGGGAAAGGCCCCGTCTGAGATTATTTATGGCAGTGTGATCTTGCCACCCATCCTTCGCACAAAGGATGAGATTTTTTGCAGCTGATGAGTATGTGCGTGATTTGGATGTAGCCTTTACTCAAGTACGGGCAGCCATTGCAAGGTCTAAAGATAAGCATAAGAGGGCTGCCGACAAGCATAGAAGGGACATGCAAGTCAAAGAAGGTGATTGGATATTGCTGAAATTTAAGAAAGCTAGGCTTAGGAAGAGGCCAGGACGAGAAGGATCATACCCTACGCTTTCTACTCGGTATTATGGACCCTTCAAGGTGATTGAGAAGATCAATGAAGTGGCTTACAGGCTTGCTTTACCCAGTCATTGGAAGATTCACAATGCCTTTCATGTGAGTTTTTTGTGGAGTATGTGGGGCCAAATCCTGAGGAGCCTGTCTCACAGAAGATCCGCCAAAGGTTGATGAGCTTGAGGAGATCCTCTAGCCAGAGTAGATTGTGTTTCACAAGGAGAGAGGTCTATCCGCTGGAAAGCTTTCCAGGAGATACCTTGTGAAGTTTAAGAATTATTTACCCATTGCTGCAAAGTGGGTAGATGAGGATTACTTTGTTGATTACCCGCAACTTTTGCAGCATATCTTGAGGCTTTTCAGTTGAGGTAAACTGTTTAGAAGCCGGGGAGGATGTCACCATTTGGTCGCCCATTTGATCCATCTCCATTTCTAGTGCCACTCCTGTGGGATTGTCACTCCATAGAGCGGTCAGATTGTGCCATGTTCACATGAAGCCATGTTGGTGTCTCATGTGAAAGGGCCAATTACTTTGTGTCACATGGACAGGAGTCAATCTTGTGCCACCCGTGTGTGACCAGGACTGTGTCATATGGACGGGAGCCTATATCGTGCCACTCGTGTATGGCCAAGACAGTGCCTTGTCCATGGGACTGTCACTCCATGGAAGGACCCGTGTTTGTACTGTCTTCCCTATGGGACTATCACTCCATCGAAAGGCCAGGGTTTCCACATTCTTCATTCAGATCCACATCACATCTTATCACATCCACTTTTAGTACCGTTTTCTACTTTCGATACTGATAGGGCTTTTTTACGTCGCGCCAGATTCGTGACTGACAAGAATGTCTTGTACAAGTTTCATGAAAGGAAGATTTCGTCCATTACATGTGCACGTGCATCGATCTTTGCATGTTTGAAATTGTTCTTGCGTGACTTGTATTTGTGTATTTGCCTGCTATGATGTGCCACTTACAAAGCGGGGATGCTTGCCAATGAGCCGTGAAGGTTGCCCTGTCTTCTGACATGTTTTGTTGCATGTGAACAAGTGGTAAGTATGGTGTATTCATTTATTTTAATATTGTTATTCTACCCTTTGTATTTATAAGGCTATGTGCTCACATTCATTAAAATTATTGGCATGCGCAATAATAAATGTGGGTGCCCAAAACCCATTTGAAGAAAGTCATATATTTGCCATTAGGCTAGATGGGGGCCACGTAAGGTGAACCATGAAACCGGCCTCTAGTAGAAACCAAAGTGCGGTAGACTAGCAGTCACCCAATCCAATTGTAGTCCAGACAATTAATCAAATAAACAGGAGCTAGAGTGCTCCAAAACAAAAAGGAGATCGACACCTGTTGGCCCCAAAGCTCGGCGCCCCTTTCGGTATTTCTTTATTCAATTTCAATGGAAAGATTAGATGATTACAACATGGCCATCCATGGCTCGTATGTCTGCAAGTCCAATCTGCCAATCCTCAGGACCTCTTAGCATAGAGGTTCAACCCCTATGCATCACCTGCAACTTGCCCAACTAGCTTGCGTAACTCTGTCCAGTCCAGCCCACATACAGTCCCTTCCAATAAGCAAGCGTGAGAAAGGCGCAGCCCTGCAGCCCTGTCAGTTGTACGCCCTACACATGCCACTCCTTGAACCAAGCAAAAGCTTGGTCCTTCTGTGAAAGAAAATAAACCCATGTGACTCTGCTACAATCATCGACAAGCAGCATAAAGTACAAAGAACCTCCCAAGGATGCTGTCTACATAGGTCCACACAAGTCGGTGTATACCTACTCCAAAGGTTTCGAAGCCCGCCTGGAAGCCTGCTTTGGAAAAGATTCCCTGTGCTGCTTACCACAAATGCAAGAACTACAGCATCCTTGCCTGCTACCAACATCTGGCAAGCCAACCACCATTTGGTCCCGGGAAGCTCGCCGCAACGCATCCACATTCAAGTGGCCAAACCGAAAGTGCCACAAATCACAAATCTGAGAACCTGTCAAAGAGGAGAGTGTGGAGTTTGTATATACCATTCTCCACGCCACCTTCCCAAACAACCTGGCCAGTCCCTCACGGTCCCGTAGAGCAACAGAATGCTCCTCAAACTCCACCCGGAAGCCAATCTTGCACACCTCATGCACTAACAACAGATGAAAACCAAGTGCAGGGACATAAAGAACACGAGAGGAATGTTTCCCCCCTCTGCTATTGAGAATAATCTCCATCCAGCCCTCGCTGTGAATCGGTATGGTGGAATTGTCACCAATGAAAATGCGACCTGACTGCCGTTTCAGACCCTGAAAAAAGTCACAGGAAGGAGTCATGTGCTTGGAAGCACCACTATGAAAAATCCATTCCCGAGTATCCCTGGCGGTGAAGCCAACTGCCTCCTCGCTCAAAGAAGATGAAGCATCGGTGTCCAACATCTCCAAGTGCACAAAGACTGGAGTCTTTGCAACTGAAGCTGAAGAATCAGCACTCTTCCCAGTCCGCTTGGGACACTT
Organism: Cibotium barometz; assembly: GCF_041138505.1. NCBI lineage: Eukaryota > Viridiplantae > Streptophyta > Polypodiopsida > Cyatheales > Cibotiaceae > Cibotium > Cibotium barometz. The sequence continues at coordinate 22,456,825 of NC_141106.1, forward strand.
CCTCCAATAGTGGCCTTTCTCGCCACAATCATTACAAGTCCTCTCGGCCTTCAGTTTCTCTCGGTCTGAATCGAGCTTCTTCTCAGAAGACTTCTCCGATGAAGACTTCCCTTTGCCCTTGTTGTTGTTGTTGTTACGGCCTTTCGACCGTTGGCCAGTCAAGCCCTCAGAACCTCCGCCCTATGGAGGGTTCAAAAAATCGCTCTTCCTGGTCCAAGACCATGGGCACAAGCTTCTCCCATGTGATGGTGTTGAGCCTGCCCCCCACTGGTGATCAAAGAGGAGTAAAAGGCTGAGTACTGAGAGGGCAAATGTGACAACAACGTTATGGCCATATCCTCTGTCGATATCTCTTTCCCTGCTTGGAGAACTTCCTGTTGAAGAGCCTGCAACTTGTTGATGTGCTCGTCGACGACTTTGCAGGATTCATCACCCGCATCTAAACTTCATTCATCACCCGCATCTAAACTTCCAAGGAGATTCTCTTCATGGGTGATACCCTGTTGTAGAGAGAAGCCAAATGCCGCCAAATCCCTCTGACCAGCATTATATGCTTTATGTGATTGATCACCTGTGGTGTGCAATTGTGGAAGATGAAAGAACGGACTCGGGCGTTAACACGATCCCATAACTGTGCCTGTCTCCCCCATTCCTTCCGAATAGAGGGTAACTCCCCTTCTTCCAACTCCAGCCGTGGAACCGCAACAACAATGAAATCAACCAAGTCATACGACCCCAAAACAGATTCCATCATTACCTTCCATATGCCGTAGTTGTTCCCGTCCAACTGGCGGTCCACCGAGAACGTGGGGAGTGTCGGGATCTTCACGTGCTTTTCAGCCATCTCAAGCAAATCTGCCATCTCAAGGGTTCACAAGGTCTTGTGAAGGGAGGGTGGGTGGGGAAAAAAAAAGAAGAAGAGGCTGCAAATTGAATGCAAGGTGGCTGTCCAACGGTGATGGCCGCCTTCTACCCGATCTCCCAAGTCCCGTACAACCCAAACAATCTCCAATCAGCAAACCCTCGACGTCCCACTATCTCCAAGCTTCAAGCCACTTGGGGATCTGATACCATGTCAAAATGCACAGCAGAAATGAAGCCAACTGCTGTAGAGAGCAATACACAAATGAAAGAGAGAGAGAAGCTAGCGTAACTCTGCTATATACACCAATAAAATCCCGGAGTACACAATGAAGGAGTGTGAGGGCAGGGGCCATTTTATATGGCCCCTAGCTGCTGGTCGGCCAGCTCAAAACAGGCCGACATCAGCCTGACTGCTGTAGAGAGCAATACACAAATGAAAGAGAGAGAGAAGCTAGCGTAACTCTGCTATATACACCAATAAAATCCCGGAGTACACAATGAAGGAGTGTGTGGGCAGGGGCCATTTTATATGGCCCCTAGCTACTGGTATGCTCACAACCAGCAGAAAAAGTCAGTCGGCCAGATCAAACCCAGTCGGCCAACACTGAAGGGTGGTCGGGTATCAATAGAGCAGTCGAGCAACCAGCAAACACAATCGGCCAGCACCTGGGGGGGGGGGGGGGGGGGCAATCGACAGCCCATACACAGCTCCAAATAAATGGAAAAAAATACGGAGAGTGAGGAAAAATGAGAAGACACCAAATACAAGCGGGCACACCCACGACAGAGGCCCTGACATAGTGTACAGACAGGAGATGAATGCCGACAACATATGCGGTTACAAAACTATGAATTATTCATCAGTAACATGAAGTAGCTCATTCTAGACTATGAGTTGTTTCGAAGCCTAATATGGCAGGTATTCTGCGCTTGTATGGCTGGTCAAAGACATACATGGCTTCCTTGGACAACAGTGAACATGTGCTTGTTTTGGTGGCTTTGTGGGGAAGGACTCTCACACCGATCATGGCAGGGCACATGTGAGGGCAAAAAGACAAAAGGACCAGATATACGAGAGATCAGAGCAAAACCACACAGCATGAAATATGTGAGTGAATATATATATAATGGTGAGTGCAAATATGTACAAGAGCCCTTTGATGTGAGCTCACATTGAGAAGAAAGACCAGTGCAGAAGCGGAGATGATGTCGGAGCTGAAGCACGATCGATGATGAAGGCTTGCGTCGATGTGAGGCCAAGCACTCCGAGTGGTGATCGGTGTCGAAGGCTCGCGTCGGGGGAAGCAAAGGCACTCCGAGGTGGTAGGCAGCAGAAGATGAGGTGATGCAAGCCTTGATGACAAGGGTGCTGCTGTACCTGAGGTGGTCAATGAAGAGCAGAGAGGGTTGCCCTCCCGAGTGGTGGTGGTGGAGCTCCGAGCAAGCTCTGATGACAAGGGTGCTGCAAGACCTGAAGGGTGCAAGCTCTGATGACAAGGGTGCTGCGTACCTGAAGTGGTGAGGAGCAGAGAGGGCTGCCGTCCCAAGTGGTGCTAGCTCTAGTGACACGGGTGCTGCGTACCTGAAGCAGAGAGGGCTGCCGTCCCGAGTGGTGCAAGCTATGGTGACATGGGTGCTGCGTACCTGAAGCAGAGAGTGGGCTGCCATCCCGATGTAGCAGAGAGTGGGCTGCTGTCCCGATGGTGAGAGCTGAGGCAAAAACGCTGATATGCTCTATGTATAGCAAAAGGGGCTGCTGTCCCATTGGCTGTGGCAAAACGTAGGAGATATGCTGATGTAAGCACTGATGTGAGCCCTGATGTATGCGCTGATGTAAGGCCGATATAAACGCTGATATAAGCCCTAATGAAAACGCTGATGTCTGCTAATGTAAAACGCAGATGAAGTGCTGATGTAGGCACTGATCTATGCTGATGTAAAACGCAGATAAGAGTGCTGAAGTAAGCCTGATGTAAGCACCGATAAAAGCCTGATGTAAGGCTGGTGTGAGCCTGATGTGAGGCTGCTGTAAAATGCTGATGTCAGCCTGAGGTAAACGCTGAAGATAGCAGAAGAAAAACGCTGATGAAAAGGATGTAAAGCTTAGATGATAAACGCTGAAGATAGCAGAAGAAAAACGCTGATGAAAAGGATGTAAAGCTTAGATGATAAATGCTGAGGTAACCCTGATGGTGTGCTGAAGTAAACACTGATGTACATCTGATGATGAAACGCTGAGGTCAGCCCTGATGTAGGCGCCCAGCAGATGATAACAGAGAGGGCCACGGTGGCCTGTAGCAAAGGGTGGGCTGCTGTCCCGGGTAGTGGCCAGATGGTACCGGATATAACAATGAAGTGGTACACCAATGATAAAGATAGGCAAGGCTATATATACTGAGGAGGGGTGCTGGTCGGTCACCCTAAAAGGTGCAGGCCAGCAGCCAAGACAAAAACCCCAAATAAAATATAAAATACCCAAAAAAAAATCCCTTATTGGCTGGGAAAAATATTGTTTTCTTCACAGCACATGCCTTTTGCATGTATGTGGAGGGATCCCCAAGGACTCTGATGTGAGCCCACTGACGTGCCAACAGGAGTTTATGCCGTTTGCACATATGTGGATGGATCCCAAGGAAGGACTTTGGTGTGGAGCCCAGTGATATATATATACCTAGATGAATCCAAGAACATGCCCAAATTCACCTTTTAGGAACGTGCATGTTATATACTCATGGTAGTCAACCCACAAGACTATATAACTATCAACTCCATTATGCACAGTATAGACCAGATACTATGACATCCCCACTAACGTCATCAATGCCCGATATTGGGTGTAGAACTCTGTATCAAGATATGCTCTCACACACACACTCCACACACACACACACATAAGAGCATATATTCACACACAACCCTTCGTACTGAGTTTGTCACCCATAATGAAACCTAGCACTAAGGGAAGTAGCAAATAGAAAGAATTAGCACATCAAATCAGTAGTTGATAGGGAAAATGCACCACTAAAGATAGAAAGAATAAGCACAATATCAACTGGCCTCAACTCGGACGAAAACTTCACAATGTGAAATCTGCATGTCCGCTAATACGGCTGAATTATATACCTATATGAATCCAAGAACATGCCCAAAATCACCTTTTAGGAACGTGCATGTTATATACTCATGGTAGTCAACCCACAAGACTATATAACTATCAACTCCATAATGCGTAGTATGGACTAAATACCATGACATCTCCACTAACGTCATCAGTGCCCAATAGTGGGTGTAGAACTCTGTATCAAGATATGCTCTCACACACGCACTCCACAGATACACACACACACACACACACATAAGAGCATATATTCACACATAGGCCTTCGTACTGAGTTTCTGTCAAACCTCCGGAGATGCAAGGCAGACTCAGCCATAATGAAGACTAGCACTAAGGGAAGTAGCAAATAGAAAGAATGAGTATAGCAAATAAGTCGTTGATAGGGCAAATGCACCGCTAAAGATAGAAAGAATTAGCACAATATCAACTGGCCACAACTCGGACGAAAACTTCACAATGTGAAATCTGCATGTCCGCTAATACGACTGAATTATATACCTAGAAGAATCCAAGAACATGCCCAAATCCAAGAACGTGCATATGCCAACAAGAGTTTCTACCAATACTTGGCGGATGGATCCCCAGCAAGGACTCTGGTGTGAGCCCACTGACATGGCAAGATAATATGTGTGGCTTATGGAGCCTGACATAATAAAACATGTATGGTTTGTGGATCCTGACATGACAATACATGTATGGCATACGGAGCCTGACATGGCAAGATTGCATGTGTGACATATGGAACCTCACATGACAATATATGTATGGCATGAGTAGCCTGACATAACAATGCATGTGTGACCTATGGAGCTGACATGGTGTATTTTTCCTATTGTACATGTGTGGCGTATGGAGCCTGACATGACAGTACATGTATGGCAAATGCAACCTAACATGGTGTGTTTTCTCAGGACTAGCAACCCTAGTGCTCACTTCGTACTTATGTTCTGGGAAGTTTTTGGTAGCATTCTGGATCACTAAACATTCAGAAAAGCGGCAACTCTACCGAGTATCTATGGTTACAATGGATCTGAACTTATGATTTTAATGCTCGGATTTTACTAAATGACAATGGATCTCCTGTATTTGAAGAGTATTCGACTAGTATTAGGCTTATACAGTTGCGGACAACTTGTCTTATAAGATGAAGGGGATGTCACCATTTGGTCCCTTCACCAGTCTTGATCGATGTTTCACACACTGAATGCAGCCAAGGTGTGAGCGGGGATTTTCCACAAAAGAAAACTAAAGCATTCACTAGCATACTTTTGCCTAAAGATGGCAAAAGAGTATGGATTTTACTTGTCGGCGTGAAAAATCTGTTTTTAGTATACAAAGCTTCTCAAAAGGGACTTGGTGTGTACTTTGATGATGAGGTCATCGAAGTAATTGACAGGAAGACTCTCTCGGTTGTTGCCAATGGAGCCCATGATGGGGGTCTCTACAAGATCACCAATTTTTCTTCCCAAATTCTGAGGTAGATACTTCTCTGTGGCATTCTCGCTTCGGTCATGTATCCATTGCTGCCTTACAAAAGTTCCATTCTAAGCAGGTTGTCAACGGACTACCTCAGCTCAAGTCTCTCTCACATCTACTCATCCTACATGATGGGCAAGCATCATCAAGATGCATTTCCAGAGGAGGCCACTCATCGAGCAACCCAAAGACTAGTGCTTATACATGCAGATCTTGCAAGACCTATGGAGGTTGAGTCTCTTGGCGGGGCTCGATATTTTCTTCTTCTTGTGGATGATTTCACTCACAAAGTCTGGGTATGTTTTCTGGCTCACAAGTCAGATGCTTTTGCCAGTTTCAGGACTTGGATCGCGAAGGTGGAAAATCAGTCTGGGGGTAGAGTTTCATTCCTCCGGCCTGATAATGATGGCACGTTTGTACCATTTGATGACTTCCTTGCTTCAAAGGGCATTCACCAACAGACTGCAGTTCCTTACACTCCTCAGCAGAATGGAGTTATGGAACAAAAGAACCAAACCATCAAAGACATGACTCACTCTTGCTTTGTTGCATCATGCAGGTCTCCCTCTTGCTTCCTGGGGTGAAGCTGTGGCTACCTCAGTTTATCTAATTAACCGCTCTCTCACAAAAGCGGTTGAGGGGATGACTCTGGAGGAGGCTTTTACAAGCCACAAGCCATCTGTTTCTAGATCCAAAGGGTACCGCTTTTGGGATCCGAAGGTTGATGACATCATCATTTCCCATGATGCTCGGTTTGATGAGAGCTTGTTTGGCATTGATTTCTCTCCACCTGATGCATCTTTCGACTTTTTGGATGATCCATTCCCGACAGATGCTAGTGATCTTTTACCTCTTCCACGTTCAGCTCCTCCTCCTCCCCCTGCTGCAACCTCGATGCTAGCTACTCCTCCACAGTCACCCGTTCCCGTTGCATTAGATTCTACGACTCCCAGTCCCTCTATAAGTCCTACTTTGACTCCCAGATTACCCTCACCAGTGCTTACTTCATCACCACTTCCAGCAGCATCAGATAAGTCCTCTACTACAGCCGGATCTTCTTCTTCACGCTTTGAGAGGAAGATTGGCCTGCCTCGGTGGGCTCAGCAACTCTTTAGAGATTCTAGTCTCACTGATGCACAGCTCCATAACCAGATCTCTACCATCACTCTTGGACCTCGCCGTTCATCTCGGGCTTCCACATCTCATCACACAGTGAATTATGCTCTCATGAGTTCTCTCCAAGAGATCGATGAGCCTGAGAATCCAGAGGAGGCTCTTTCACAGCCGCAGTGGCGACAAGCCATGGATGTAGAGATGGCCTCTATTGAGAGCAATAACACTTGGTCTTTGGTGCCACGGCCTTTACATCGTTGTGTTATTCGGTGAAATGGATTTTCAAAGTCAAGTTTCATGCAAATGGTACTTTAGACAAGTACAAAGCCCGCCTTGTTGCTCGAGGATATGCTCAGAAGGCAGGTGAAGACTTTGATGAGACATTTGCTCCTACAGCCAAGTATACCACCACCAGGATTGTTTTGGCTCTGGCTGCACACTTCAGATGGCCCATGTTCTAGATGGCTGTCAAATCCGCTTTTCTGAATGGAGATTTAGAGGAGAAAGTTTATGTTGAGCAGCCTCCTTGTTTTGTGATTCAAGGACAGGACACCCATGTGTATCTTCTGCAAAAGGCTCTTTATAGTCTCAAACAGGCATCCCATGCCTGGTATCAGAAGATTGATGCCTTCTTGTTATCTCTTGGCTTTGAGAGGACATATGCTGACAGCAATCTCTATGTGCTTCTTTCTTATGGAGATATTTGTGTCATTGTTTTGTATGTTGATGACCTCATTCTTTCTGGCTCCGATCTTGGGTTGGTCACACAGGTTCAATCCAAGCTTTCAGAGACATTTGAGATGACTGATCTTGGCCTTCTACATTATTTTCTTAGGCTGGAGATTTGGCAAAAAGATGACTGTATCTTCATTTCTCAACAGAAGTATACGAGGAAGCTGCTCTCACTTTATGGACTGTCAAATTGTACACCTCTCTCTTGTTCCATGGATCCCAATGCCAAGTTATCCAAGGAGGAGGATACACCCTTGGTGGATTCCAGAGAGTACCGGCAGATTGTTGGCTCATTGCTTTACCTTGCCAACACCCGTCCAGACATCTCCTATGCTATGAGTGTCCTCAGCCGGTTCTCATCAACCGCTCGAAGGTCTCATTCGCAAGCAACTTTGAGAGTTCTTCGTTATCTTCGAGGTACTTCAAATTATGGCATCACCTACTCTTGTGGTGCAAATTTGGTTGGCTTCACAGATTTTGATTGGAGGCTTATTGATACTCGGAGGTCTACATCTCGATATTGCTTCATGCTTGGTTCTGGATTGGTTTCTTGGAAGTCTCAAAAGCAGAGGATTGTTTCTGCTTCTTCCACCGAGACTAAGTATAAATCCTACCTTCTCTCCTCCATTGAGGCACTTTAGATTCATCAGATTCTGGAGCACTTGTGTTGTGCCAACACTTCTCTAGTTACTATTTTCTCAGATTCTCAAAGTGCTATTGCTCTAGCACAGAATCCAGTGATATAGGGACAATCCAACCATATTGAAGATTATCATTTTGTACGCGACTGGATCGAGTTGGGACTTCTTCGACTGGCCTATTGTTCTACCGAGAACAATGTGGCTGATCTCTTCCCCAATCACTTCCGAGAGCTACTATGGAGGGGTTACTTCAGCGTGCTGGTATTGGACCGCCCCTTTGGCGCTGAAGAGGAGGTGTTGGATTATATCATCGCCAAATGGTCTACATCACCATTTTCATGCTTGTATTGGCCATTTATGAGGCCCTGCATTGGCATATCTTTGCAGATATTATTCCACATTTTTCGACTATTTTTTAGGTCTTTTTCAACATTTATATAGCATTTTATGCTACTGTGCTGTTGTTGGACTGCTCCAGCTGGTCGACCAACATATGAGGAAGTATGTAAGGACTGACCCCCCTTTCCCCCGGTTCATCTCATTTTTCAGCATTCACTTGAGGTCATTAGCAGCTGTTGTTACTTCTTACCATCGTACAACACCTACGGTCTTCCCTCGTGCTAGTTTTCAGCAATAAACATCAATTTCCAACATCTACAGGTCTTGTACCAGGACCTACATCTGTTTTCTATTTGCTTCACTTTCTTTTAGTAATGGCCCAATGTCGTCATCGAAACAAGCCCAAGCTTGTATGTGATGCATGTGGCAAGGTAGGTCACCTTGAGAAGAATTATTGGTCAAAGGAAAAGCAACAATCCAATGCAATGGTGGAAGCAACTCTTGATGATGCTCCAAAAGAACATCTTTTCTAGATATAATGATGTCTATGATCATATTATGTCTCATGTCATGTTGATGTAATCACCTCTAGTCACCTATGATATAAGCTAAGTAAATGTATATGTGTCTCCATCAATGGGGATCAAAGAATGTCATGTGATGTCATGTATGTACGTTCTACTCTTGGGATGAGACCATTTGGACACCTAGGGAAGGTATTGAAATGTGATGCCCATCATGTCATGTATGAGACACATGTATGTGGGATAGAACCGAGGATGTTATGAAATTAGAATGGATGCAAGCTAAGGTTATTTGGACATGTGAATGAATGAATGTAAAAGGTAGTCAATAGTCAAAAAGTAGGCACATGGAAAGTGCAAGGGTACACAAGGAATGTGAGCATTTATAAATACATGGATAGCACAAGTGTGCGTAAAACATATGGATGTGAGCTACATATGGATGTACAAGCTCATTCTGATAATACAAGTCGTTTTTTGTGATTACCCTTGATTCGTATCTTAATTATCTCTATTAGGGTTGATTTCATGCTCTAACAATGCGTTCTCTCATTTTCCACCCACCATAGCTCTCTTTTGCAACTCTCAAATGATGGATTTCTCAACTACATTCCTCGTCATCTTCCAAGTCACCCAAGCCGAAGATCATCAAAATCAGTGATAGATTGGAGATTCGGCACTAGAGATTCATCACCCTCCTAGGAACCGCATACAAAATCTTAGCCAAAACCATCAACCAAAGACTACAGCTTGTCCTCCCCAATTTGATTCATGGCACGCATAAGGGTTTTGTCAAGGATTAGAGCATTCTAGACAACATCTGACCAACGAATTGTGTAGGACACTTGGCAGAAGATAAAAATTGATTGCCCACTCCTGTGCCACTAGAGAACACCCTGGATGCTTGTGTACAAGCATAAAAATCAATTATGCTGCATTTTCACACGGCCAAACTTGGGCGCCTCATTTGGCCCTCTGCCTACCCAAATGGCCTTGAAACAGTTCATTGTCCCTCAGCCTCCATGAACCACACCTGCTGTTGCTAGTTTTCATGCTTAAGATAGGTTCACACACACCAGTGCTCCCTAGACACCGACACCTAACAGAGACAGGTACCCGTTCACCTGGCCAACTAGCCTAGTAAGGGCCTGGGACACCAATACATCGTTCAAGAGGGGTGTGCAAGTGCAGGACGTGCACAAGTGACCCTGAAACACTGCGATGGCACACTGGCCCGTGTCCGGCGGGGGACGAGGGTGGCCACCCTCAGAAGGCCCCAAAAGAAAAAGTTATGGAGGCCTAATATACTCTTTGCCTAGGCACAGAAAAGAAACTGACCTGGGCAGCAAAATCATCAGAGTTCCTTTTGTCCATCCCTTCCTCGTGGTGTGCGTCCATGTCTGCGTCCTCTACATCATCAGGAATCTCTCCCCCATAAACTTCGTGCTCATCATCCATTCTTCTTAAACCTTAAAAACAGTCTGTTGCAGAGCCAAGAAAACTGTCAGTGACCTCAGAAAATCATAGTCCCCCTAGTCAACCCTAAGCCGCATCTCAAAAACCCCTAATCTACATCCAAAAATCTTCATCCGCAACACAGAAACCCTAAGGCGCATCAAAAAAGCACTAATCCGCATTAAGAAATCCTAATCGGCATACAAACAGAGACATACTTATGCCGCCGCCTCTGGAGAAATGTTTCCTCTAAATCTTGCAAAATTCTTTCGCAAGTTTGTCCATCCAACTCCCTGGACGTTTAAAGGCTGGTTACATACTAGACACTGAATCACTGCAACTTTGTCCGTCGAACTGTACACACCGGACACTACGTAGGGTGACACGTTGCTAAGCTCAAAATCAAGTGATTGCGTTTACTGGTTAGAATTTTTTTTGGACCAATAATATATATTTATATTAACTATTCAAAAACAGCCTCTACTCCTTTTTAACCTCATTCAGCATTTTACAAAGAAATTCCCATCTTTCATCCTCACAGAAGAAGCTAGACTGATCCCGTGAGATCTGATACCCCAGTAATAAGCAAGCTTCCATAATAGCCTCAGTAGTGCAACCCCGGGGAGACTGTTTTTCTAACATTCCCCCATGCTTTGACCACACCTTGATAGTAGGTCTAGTGCCAACTGGGTTCTCAATAAAGGCCACAAAGGTGTAATCCATCTGTTTTTCCTTGCGGTACCATCTCTGAGCTTTAGGACCAAATCTTGGAGGCCTTATCTTCTCAATCCAACACCTCACCTGCATCTATCAAACCAGCATTAGGAAGAGAAACCCTAGTATGCATAAAGCTCAGCCAAAATCAAGGAAATAATCAAGGCATATTTCTCTACAAATTCTAAATTAGCAAATCCAGCTCCAGAGATCTAATTTTGTTTACATTACATATAGACCAACACATGCATATACATTTATACATCAGCTCAGTATCCTGCAATCCTGTACATGTAGCCCTCAAAAATATAATTTCATTTTTGCTAGTCCAGATTTCCCAAAGAGTGCAAGTTCTGACAATGTTAAACACCAACCCACTGTGCTCATCATTAACTGCCCACTTCCCAAGTAGCCAGTCCTCCCAAAAGATTTGCATATTCAGACCCCTCTCTATCCACTTAGTCATTTTGCACTAGGTGCTCCTCAATGCTGGGCATTCCCAAAACACATGCTTGCCACTTTCTATTGAAGACCTGCATCTAGGGCAAATGCCACTAGCCATGTTTCTTTTTTGCACCTTCTAACTGACCACATGCAAACCTTCCACAAAAAAACTTGAAATTTCCTAGGGACCTGACAGTTCCACATCAAGTGCCATCTCTTTTTCAAACTAGAAGCACTCCACTTTACATTCCAAACTTTGTTACAATACATAACATTGGCATCCCCTCTTCTCATTAATGCATAAATATCCCTAGTTTTGCCACCCTTTAATTTGACACCATTTATCCAAGACCGGTCCTTGATCCAAACTGAAATATCAGTGGTTGTGGAGCATAATTCACTATGCAACAACTCCATCACCTGAGTCATCAAGTCTCTCTCTGTCCTGGTTAACTAAAACTCCTCAAATAAGAGGTTCACCTCTTTCCACCCAGCCACATCCATGTCCCAACAGTCAGCCAGATATCTAACACTTTTGTTATTAAGATTCTTTGCCACTTCAGTATCAAGTGCAGCTAAGGGGGGATTAAACTTATGAGTCCACCATAACCCCAAGGACAGCATGGAATTCCCAGTTACCCTCCCCCCACCATCCGAGCACCATCCCAAGCCATAAAGCCCAGATTATCTTTCCAGCAATTACAAAGCATTTTGCAAAAATCTAAGCATGTGATTTTCACAGGAGCATGTGAAAATAATTTGTCTTTCCAGTTTAAGTTCCCCCATCTACCCTTGGCCAACACATCAGCCATTTCCACTAATTCCCTTATCATTAAGGCCCAAGTAGCATTTTGAGATAGCACCTTAGGCAACATCAAAGTCCTTCTGGTAGCACAATGAGTGGGCAAGTGAATGATACCAATACCCCCTTCCCTTTTGGGCACTGACACCTTCTCCTAGGCCAACCAAGCAGGAACTCTTTTCTTACCATTACCATTTCTCCACATAAAATCTCTAATATGTCCTATGATTTCCTTCCAATGACACTTCCCAAATTTTAATACAGGGCTTAGAAACATGATATAAGCATTCAACACTGAGTTGCAAATATCAATTCTGTTATGGAGGAAGGGAACTTTCAAACCTTTCCACTTCTTCAATTTCTCCACAAACCTATTAATGGCCCACATTACCAACTGTTTATTAGTAAGTCCAACCCCAAAAGGAACCCCAAGTAGTCTAACAATATGACCCTTTTGAACCACCTCACATCCCCACCTCTGAAGATCAAAGTCATTGCCCTTAGTCAAACTTATGATCCTAGACTTCAGAATGTTACATTTAGAACCTGATGCATTGGCAAACTCCTATACAAGTTCTAGGGCCCATCTCACATTGTTGTTCTCAGCCTTTAAGAATAACAGAGAATCATCAGCAAAGCATTAAATTACCAGTTGCTCACTGTGCTTGAGTTTTAGACCTGTAATCTTACCTTCACTGCTGCAAGCTAGCTCTAATGACCAAACTAGAGGGTGAGAAGCAATAGCAAACAGTAGGGGGGCTAATGGGCAAATTTGTCTGACTGACCTGTTGATTTCAAATCCCCCTACTACTCTTCCGTTAAGAAACACTTTAGAATATCCACCCAAAGAGAGAGTATAAATGCATGTAGCCATTTTAGCTCTAAACCCCATTTTTTCCATCACCCTAGCAATGAATGACTATTGAATCCTATCATAAGCTTTCTCAAGGTCGAATTGCATCGTAATAGATTTTTGCTGAGTTTTAATGGCCACATCTCTACCCAGTAGAGCAGCAAAGATATCATAAATACGCCTGTCTTTGATAAAGCCATGTTGTTTTTTTGGATATAACCTCTTACAACACAGGAGTAATTCTGAGGGCAATCACCTTAGCTAAAATTTTATACATCACAGTCAATAAAGTAATAGGCCTCCAATGCCCAAACCCACTACAAGCAGTCTGTTGCTTCATCTCCTCCTCTGCCTCCGGATCCCAGTCTCCCCATCCAATCGCCCCCTCATCCTCACGAAGAAGCCACCCGCTAGAGGCCACCGCCATGCAAGACTCAATACGTTGACCACCCGCCGCCGCCGACATACGATGGGCATACAACCACACGAGAGGATTAAACTCTCCACTAACCCACTCACTTTTCGCATGTGCGACACGTAGGAGGATCCGATTGCACTGGTTAGAATTTTTTCAAGCAAACAACACTAAAACAATTTATATATAAGTTAAGAGTATTGATTGTTCTCTAATTCTACTTCAACTTTTACTAGCACCATGTCTAGCATACTCTCTTTTACTAATGTGGACTCTCTCCTTTTATGATTGCACAATATGAGGCTATCACCCCAAATTGATTAAAAAAAAGTTTCATATTTTAATGTTGTATCTTTATTTGTTTCATACTTACTTAATTGATTATTGTGACCTGATATCCTCTCCCACTAACCTCACCAGGTTGCTATTAGATATTATGCTAAAGTTAAAGCCTTGGCTTTTGATGGTCTACCCCTCCAATCTCTTTACATCATCCTCTTGTATAGTGTCCCCCACATACCTATCCCATCCATGCCTCTCCCTCTTGCTGCCCAACTACAACAGCCCCTTGTAGAATTCTCTTGTGCAGGTCGTCCACCCTACCCCTACCTTGACCATGCCCTCTTTGCTATGCACCTCTAGTGCCCTTGACCTACATGTATTTGCGCTCACACCTTCTACCCACCACTGCGTCCTCTTTATCGGCCTAAGGTATGACACCACAGCTCCCAATCTTCCAACCCCCACTAGCACTTGGCTCTTAGCCTCATGGTAGCTAAGCCCCTAGTACTCCACAACCACATCTCTTGTCATTGAACTACTAGCACCCCACTTTGAGGATGCATCCTAATCATTCCAGAGCCTACATTCAATAACTTAACAGCAATGAAAATTGAGCGCCTTCCTTGTCATTTGGCATGCATGTTGCTCCTTTTCTAGAGCATACATATGTGGTCCCTTAAATTTCATACCAAAAGCAATAGATTTGATTAAATCCATTTATTTAGGCTTCAAACATATTAATAATTAGCAATAAAATATTAGAATATGTACCTTCACAAACTTACCATCTCAAGGAGGTCAAATTGAGCAGAGATAGAAGCTCTCCATTGAAAGAAGGGATCTATATATTTTCTTAAGTAAATAAATTTAGAATTATTATTATTGAAAAAACATGCTTAGCACTTACACCGTTGTGTACCTTCAACTTGAGTAGTAGAGTCGATGACAAACATAAAAGATCTCATCATCCTAACCCCATTAAGATTTCTCAAAATCAATTTATATCACACAAATAGTTAACAAAATAGACTGCATATACTCTGGATTTGTCATGCACCTAGTTAATCCATAAGAACTTTAGATTTCCAAAGATAAAGAGCTTCACAATCAAACAATAATGATATTTAACAACCTAGGTCAATAAATGCCAAGTCTTCTTCGAGATAGGTGTATGGATTGACCTCAAAAAAGCTATACAAATAGTCATGATTTACAACCATGTCCCATAGTGTTATGGACTACCATCACTCCAAGAGAGGGAACTCAATGAATTCACCTAAAGGATGAGCAATAGATCACAACTGTCGTAGGGCACTTATCAATGCTTCGAACTTGAGCCCCTTGAGGCCTCCAAGCTCACTTGTTAAGCTCCAAACCTCCAAGCTCCACCTCCACGCTGTCATGCACCTAGTTAATCCATAAGAACTTTAGATTTCCAAAGACAAAGAGCTTCACAATCAAACAATAATGATATTTAACAACCTAGGTCAATAAATGCCGAGTCTTCTTCGAGATAGGTAGCTCACTTGTTAAGCTCTAAACCTCCACCTCCACGTTGTCACCGTAGAGTCGCTCGTACCGTCGCATATAAGGCAATCACTCTCTCTCACTCTCCCACACACAAGAATGAATCATACAAGCATAGAAGAGGAACAATGCTAGAATTCTCTCTCTCTCAATCTCTCTCAAGACACAAGGAAGAGCTCTCTATAGCACAAAAGAGGATTGTCTCTTTTCATTGTGAGAAAATGCCTTATATACATTCGGCCCTTATTCACACTTGGGTGTGCAAAACTTACTTAACTAGGACGGGTGGCCAATATCTCATAATGTACAACTTTTATAGTGCCGTTTCATGACACTTATTAATGTCCTCAATTGGAGGATCATGTTTGTTAATCCAAATTAACATCCCCTCCTTCCTAATGTAGGTTATGTTCGCATAACCTGTTACCGAGGTCTAAAGACCTGGTCACCGAACTCATGTTGGTAGAAATTTCTTCTTGATTGGAGCTTTCTGAGTGTGCGTTTAAACGTTGAGTGGGAACTCCAAAATCCTGTGTCCACCATGTCATCGAACGTTATATGCATGTAGCCCGAAAGACATCTTAGATTGTGGTAGTAGAGCATTATGTCCCTGTCGGATGGCCCTTGATTCAAGTCGAACTTCAATTGTTTAGCTTCATAGCCATCATAGGCTCCTTAGACATCTTAGATTGTGGTAGTAGAGCATTATGTCCCTGTCGGATGGCCCTCGAACTTCAATTGTTTAGCTTCATAGCCATCATAGGCTCCTTAGGTTCATCAATCGACATCACTAGCAATTTCAAAAATGTGACGCTCCACAATTGCTGGGTCTGGAATTCTTCGCCATGCTTGTACCCATGTAAGCATTTGCTGTCTTTGCTCCCATATGTCTACAAATGTCGCTGGCATGAAGATTGGAAAGTTGTAGCAAACATGGGAGTCGCACCTTTTGGCTTCCTGGAACTTCAGTGGCGTCCATCTTCTCTTAACTAGCATGTATAATGGGTCAACCTGCTCTGTTGGTGGCGCACACATATAGACTTGGCTGTGCTCTAGAATTGTCAAGTACTCCTTCTGCCAGTTTGGTTGTATTCCAAAATCTTCCAATTTGGGTTGCACCTCATCGGTGACAATGGTGGCATAGCCGCCTCTTGTGTATATAGGGTGTGCCTTCCTCCACCTGCAGAAGCAGTAGTTAGCTGATCATGAAGGTGACGATCCTTATTTCCAGCAGGTCAGCTAACTGGGGGTTTGCCAACTTTGTGTGCTTTGCCACATTTGCCCATAATGTGCCCTCTCTAGCTAAAGGAATTAATTCTTCTAAATCAAGGCGTGGAGCTCGTAGAGAGTATGGCACATTGTGTTGTTTTGTTGGTGTGATCTCGGAGTAGGCTTCTGGCATGATCCATCGAGCTAGCTCAAATGGAATGATTTGCATGAGGACCTTGAACATCAATTTTCGCATTAAAAGAGGGTTGCCCGCAAATGAAACCCTCGTACTCTTGAGGGTGCCATTGTGGAGACGGGTGAGGTGCCAGTATCTCCTCGAGGGCAAGAGGGTTAGTGGGCAAGAGGGTTAGTGGGAAAATCTATTTGTTGAGGAATGAAGATTTAGAAAATGCAGTCAGCTTGAGATGTGTTAGTAGGTGGCGTATTAGGATAGGGGTTAAGTAGCTTACTAGCAACATTAGAATAGATAGGGTAAGTTGACTTTGAAGATGAGGAAGAGTATTCGTCTTGACCCTCTGATTTGTGCTAGGGGGTGGGTGGCTAGGGTTGTGAGACTTTATAAATTCTTGTAAGTCAGGGATTTCCTTGGGATTGATAGTAGGATATTTAATGTGGGTATCATCAAAATTGTATTGCACATTTGTTAACATGGCTTCTAAGTGCTTGTAGATATTAGAGTATAGCTTTAGAATCCCAAAAGGATGATACAAAGTAGACTCGCATAAGTTTAGATGCTGGTGAGTATTATATACTTCGAGCCACCCATGACTTATAATCCACTGGTAACTATGTGCTACTGCCTCATAGTTGGCCGGTGTCTTGGGAATGTATTATGGGACAAACAGGTCTAATTTTTCGACACTGTTATCCAAAATTTTAGAATTTTGGAGGACTTGACACCAACTACAAAGGTTTAACACTATAGGATGTAAAGGGTAAAAGAAGATGTCTTGTGGATTAGTTAATACTATGTCCCCCCGTAAAATTCCCATTATTATTGTATGCCAGACCTTTTTTTCCTGCTACCAGATTGCACTTGTGCTTGCGCCTTCTTCGAGCCCAGTCTGTGGTGGTTGGTTTAGCAGCTCATCTAGCTCTTCCATGGTCTCTTGCATGAATTGTTGATAGTCCATTTTCTGTAGGGAGGCCAGCTGGGGTATTATTTCCTCATCTTCTGTTATGAGAATATATTTTAAGTCCTCTTTAAGAATATTATTTTTTTTCCCTCTTGAGTAATTTGGGGACGCCGAGGTTACTCTTGTGTCATGCCGGCTAGGTTAATATCGTGGGTGACACCACTAAAAATATTATTACGTGCGGTATATGACGTATGCTTGGGGCCGTCTATGATTATTTCAGTTAGGTTTGTATTGGCAGGGTGATCCCTGGAAGTACTTACACCTGGTAGTCATGAGTTGGTTATGGTTTGTGCCGGTTTAATATTTGTGGGATTAATTTAATTATTAATTGGGCTTATATTTTCAGGTCAAGAAGATTACGACGATTGATAAATAATGTTGAGGAGAATGTTTCTTATGTGCATCACATTTATTTTTACAAGCATAGCTTGTAACCTTAGTGTTGAATTTATTAAAGCCCAAAGGCTTTACCCTAGCCCCAATTTTTGGGACACTCTATTTTTATTGTGGAAGAGTGTCGTGCTCTCTAAAAGCACACTTTGTATATTTTTGGGGCTATGGCCTATTTTTGGTGAAAAGAAAGCTAATAAAGAAATACTTTTGTGTGGGGAAAGGCCACGCACAAGGGGGGGAAGATTGCACCCGTGTTGATGGTGATGTTTTTCTTTCTCTTGTCTTATGTTTTATTTTATGCTTTAATGTTCAATTTAATTCAAGTAGTTGTTTTGATATTTGATAAATTTTATGAGTTTTTGATTATTCCCTTCAAGAAAATTAAAGGTCCGATTGTAGTGGTATCAGAGCTTGGGTGTAATTTAATTTTCTTGAAGGCGGTGAAAAGAAGTGAAAGAGACAAAAACAGAAGTGATTTTGGTAATTTTCTTGAATTTAAATTGAAGAAGAACATGTTTAGGGGTTTTTGTTTATGTATGGATGAAATAAAGCTTGTTTTTAACCATTGGGTAATCAATCTCCATCAATCTATTGCCCAAAGGGTAAAACTAGGTGGAAAACCATTAGTGGGTTTCCCAAAACCATAAAACCACCTTCCTCTTCACTAATCCTCTTCCTAATCTGTCCGTATGGATTGAAAGAGCAAGCAGAGGAGCATGGAGAGCCATAATCAGAATTGCTAAACCTACCCTCTGCTCAGTTTCTATAATCAATGGTGGGAGGTGATGGATTTTTATTAATTTTTCTCTCAATTAGAAAAAGCACAGTCTTCTCTGTGAAATGACTAAAAGCTATATATATATATATATATATATATATATATATATATATATATATATATATATATATATATATATATATAAAATTTCCAATCTCTCTCCCTCCCTCCTTCGTACCCGGGCGGCAGCTGCTAGCGGCTCCTTCTCTCCCCAACGGACCTCTCTCCATCCGGCGCCTACGGCGTGCGCATGCTGTGCGAAATCTAGGAGGCGCTTGATGTTTTTCTTTTTTTCCTCTTGCGCGCTGCGGGTAGTGTCAAGAGGAGAGGCTTGCTAGTTTAAATTTATAAGGCTTTGATTAAGCTTTAATAAAGCTTTATAAAACTAGCATAATATATATATTTTTTTGTTGCTGTAATTTTTCTCTCCCTCATACCCGGGCGGCAGCCCACTTCTACCTCCATTCTGCCGGCGACGCCGAGCGGTGCGAAATTCAGAGGGGTGAAGTAATTTTCAGACCCGGAATTAATTATCTGCTCTTATTTGCTCTTATTAACGCTTAAAAGCTTTGTTATTACAAAGCCTATATTAGCTAAAAGCTTTATTAAGCTTAATAGTTAGCATAAAAGCTTCATAGACTTATATATATATATATATATATATATATATATATATATATATATATATATATATATATTTAGGGCTTTTGACTAAGCTTTAAAAGCTTTCAAATAAGCTTTCCTAATAAGCATAAAGCTTTACAAATGAGACCAATCAAAAGTTTTACAAAAGAAAATATTTTCTTTTACTATTCTCATCATATTTTATCGAAAAAAATCTCATATACATATAGTTAGTTTGGATTTCTTCTACAGATTTTTAGAACTTACCTCAAGAGAAATTTTAAGAGTTGTTAAATTCTTGTGAATAATGTTGTTTTCTAAATCCTCATAAAGTACGAATAATATAAACAGCTTGTTAGTGAAGATATCATTCAAATGTTGCTTTAACCTATGGCTAGTGTTCTAATTTTAAAAGAGTACATGGATTATTTCTTGAAAAATTATGCATTTGTGTATTGAGCTAACTTGGTAGGACTCACATCTAGTTCGACGTTCCATATGAGATAAGAAACCCTATCTTTTCTCTTGTTTTAAATTTTTCCTATTCTTTTAATTGTCAAGAAATGGGTGAATATCCGCACCATCGTACTATTCAGGAACAGCTTGACACCGAAGAAGTTAACGCACTCGACACATTAACCAAAGGTGGAGGTATGTGTTAAAAATTATTTATTGTATACAATTTCTTGTTTGCTTTTGTATTTGTTTTCTGAATATTCTTTTCTTCTAGACCTAGTTAGAAGACTTTAGCTCCTGAAAAGAATTTTAGATACAGGGACCTAACTAGAAAGATCGAGACAAGATTAGCAAAAGTTATCTTCAAGATCTAGTTGCCCAAATTCAAGTAAAAATGATTGCTAGACATTTCATAGAAGATTGAGACCAATTTGAAGATTCAAGAACCAAGCAAGTTTCTCTAGTTTTTTATTCAAGTTATCAATTGCTTCACCATCGAATTTAGTGATGACCAGAAAAGTAAAGAAATAGCTCTCAAGTGACTAGAAACCAAGCTTAAGTTGTATACCAATCACAATTACAAAGTTTATACCAATTCAAGTAAAGTTTTGTCTAAATTTCAAGTGTTCTAATTTAAGATCTATCCAAGTACAAGATTCTTTCTACACCAAGAATTGCTCTAAGTCAAAGATATATTCAACCACTATTCAACCACTATTCAACCACAAGATTTAAACCCCTTAAGAACAAGATTTATTCAAGAATTACAATTATGATTAATTAAAGACTAATCTCTCAATTTTCGTCCATTCAAGTATTTTTAATCTAAGTCAAGATTCATTACTAGTATATCAAGTTCTTGCTATCAACTAGGATGCAAAATGTCTCATTATTGAAGTTCTGATTTCAAGTTTAAGATTAAGCTTAAGATCAAGATCCCCTTTAGATTTCATTGTTTACAAGTAACATTCACAAATTCAAGAATTATAAACCTATTCAAAGACTATAATTTTTGAATTTAGTTAGACAATTACAAGATTAAGATTAAGATCAAAAACAAATCTCGAGAATTCATCAAGATTAAGATCAAAAACAAATCCCGAGAATTTAGTTAGACAATTACAAGATCAAGATCAAGAACAAATCCCCAGAATTCATCAAGTTATTGACAGTAATGTAAGTGATTATTTTTCAATCTTAAGTTGACATCTTAAGTTGATAAGAATTTCCATTTCGACCTAATTCATTTTTGGAATAAGACTTAAAATCTAATTTTGAGGATAGAGAAAAGTTATGTCAGAATGAAAGTTTCAGAGGGAATTAGCTACTTTGTCTCAAACTTCTGTTCTTACGGTAGTGTCATGTGGAATCAATCTATGGTATGGGACATTAGATTGGTTTTACATGCCTACCCCAGACGTATCTATGTCTTCTATCTTTCACCAGCAAGTGTTTGTATGTGGAAGGTACCTCTGTGGTATGGGACACTTAGATCCCTTTTACATGCGTTCACTTGTTTGGTTTTAATTTCAAAAATTGTTTGATACTCATTGAATGCGCAACTGAGGACAGTTGATTCCCAATAGGGGGGACTGTTATGATCCATGTTAATTAAATACCTTTTGACATTCAAAAAACCATCCTCAAGAAGATGCAAAATGGATGTCGAGAAATTTTTTTGAGCTTATCCTGAGATCCTTCGTTCTTTTCAAACCCAGCAAACCTACAATTGAGGACAATTGCAAACTCAAGCAAGAGGGATGTTATGAGAATATATTTTAAGTCCTCTTTAAGAATATTATTTTTTTCCCTCTTGAGTAATTTGGGGATGCCTAGGTTACTCTTGCGTCATGCCGACTAGGTTAATATCGTGGGTGACACCACTAAAAATATTAATACGTGCGGTATATGATGTATGCTTGGGGCCGTCTATGATTATTTCAGTTAGGTTTGTATTGGCAGGGTGATCCCTGGAAGTACTTACGCCTGGTAGTCATGAGTTGGTTATGGTTTGTGCCGGTTTAATATTTATGGGATTAATTTAATTATTAATTGGGCTTATATTTTCAGGTCAAGAAGATTACGAGGATTGATAAATAATGTTGAGGAGAATGTTTCTTATGTGCATCACATTTATTTTTACAAGCATAGCTTGTAACCTTAATGTTGAATTTATTAAAGCCCAAAGGCTTTACCCTAGCCCCACTTTTTGGGACACTCTATTTCTATTGTG
Organism: Cibotium barometz; assembly: GCF_041138505.1. Classification (NCBI taxonomy): domain Eukaryota; kingdom Viridiplantae; phylum Streptophyta; class Polypodiopsida; order Cyatheales; family Cibotiaceae; genus Cibotium; species Cibotium barometz. Next base: position 22,478,977 of record NC_141106.1, read on the forward strand.
GAAGAGTGTCGTGCTCTCTAAAAGCACACTTTGTATATTTTTGGGGCTATGGCCTATTTTTGGTGGAAAGAAAGCTAATAAAGAAATACTCTTGTGTGGGGAAAGGCCACGCATAAGGGGGAGGAAGATTGCACCCAGCATGGTGTTGATGGTGATGTTTTTCTTTCTCTTGTCTTATGTTTTGTTTTATGCTTTAATGTTCAATTTAATTCAAGTAGTTGTTTTGATATTTGATAAATTTTATGAGTTTTTGATTATTCCCTTCAAGAAAATTAAAGGTCCGATTGCATCTTCTAAACGCCTTATTTTGCTTGGGCTTGACGGTTCTGCACTTTTTTATCTTTTGCTTGCTTCATTGTGGGCATCTGTTTCATGTACTTGAGCCGTTACCGCCTCAACACCTTATGTTTCCTCAGCCTGTACTGGTGCTTCTTACTCGAGCGCTCTCTATTGGCGTGTTTGCCAGAGCTGAATCTTTGAGTGGGGATAGATCCGTGATTATCAGTTGAGCCGAGCTTGTCCGAGGAGTAACTTGCTGCATGGGCTTCTGTGTGGCTTGGCTGATGGTGGTCTCTTGCAATGCTTCTTGGTATGTCTGGATGTCCTATGCCACTTCCACCTCTAATCTTTGCGATTTGGCAGCTATATCTAGGAATACCCCCCTCATTTTCTTCTCTGTCTTCTTCTTTCTCCCTTCTTGATTTCCTTCATTATTGCTTGGGTGAGATCAAGACAGCTTGCCCCTTTTGCATATCTTCTGCTGTTAGTGTTGGCTGTTCTGGAAAGCAGTGCCAGTTGCAAGTGCTCCGCTGGTTTAGGCTCTGGGGAGAGACCTTTTTGCTACGTGATTAAGAACTTGGGTGAGCAGGTACGGGTTAAAAATCTTGGATTGGTGGGCCTTTAAGTAGTTCTCCATCTCTCTATGGACATAGTAGGCCCGGTCCTCCTCTTTCTCCTCATGTACCTTAGCAATTCTGTTCAAAGGCACCTTGTTATATCTATCCACGGAGGTTTTGTGAAGCATTGAGGTTTCGTGAATCGATGAGGTTCCGTGAAATGGTGAGGTTTCAGGAAGCGGTTAGGTTTCATGAAACAGTTAGGTTTTGTGAAACTACAGGTTCACGAACTTGAGGTTTTGTGAAACCATAGGGTGATAATATCGTGAATCTTTAGTGAAGGTGCCATTTGTTATGCTATTGGTTTTTCATTTTTTCTTTTGTTAAGGTGCCGACTGTGCTTAATGCACGTGAGGATACCGTGAAGAAATTTTAGAATAATTATGATTCGGTAATTTATGTACAATAAGCATTGCCAACAAGATATTGATCAATCATGAAGATTAAAAAATAAAAAAGAAAAAGAAAACGAAAAGGAAATGGATTAAGCTCCCACCTCGATAGAAGATAGTCAGTTATAGCCCAAAATCCAAGATGGAAGATGCACAACGATCAGTAGCAGAAGCGCAATCGAAAAGCAAAGGTCACACAATGCAAAATGATAAAAAAAGGAAAAAAAATTGATTTTATAACACAGCTGTCAGACAGGGCGGCTGCCTTAATGAAGAAAACCACATGGCGTTGTTTGATTGGCCCATGAGAAACGACTGTTTCACAGCATGAACGTTTTTGAATTGGTTTATGGCGTGAACCTTTGTGAACCAGTTCACGGTGTGAACATTTTTGAATTGGTTCATGGCATGAACATTGTTGGATCATGAATGTACAAAATCGATACCTTCTCTTTTTTTCTTCATGCTCAAGTAGTCAAACATGCACATAATGAGTGAATGATACCCTACTTACCTTGTACCCATTGTGTAACCATTGGATACCTTCCTATTTTACTGCCACCACGAGAACCAAGGTGACACTTGGGCACTTTTGGGTATTTGTTGATGCAGTCGTTTTAGTTCTATGTGGGAGTTTTTAATTCTTCCTTCCACCCAACTGAACAATATTGTTACTGTGTCCTGTGGTGGAGGGCTTCTATCTGTGTCCTGTGGTGGAGGGCTTCTATCTGTGTCCCTTTGTTGAACTTATTTATTTCTACCTTTAGGTTCACTGTTCAATTCTATGACCGAAGTGGCTATTGTCATTGTTTTGGCAATTCCCAACCCATTTTGTTGAGTTTGGGAGTTGATGCTGTATGCTTTTACTACTCTCTCTTTTGTGACTTGAATTGCTTGTGGTGTTGGCCAATGAGGGGGGTTTGGGTACCCATATTGCCGTATTGCCTTGGTAGTATCCATGTGCTCACAGTAAGTCTTTTCGGACCCATTGCTTATGGAATCCTTGAGGTCTATTGGGATTTTTGGAGTCCTGACAATCTGTTTGTGTAAGCAAAGTCAGACTTTTGATTTCTTTGTAGATTTCCATGTTGACATGTATCAGTCTCTTCTGGAGTAATTATTTAGCTTTGGCCTCCCTGGCCTTAGCTTCTTCTTGAGCTTGTTGGATTTTTTCCTTTGCGAGTTGTTTATGCTGTTTTAAGAGATGTTCTTACAAGAGAATCTCTTGGGTCAGTGGTCCAAAATACTTTTTGAGTTTACTTCCATTGACATAACCCTCCATCTGTATACCATCGATCGTCTCAATTCGAACTGACCCCTGAGGTGTGATCTCAGACACTCGGAATGGTCCTAGGCCTCGGTATTTGAGTTTCTTTTTCTTGGTGCTTCCTACACCATACATGAGGACAAGGTCCCCCGTTTCCCGTTCTTTTTATTTTAGAGTTTTGTCCAACCAATGTTTCCTACTTAGTTTCTCAACCATGAGTCCATGTGATGCTATTAGCCTGGTCTCATTGAGCTTCTTTAAGTCAATTAAACCTTTTAGCTAATGCATTCTCCATCAGACGTTCTTGTACTGCAATCCTTAAGGTCGGCACTAGGTATTCCATAGGCATTACTGCCTCAACACCATAAGCTAGACGGAAGGGAGTGTATCCCGTCGCTACCTTGTATGATGTTCGATATGCCCATAGGGCTGCTATCAGCTTATGTTCCCAGTCTGTTCGACTTGCTTCTAAGGTTTTTGTCAAGATAGTATACAAAATTTTGTTTGTACTCTCTGCTTGACCATTAGCCTGTGGATAATAAGGTGATGATTTCTAATGGACCACTAAGAATCCCGCAAGAAGTAAATGATCAATCACCTCATTAATAAAATGTGAGTCGCGATCACTAACTAATTCTAATGGGCAGTCGAACCTCGAGATAATTTGCTTGTATAAGAATTTTGTTGTTGTTCGTGCATTAGCTCTCTTTGAGGCTTTGGCTTCTGCCCATTTTGTGAAATAGTCCATGGCCACGATCACATATCGGGCTTGGGATGGATGTGCCGCTAGATTAATAGGTCCAACAAAATCTACTCCCTATTTTTCGAATGGTTGTCTTACAATAATAGGGGTGAGCGGCATCTTGTCCTTTTGTTGTGGGATAGCAAAACGCTGACATTCTTCGCATCTTTTGACAAATTCTATGACGTCTCCAAATAACGTAGGCAACCATTGTCTTGCTTGAAGCACTTTTCGAGCTGTGATCTCTCCAGCAAAATGCCTGCCTGCAATCCCTGAATGAGCTTCATCCAATATTGTGAGACGAACTCATCTTCTCTCACATATCTTCTTAGCACATTATCTTTTCCTAGCTTATATAGTTCTCCCGCAAAAATCAGTTGATAAGGTGTAGCAAGCTTGATAAGCCGCCGCATTTTATCTTTGTTCAAAGGTATTTCTTGCGAAAAACCATGAGCTAGATAATCTGAGATTTCCTCGCTCCATTCGGGTACCATGTCCAATTTGAATAAACATGCATCAGGGAGATTATGTTCAACACCAATTGCTGGTTCCTCATTTGGAATTCTTGACATATGATTGGCTAACACATGCTGTGTTCTTTTTCTTACCGTGACTATAAAGTCGAATTCCAACAATAATAGCAACCATCGTGTGATTCTCCCCGTGGTGCAAGGCTTATTCACTAGGTATAATAAGACTTGATGGTCCACGAAGAATACGAATTTGTTGGCCAATAGGTAATGTTGATACTTCTTGATGGCATAAACCATGGCCAATCTTTCCCTCTCTGTGGTGGTGTAGTTCACCTCTGTATCATTTAACTGACGAGACGACTAGCGAAGCAGACTGGATAGTCCAATTTGAACTCACCAAGCTGGGGGCTAGTACACAACCAATAGCAAAATTTGATCCATCAATATGCACGTGAAATATGAGATCCCAATTGGGGGGTCGCAAAATTGGCGCGCTAGCCAATGCTTGCTTTAGTCGATCATATGCTTTTTGGAATTCCTTAGTCCATTCAAAGACAATGAGTAGCTTGTATAATTGTATGGCTATTTTAGCATAGAAAATTATGAAGTGGCGGTAATACCCCTCATGGCCCATAAATCTTTGCACACCTTTGTAATTGGTAGGCGGTGGCAGCTCCAATATCAACTTGACCTTGCTATTATCCGTGGATATACCATTCTTTGAGACAATGTGTCCCAATATCACACCATGTTTGACCCAAAACTGACACTTTAAAGGGTTCAGGGATATACGATATAATCGACATCGCTCGAACACTTTCCTTAAGCAGGCCAGATGGTCCGCCCATTGAGAGTGTGCACACAGATCATCAATGAATACCTTCAACCACTTCTGTAAGTAGTCCTTGAAGGCTATGCACATCAATTGTTGAAATGTTGTTGGGGCATTGGTGAGACTGAAGGGCGTAACCTTGTATGCAAATGTGCCCCCCACATTGTATTGAAAGCTATCTTATGCTGGTCCTCTAGTGCTATGGACATGTGATTAGAACCAGAGAATCCATCCCAGCCACTCTTTCCAAAACATGTTCCGTATAGGGTAGTGGATAACGATCTTTCCTAGTAGCTACGTTGACCTTTTTAAGATCAACACATACCCTAAGTTTTTCATTCTTTTTTGGCACTATTACGATTGGTGACAGCTGTCAGGCAAAATTTTGAAAGGTGTTTTGGGCTTGTGTACATATGGGACGCATGGCATGTAAAAAAGCTTTGCCCTGAATGCCATGGCAGATGTATAGAGTGGATGGTTTGGTAGTAGGCTAGTACAGGCTTGTCCGGAGCGAGGTCTGTTGGAGATGGTATCAGTCATTTGGTTGCTCTGTATGTGTGAGTGTCCCAAAAAAATTAAATGGGCACTTGTAAGTATCTGGGAGGGTCGAGATTCTAGAGCAGCGCCTAGTTCTCTGACCATTCCTCGGCCCATCTTTGCTGCCATATTTAGCAGATCTGTTCTTGTGGCTACATTAAGGTCAATGGTTGGATCCATCCTTGGCCTTTGAGGAATTCCCCCCCCCCTTCCTAGATCTCATCCCCTTCTTGTATTGGCTCTTCTAGGTATCTCCGGTCCATGGGATGGTCTTGCCACTGTACCTTTTGGAGTGGCTCATTATTAGTCACCTCCATACGCCTTTCTAGAATTAGAAGTTCCATGTCTTCTAGAAACGTAGGATGATTCATCATATGCCCAATATATTTTTTGGTGTACAGACAGTCCTCCACTTCGCTTGCCACTCTTGCTAGGTTATCCTCTTCTTTTATGGTTGTAAACCCTTCCTCTCTGGGCTCCTCATTTATGGGTTCCAAGTTTGGAATTTCTCCCTCACTTCTTCCCATGTCCAATTCCGGTTCCTTACCCCATGATTGGAGTAGGTTTAAACTTCCCGTTTCCTTTTGCTCAGCTCTTGCCCTTCGAGTATCGAGCTCTTGTTTCCTTAAGCTTAACTCTCGTAGCTATCATTCTACCTCGCTCCCTCTGAGATCTAACTCTACTGACCCGTCATGGCCACACTTTTCATGTCCCATCTCATTCGGGGGGTGCCGGTGTTCGACAGCCTAGAATTTGACGTTTGGATGGGCACTTCTTGTTGTGGACCGAGTCCAGTGCTGGGACGGACCACCCATGCGTGCAGATTGCGCTTCTTTGTCATGATTGGTTTGGAGACCAAAAAATCCCCGGGTGATATCAATGATACCACTGGACCTGGTTGGGGAGGGTGGTTTCTCCTCTTCCCTAACCCAGAGTACCTCAGCCCTTCTTCCATGGATTCTTCACTACTAGTTTCAATGGTGGCCAGGTTCCTTAAGAAACTCAGGTGTGTGATTACTAAATGACCTAAACCCACATGTTTTTTATAGGAAGATCGTGGGTGATTTGATGCACTATTGCTAGGTGTAAGATCGTCTCCGATGAGCTTTCCAGATCTTAAGTGCATGTATGTATGATTTGATAAGGTACTTTGTTGATCCAATTTAATTTTGATCCGATTCTATCGCTCTGTTTCTGAGGCCGTGAGATTGTAGAGAATAGTTCACGGCATGAAGTGTCAAAAAATGGTTCATGTTGTGAATGTTTTTTTGCACTTTCACGTGTTCAAAACTTTTTGCTTTTAGGGTCAGACCCCCCCGTCCTTGTTGTAGGCGTCCCTCCCTTACCGACCTTCGTGGCCTTAGCCTCACTGTTTGTTGGATTGGACTAAACCGTGAATTTTCAAGAAAAATTCACGTCATGAACAAAAAAGGGTTCACGTCGTGAAGGTTTTCTAATTGGCTCACGTCGTGAACAAATTGGTTTACGCCGTGAAGAGTTCTAAAAAAGTTCATGGCGTGAACGTTTTTTTGAACTTTCACGATTCTAATTCTTGTCAAACTTCATGGCGTTAGAGGTGTTAGGATAAGGTTACCTATTTTTGGCAAGGCAATCCTGTGATTTGCGGCATTAATTTGCGACACTGATGTCGGGAGCAATTCACGGCATGAACATTTTTTTTGTAGTTTCACGTGGAAACTTCCCGCGTCGAATGTTATGATTTTGGGTGTAAAATACTTATCCAACGGATCCCAAAATGATTGTGCCATGCCTAAGGAGTGGAATACAAGTTCATGGCACAGTCAATGGCTCCTTATGTTTTTGATTTTTGTGAATTTTTAGAAAAGAAGAAAATAGAACACCAACATGTTCATTCACGTTGATGCCTCCAATGATGTAAATGTCAAAATTAACAAGAAAAAACAGTGAAGCACTATTCTAAGCCCACTCCACCACACACATACACAACAACACAACCAATTTCACATGATTTCTTACTTCCACACAAATCTTATCCATTCATTTTCTATACAATGCACTACCAGAATGCAAGGGCAATCATGAATCTTATGGAATGGGAGATGAAACTCCAAGAGGAAGGAAGAAACAAAGGTGTTTCCCCGACAGCGGCGCCAAAAATGTTTTTTTTTTCTGAATTTTAATGTTTCTAGAATTTAGTCTTGGCGATCCTACTTGGGCGATGCACCCTTGACGATCCTCCTTGAAAATGATTTATGTAAAAAAAAATCTACTATAAATGAAGCGATTCCAATAAAATGATTCATTTGAAGAACGATTCAAAAACGATTCATTTGAAGAATGATTCAAAAACTTGAACGGCTCTACTTTTGGGATTGGTATAATCAAACCTTGAATGATTCGACTCTTAGATTAACCAGTGATCCAAGACATGGATCGACGATGACTATACTTTTAGGATCATCATCCAACTATCTAGCGGCTGTTAGTGTCTGGTAGGTAGTGCCTTGATTACAGTGTCTGGTAGGTAGTGTCTTGATTACAATGTAATTACTGTACTATTAGTAAATATTCCCTGTAGATTTGGCAAGTATACTAGCACTGACTCCCATGTCCATCCATGATCATTTATAGCCTGTTAATTGCTCTCATTAATGTGCCTGCAAACATGAGATCAATGATCGTGCCAGCCTAGTCCAATCGATTCGACTCTTGGACTTGGATCAAATGATTCTACCCAAAATGATCCTACTTGAAAAACGATCCGACTGGGAAATGATCTAACTTTACAGTGAGTTATTTTCTTGTATTTTCCTAGTCATTTTCTAGTTTTTTGCTTGGTATCTAGCTTAGTAATGATTTCAAGATGGTTATTTTAACATACAAACATCAATATGAATGTGAATTAATTGAAAAATTGGGCCAATTTTTGGTCTTTTAACACAATGGGAAAGTTTATAGTCTAGCCTATTTACCCTATTTTAACATATTGGGAAAGTTTCTAGTTTAGCTTATTTAACCTAATCTAATGCTTAAGATGTAAATGGCAAAACCTCATAAGTGAGATTGCTAACCTCAACCTTGCAAGGAGGCAGCTTAACTCAACCATCCAACTACATCATTAAGAAAAAACAACAAAAACATAAGACGATAACTCAACACCTAATCATTCTACCACAAGTTTAACAACTCATGGGAAACCTAAATTAAACAATGGATCAATAGAATGATTCTATTCCACTCTAGCACTAGTTCTAGTTCAAGAGCAGCCTCTTATTTAGGAAAGTTGTAACTTCGCACAACAAGCATTGTCTTCACCATGGAGTACAACCCGTCTAGAGCATGAAAGCACATTAAACATGGGAATGGAAACCCTAAGGGTGGTCAAGACCTCAAGTTCTACCAATCTAATGCTTGGACCTTTAAACCTAATCACTCACGAGGGAGAAGCTAGCAAGCTTCCTCTCTTCTCACTCCATCTCTCTATTAATCACACTCCATGCCTAGTTAATCACAAGCAAGAATTAAGCAAGTTTACCTCAAGTGCACACACACATGCCTAGTTAATCACACTCCATGCCTAGTTAATCACAAGCAAGTTTACCTCAAGTGCACACACACATGCAAGCAACTCATCAAGACTTTATTGTTGCTAATGAGACAACTTAAACAAGCATGCAAGAATGAAGAAGAGATTAAGGCAAGCAACTCATCAAGACTCCATAGATGATGACAACTTAAAAAAGCATGCAAGAATTAAGAAGAGATTAAGGCAAGCAGAAGAGATTAAGCCATGCAAGAATTAAGAAGAGATTAAGGCAAGCAGAAGAGATTAAGCCATGCAAGAATTAAGAAGAGATTAAGGCAAGCAGAAGAGATTAAGCCATGCAAGAATTAAGAAGAGATTAAGGCAAGCAGAAGAGATTAAGCCATGCAAGAATTAAGAAGAGATTAAGGCAAGCAAAATGAAGGAGCTCCCAAGCTTTAGGCTTAGAGAACCTTGCAGGCTATTGCGTTCCTGGCAAAGTGTCCTTCACATGTGCTAGAATGGGCTTGCTCAAGAACAGCGACAAAGTCATCCTCATAAATGCATTTCCTCATGATGCCATATTGTCCCTTCTTTTGTAAACCATTCTCGCTATCAACCTTAAGGCGTCTAGCTCTATCTTTCTTGATGGGACAATCAATTGAGAATCCATTGGGCACGATGTCTTCACTCCATTCTAGTAAATGGTCAATGTGGAATAGATCATCTTCCATTCCTAGAGGGGGTTCCCCACTTGGAATTATGGAAAGGTGATCGGCATGGACATGCACTAATCCCTTTCGCACAGACGGTGATAGTAATAGTTGTGTTAGAGTGGCAAGAATGCCTTGACCTATGCGATGAGTCTTCCCTATTTTCAAATTTATTTTCAAGGACTAGTTGCCTTTACATATGTAAGTGTGATTAAAGAACAAGTCTTGTGTCTCGTCTCTCACATAAGGCCTTCCGAGGATCATGGTGTATGATCTTCTTTGGAAATCCATACAAAAACGAGTGGTGGAAACTTAGTCCCAATGTCTTAATCTTCGCATCTTGTAGGATGCATGATGGTTTAGCTATGTTCGCATTGGGAAGCTTAACCCCATGAGTCTTGTGCCCATTACTACGAGTGGTGGGCTTCCACCACAGGTCTCCCATCAATCCTTGGAGATTTTGCTGACACTAGTGGCTACACACCTAGGATGGTTAGTCCTAGGTCCACTAATAAGGGGAGTATGAACTTGAAGATATCACCAAGTGACTAAAATACTAGAAATTCCTTGAGACTATGTCGAAAAGATAGTGTCTTTTTTTTCAAATCACATTTTATAGACATGATAGACTAGTGAGGTGATCCTTGCATTTTTTAAAAACTAAGACATCACATATTAAACATAAATAAGCATTTTTGCTCAAATTTTTTCATTTATGTAGAGGAAAATTTTGAAGATGATTATATATACTTGATTAGGGGTATACAAGTATATAGGTACACTTTTAGGATACATTAGAGTACTTTGAAGATGATTATGTATACTTGATTAAGGCTTTACAAGTATATAAGTCCACTTTTAGTGTACTTTATCCATGATCACCTTATATAAATCTATAAAATTTATATTTATAAATGCCCCAAAATAAGGTTTTGCAACATTGAAAATTTAAAATTACCCTACGGTAGGGCCCTAGACAACCAAATATGATTTAGGGGATAAATTTGTGGATTTTTATTTAAGAAAAATCTAGGGTCAATGTCATTTCAAATGTAAATCTTTTAAATTTTCCCCTATGGGAATTTTGCGGGGGGATGTAGTATTAACTAATCCACATGATATTTACTTTTATCCATTGCACCCTATTGTGCTAAACCTTCATAGTTGGTCTCGGGTGCTCCAAAACTCTGAAATCTAGACAACAGTGTCGAAAAATTAGACCTGTTTGTTCCAGATGATATTCTCGAAACACTGGCCAACTATGAGGTCGTAGCACAAAGTTATCAATGGATTATAAGCCATGGGTGGCTAGAAATCTACAATACTCACCAGCACTTAAACTTATGTGAATCTTCCTTATATCACCCTTTTGGTATTCTAAAACTATACCATAATATCTACAAACATTTGGAATCCATGTTAACCAATGTCCTCTACACTTTTGATAAGACACATATCGAATATCCTAACATAAGTTCTGAGGACATCACTGAGCTCCAAGATTTTATGAAACTCCACAAGCCTAGCCACCCACCCCCTAGCTCAAGTCATGGACAAGAAGAGACATCTAGTACATTATCTAACCCTACTTACCCTGTGTATCCTAATGTAGCCAGCAAATTACTTAATCTGTATCCTAATCCTCTGCCTACTACTGACAAGTTTCAAGCAGACTGTATTTTTTCTACTCTCTCTTCTCAACATATAGAATTTCCCACTAACCCTCTCGCCCCCAAGGAGATACCGGCACCTCACCCATCTCCCCCACCACGGCAAACTCAAGATGTACGACATACTCTCCCCCAAGACAATATTGAAGCTTTTACTGATGATACTATTTTGGAGTACTTGTCTGGTGTAGAGTATAAAGGCTTCATACAAGCTGGCAATCCACTACTAAAGCCAAAACTAATGTTCAAGGTGTTAATCAAATAACACCATTTGAGCGAACTCGAAGGATTCTACCACAGGCCTACTCCCATGTCACACCAACAAAGCAACATTATGTACTGTACCCTCTCCGAGCACCTCGCCCAAAATTAGAAGAACTGCTGCCTTTGGTTGGAGAGGGCACCTTGTGGTCTAACATGGCACAGCACACCAAGTTAGCCAATCCACAATTGGCTGACCTGTTGGAAATCAGAGTGGTAACATTTATGATCAGTTATTTCTTCCGCAGAGCAGGTGGCGGAAAGCTCACCCCCTAGTCCACACAAGAGGGGGATATGCAACAATTATCACATATGATGCACACCCCAAGTTGGAAGATTTTGGCATCCAGCCAGGCTAGAGAAAGGAATTCCTAACAATTCCATAATATAGCCATGTGTATATGTGTGCGCCACCAACTCAACAAGTTGATCCCTTGTACATGCCACTAAAGAGGAGATGGACACCTCTGGAATTTCAAGAGGCCAAGCAGCAAGATTCGCATGTCTGTTATAACTTCCCAATCTTCATGCCAGCTACATTTACAAACATAAGGGACAAAGAAAATAGATGCTAAATTGGATATAGGCATGGCGTCGTATCGTGGACCCAGCAATAGTGGCTAGTGTTAGATTCTTAAAATTGCTCATGGTCCTGATCGATCAACCCAAGGAACAATATGATGGGTATGAGGTTGAGTAACTACAATTTGACATGAATCAAGGTCCATATGACAGAGGGATGATGCTGTACTATCATCGCCTAAGGTGTCTTCATGCCTACATGCATGTCACATTCGAGGACATGGTCGACACCGGGTTCTAGAGATCACACTCAGCATTTAAAAGAACACACAAAAAGCTTCAATTATGCCAAAACTTCTACCATCCCATTTCGGCAACCAGGTCTTTCGACCTCAGTAATAGATTCTAATAAGGACATAACCTACATCAAGTAAGGGAGGATATTAATCCCATTTTGGATTAACAAGTACGCTCCTCCAATTGAGGACATTAATAAGTGTCATGCAAAGGCACTATAAAAGTTATACATTATCAGATATTGGCCATCCAAGGCCTTAGTTAAGTAAGTTTTGGGTGCCCAAGTGTGAATAAGGGCCAAATGTATATAAGGCATTTTCTCATAATGAATAGACACAATCCTCCTTTGTGATATTGAGAGCTCTTCTTTGTGTCTTGAGAGAGATTGAGAGAGAGTATTCTAGGACTTGTGCCTCTTCTATGCTTGTATGTTGCATGCTTGTATTGGAGAGTGAGAGAGAGTGATTGCCTCATGCGATGGTGCGAGCAACTCTACAGTGACAGTGTGGAGGTGGAGCTTGAAGGTTTGGAGCTTAACAAGTGAGCTTGGAGGCCTCAAGGACTCAAGTTCAAAGCATTGGTAAGTGCCCTATGACAGCTGTGTTCTATTGCTCTTCCCTTAGGTGAACTTGAGGCCTCAAGGACTCAAGTTCAAAGCATTGGTAAGTGCCCTATGACAGCTGTGTTCTATTGCTCTTCCCTTAGGTGAATGCATTGAGTTCCCTCTTGGAGGTGTGGTAGCCCATAACACGTGGGAAAAACATTGTGGTCATCAACATGGCCCAAGTTGTAGACCTCGAAGAAGAAGATTGGGAGGTGAAGCTTGCTTGGTTCTGGTTAGGAATGACCACCTCGACGAGCTTCACCCAAAATTAACTCTTGTAGATACAGGGGCTGATTACAACTTAATGTCTTATGGCACCTGGCTTTCCCTTGAGGAACCCCCATTGAAAGAGACTCCTGCCACAGCGTCACAACAATGGCCTCTCAAGAAGTTCACTGTTTAGGCACAATCACAATCTTTCTCCACATTGGAAATAATCCCTTGGAAGGGAAGTTTCATGTGATGCTTGCAAGGACCATGCGCGAAGAGATTCTTCTCAGAAGAGGTTGGATAGGACACACCGGTGCAACATCGACTGGAATGCAAGGACAACCATCCTACAACTGGCCTCAAGCAAAGTTAGAGTCCTACAACTGGGATGCAAGGATAACCATCCTACAACTAGCATCAAGCCAAGTTACAGTCCTACAACTGGGATGCAAGGATAACCATCCTACAACTAGCGTCAAGCCAAGTTACAGTCCTAGGAAATGGCGGACGAAGAACCCGTGCTGCCCAATGCTCCCTCATGCCCTCACCACACTACCATTCTAACCTACAAGATGATACTCCTCCCCTCACCCACTATCATTCTAGCCTACAGTCAACACCAATCCATACAACTCAAAAAGAAGCCGCTCCCCACTCTAGACACCCCACTGCCTCGCGTATCCTCCCAACTACCCCACTTGGCCGCAACCCCCAATCTGAACTTTCAAAAGCCACCACCGCTGTTGACCCCCCCCCCCAAAAAACAAAACTAACAACTCTAACAAATGCACACAGGGCAAGCACTCTCGTTACCTAAAAGGCTTCTCACACAGCAAGGGTATTATCAAGGTATTTCCACTCTGTGGATCCCCCGACGATCCACTTCCCATACTCATATACCTACAACACCAGCTCCTCATCCCTCTTGTAGGGAACCAATTCGACGACCCCAAGCCCACAGAGTATAGGACAATCAATGGCCCAAATGCTCCCCAAGGCCACACCATCCTCTCCCACACCCTAAGCCTTTCCCCCAACAACAACAAATTACCAGTGGATCCAAAAACCTCTTCTTTAGGCTCAACATTAGTATGAGGGCAGTCGCCAAATTTGGGTCCCCAAATCACCAAGGTACAAACTCCCTACTCTCTTGGCATTTCGCAATTACCAACCCTCCAATATGGAAGCCCAAAGTGGCCTCTGCCACCACCGCTCTAATACTGCACAGGAGAAATGGAAACAAAAACTTCACAATGACCCCTTGCCCCCTCAACAGAACCCCATGGTCAATAACAATGATACCAACCTAACCATCATTACCAGTCTACCTCGGAGTACTCCCACTCAACCCTTAACATCTTACCAACCTTGCCATCACCCAATCGGCACTGCCTCCTCCATTTGGCAAATTGGGCACGATGTCAATACAAAACCCGCAAATGGGGTGCTGGCTAAATAGCAGAGGGGTACAAAACATGTTTGCAGGGTGCCCCCCCCCAAAAAAAGGAAGAGCCACAGCCATACCATTCTCATCTAACTTTGCCACAATCGTACCATTCTCATCCAACTTGCCACGGTCGTACCCACCGAAGGGTATACCCATTCCTTAGAGAAGACACGGCCATCCCAACTCAAAGCCACGACTGTACTAACCTCAACCTCAACTGCCACCACGATCGTACCATTCAAAGCGTACGCCCATGCCAATCAAAGCGTACACCCGTACCCTAGAGTTACCATGCCCGTACCAACTTCTGCCATGGCCGTGTCCTTCTGAAGGCTATAAATATAGGCCCACCAATCCCATTTCCTCACTTTTTGCTTTTAGCCTACCCAAACTCTTACAAAAACTTTTATTGAGCTCTCACTTCCTGTCCCCCCACAACTTCACCCCATGGCAGAGACTTCTGACTCCTCCTTAGAGGTCCACAAGCACACCACCCCAACGAAAGAAGCACCCAGCAGAGGTGGACGCTTTGAGGAGTATGGCCGCCATCTCAGCCAGTTGTCACATCTCAGAGAGAACCTAATGATGTAGGTCAGCATACACCCTGTCCTCTCCCTTATGGAGAACAATCATAAGGTGAAGCACAAGCTCCTATACTACATCGGGCCTTGCTACCCGACCTGTTGTTGCAGATCCAACCATAGTAGCCCGCCTGGAGTAGCTTGGGCTTGGCGGGCTGCCAACCTTGGAACCTTAGGGTGGCTCAGACCTCTAATTAGTTTAGCTAACATAAGTTAAACTAATAATTAGTTTAACTAACATAAGTTAAACTAATATTAGCTATTCTAAGGAAGTCAGGTGCTAGATAATGACGGCTAGGTCCACACTGTCCATCTGAGTGTCGACCTGGTTCGAGAAACCCTCCACCTCCCAAGAACGGAACAACCTTACGTACACCTCACCAATGCCCCACGTTTGACTCGTGGCACCTTCCAAAGGTAGCACCTTCCAAAGGTAGCACTACCAAAGATAGGGTGGAGTGGGCAAATATCACATAGGAGGAGCTTGTGATGTCAGCGCTCTCTCCTTTTTGCTCACAACCAAGTGGACAGATTGATTTAGCAAGTGCAGCCTCTCAACATTGGCCAAGGTCCACCAAAGCATGCCCGTTAAACTGGATCGAGTACCTACATAAGGAGCTGCACTCAGTATATGTGCTAACCCCAAGGAAAGCTCGTAGCAGCATCCCTCCTCACCAAGGTACTCTACCACACGGTTGGATGGGAGGAGCTCCCAAGGGAAATATAGCTAACATGGCCCGATGCCGTGCCAATATCTCTCCCTCCGCCCCAATTCTCCCCACTCTCCACCCCCAAAGTGCCATCACCCGGAACCCAAGCAACAAGAGCAACTTCCACCCAAATCTAGCTAGGGCCCCAACCATAGAGGAGCTAGAAGAGGAGCTAGAAGTCGATGAAGCCCAATGCAAGGTTGCTGAGGAGGAGGCATAGCGCCAAGACTTTTATGATCAAAACCTCTACGAAACCCCACCCTTGCAGGCTCCTCTCGATACCCTCCTCATCACTTAGAAGCTGGCCCTCATCTCCTGCCTCTTCACACAGAAATATTGTGGAAACCCTCCGCCTAGAGGCATGCATTAGAAGTTTCAGATCACGTGAAGCCTACTCTGAGAGTGTCTGCGCATCATATGGGGAAGTGCCAAACTTTGCCTAGGGCTTCTAACACATGGCCCATGAACTCATCACTCAGATGACGGACTGCATCTATAGGCAGTAGGAAGATAGCTACAGTGGCGCAGCAATAGATGTTGCTTTGCAAGGCACAGGAAAGGCAAAATGCGAAAGATCTTTATATGGCCACCCTCAATGATATCCAAGTCCAATAGGCCCTGGATGACAAAGAGAAACTACTGGCAACTTGGCCTCCCTTTTTGAGCTCCAAAGCCAGCTCTACAGGTAGCACAGGAGGTAGAGTAGCGGGCCCTCCATGAGCTCTCCCTTGCCCAAGCCACTGCACATGACTTCCAAACAAAGAGCAGCAAAACAGTTGAAGAAGCACTCACCCAAACCACCCTCGACTTCTAGTGCTACCATGAGGTCGCAGAGGAGGTTGTCCATCACAAAGCAGCGCAACTGGAGGTCAATGAAGCATGAGCCACCCAACCACCACCCACACATCTGCTGGCCCTGTCTCCATGGCGATCGAGAAAAAGGTCAACGCACTGACACCGCCACACGGAGCTCCCTCTCCTTGCCATTCCTCCCCAGAGCCCATACCAACTCCTCGAGCTTCATTTCCAAACTGTTTGGCCTCAATTTACTCCAACATGATATATTTCTCGACAAACCCCCCTCCCGAACCACCTACTTGTATATCCTAACCAAGCTCCCACTTCATAGCATCACTCTCCTGGCATCCTTCTTATTTCAAGACCAAATTTCATTCACCCACCCCACCAACTTCTTCAACTTCCCTTCCCACCCCCTCCAAGCTAACCTCATCAACTGGTCCCATCTCCTGCGCTTTGGGAAGCCCACTAATCAAAATGACACAATCGACCTCTCCGCCCCCCGGATGGGATATGCCCTTACCTCTAGCCCTCCCATCGACTAGCCGACACTCTCCGCTACCTCCACCGCACAGGTTGGGAGATTGTATGTGCTGCCTATCCCTTCGGTGCGATGAGCTCCCACTGTACTCAACAAGCAGGCCTCCTCATACTCTACCAAGGATGCCATCTACAGATGGAGGTTATACAAGCCACCGGCATCATGCAATTCGATGACTCACATGTGGCATTCCCCATGGAGTTCACCCTCGAAGAAGAAGTCATGAAGGCCAGGCATTCTTCCACTCCAAAGGCCCTAATTACTTGTCAGATGAGGATGATGAGGATGACAAACGACAACAGCGACGATGGCAAAGGAGCACCAAGTTCCCAACCCCCCAAAATCCCCTCCCCCCCACCCTTGGAAGAAGGAGAAATCCTACCGCCACTACCATGAGAGCAGGAGGAGATTGACCCTCCACTAAACCCCCTCAATTAACGTGATCCACTCGATTACACGAAGTTTGAGCAGGCCATACAAATCCTACTCGGTTAACAACTCCAAGCAGTGCCCATCACCAAAGTCACGGATTGCATGGACCTCCACATCTGCAACCCTACCTCAATGCCAAGCATCATCGGCGGAAGTGCGAGCACCCACCTCGACAATGTAGCAGCTACCACAGACCACCCGCCGCTTCTCATCCCATCACACTCGATCTCATGGGTGAACAACCAATCTGGTGGTGTCCTAGAACCAATACTGTAAGGCATCGCACCAACTCAGGATCAACCCCGAGTATCTATCAATCCGCCCACCGAGCATGGAATATTTTCCATGAGGAGCAGGCCAAGAACCCAAAACTTCTCTACAATTTTCTATGGTTTGCTCCTCCGACGCCATAGAACCCATGCACCGAAGCTAGCATGCTCAAGCACCTACATGAGTTCATTAGCAGAGATATGAGCAAGTGACATATCCCGCTATGGTCTCACTACAATCAGATTCTTCAATCTGATCATCATCATACTATTGGAGACCTTCCTAGATTGGAGACCTTCCTAGATTGGAGCCATTACTATGGTGGCACTCAAAGCTTGGCCTTCGACATCAACAAGGGGCCAACAATGAAGCAACTATTTGGCTATTCTATGAGTGCATCAAGTGGATGCCTACCTGGCACCTCCAAACCTTCGAGGATATGATGGAGACAATCTTCTGGACAAGTTATCGCATCTTCCATCGAGCCCCCCCACATCCTACCTCTTGCAACGTGACTTTGTACTCGATCTACTGTTGTTAGATCCTTTGCTAGCTCCAATTGATGGACCTGAATTAGGGAGGGGGTATGTTAACCACTCCAATTAACATCATTTTTCAAGCATGGTCACGCTTCTTATTCTTTTGTAACCGCACAAAGGGCTTATTGATAAAAGAGATATGGGATGACCGAGCTTATGGCTTATGTAATGCCGGTCGTAGGAATGAGCTAGATGTACATAGAGTTAGAAAGCCAATTTTGGGCCTCCAATTGTAAATGGGTGGCCGATCATTGTAAAATGAGCTCATGTAAATAAGACATTTTATGGAATATTAAAAAGGACAATCCCATTTATCTCAATTGAGTCGTGCTCTCTCTCTCTCTCTCTCTCTCTCTCTCTCTCTCTCTCTCTCTCTTATGGTTGCATGCTTTTATTATAGATGCTTGCTTGCTTGATTGTTGTGTATGCATGGAAGGGATAGTATTAATCTAGCTTCTCGTCTCGTCTCCCTTCTCTTGTCTTTCTATCAAGATCCCTCTTGCATGCATTTTGGCATGGAGTGAAGGTAGAGCTCCCTTCTTCTTTGCTCTTCACCTAGCTTGTGAATCTCCACTTGGGTGACACAAGTGGTGGTGGAGTGAGCCCCTAGCAGCCTCACATAGGGAGGTTAACCCTCATTAGGGTTGGCTAAGTGCTATTCTCCGAATCAACCCTTGTATGGTTCCTTTCTCTTCTTCTCTCCCTCTCTTGTGCAAGGTAGTATGTTTAGGTTAACAATCCTTGCATCCCAAAGGTCTCAAAGTTGTTGCTGTGTATACATAGTGCTCTCATGTCATGGATCGCGTGCCAATAATTTATAATGGCAGGAACGTCTACAATATATCTCTCCACATGGCACTTATGATTCCATCTACATATAATTATTTCCATTCAGTTTACAAATATAAAAAGCACAATAAAGTAGTAAGTAAACTTTGTAGAATGTTATGCACCTAAACATAGCACGCTTGGTAGCTTTGATGACCAGGGTTTGAAGCTACCACCCCTTCTTTCTTCATAGATCCCACCATTACCTCAAATAGCTTCCCAAAATGCTATCTCTTAAGATCGGCGAGGTTAACCTGAAATATATATGAAAAAATTATCTTATACTTTTCTGATATTTTTGTAAGGATGGCCACACCCTGTACTCCAATCTCATGCTATAGGACCTCTCTTCTAAGCCAATCCCTGAATAAACTTGCATTTGGTATGTTGCCATTGAAATTGTTATTCAAACAAAATAGAATGCTTTCTATATATCAAGAAAAAACGAGAAGTATTTATTACTTACTTTTAGGGATTTGTGACTCCTTCATCCTCTGCGAATCGCCATCAATCAAAATATCTAAAATCTGTGCTTTTGGTCATTTGGCAATGAGCTAGGTGCTAAGTTGCATAACCTAGCCTTTGTCGAGCAATCTGGTTTCTCGTCCCAATTAACTTGCACTAGTCGTCTATTACACAACACCAAAATTAACCATAAAATGTCATTGCCTACCCAAATAGATAAAAAGAGAAGATTGTAGGCTTTCTTGCAAACATCACCAATAGTAGCCGCCTAGTAGTATGCCTCCACTTTCTTTCATCTTTATAAAATGCAGTTCTCCATTTCTCTTCAAACTCATTTGCAAGCAAGCTATCTAGTAGGGGTCAATATCTCGGGTGGCTGTGCTGCAAGGTACGTATCCTATTATTCACGTATCATAACATTAGTTTGACAATATGTAAATGTTAATCATATAT
This sequence comes from Cibotium barometz, assembly GCF_041138505.1. Taxonomy (NCBI): domain Eukaryota; kingdom Viridiplantae; phylum Streptophyta; class Polypodiopsida; order Cyatheales; family Cibotiaceae; genus Cibotium; species Cibotium barometz. Next base: position 22,498,962 of record NC_141106.1, read on the forward strand.
TGCAAGTGTTAAAAGATTGAAGGTTTACCTGGAATACTATTTCGTAGTTATACCAGGATGGGCGACCCTTTTTTTCTGTGTCAAGGCATGATTGTCCATCCTTGCCTTGTTCATCGCTCTAGTGTGCTTCATAATTTTTTCTTTGTTTGCTAGTCCAACCGCCCTAATGAGGCACACTTTGTTCATGAGATGAAGAAACATGGCCCATTTCATTCATCCTATAGCAAAAAAAATATGAGTTAAACATAGTACACTTGAACCTTCCCAATTTAAAGAGACTTAAGACATATATTCTCTTACTTGTTTAAGTGAGCTATGATTGTGAGAACCTCCCCCTTGCTATCTTCATTGAATTCAATAAGAATAGCATCAACACAAGGATGTCTTGATATGACATTCTTAAATGATACAGTTAGATAGTGAAAATCTAATTAGTCCTAAAACTATTTTATAAAACTTAACACTGCATTCAAAAAGTAGGCAATTTAAGTAGATTCGCATTTATTAATCTCATTCATCCATGCCACAACGTAATAATTGTCATCCCCACACATAACATCTTGTTGCTCATGAATTCCCACTCCGTGCCTTTGATCATATTCTCAAACTCCTCATTTTTCAATCTCACCAAATGTCATCCCATGCAATAACATCATCTTAAGTCACATCTCTAACATGATTATGGGATGAGGAGATAGAGAAAATGAATTTGCATATATTGGCAACATAGGCATTCGTATAGAATTCCCTTGCCAACTTCTTGTACCTAAACTACACTCTTCGTATAGAGGGATTAGGCACAAGTCTAGGCACAAGTCTACAGAAGGGGATAGGCGGCAAAGGAGTGGATTTCTTCACTTGCAGTATATACACACACACACGCATTATGCTTGGTAACCCAAAAAATACCTTATGTAAGATTTTATAAATAGTGGTTACATTCACTTTGTTAATAAATGCTTACATAACTAACTCCCATTTAATTATTATGCCATTTAATATATGAAATTTTGAGTGATGCATCTCCTTTTTTATGATCACTTTTAATGGATGCTATGCGAAACCTGGCCATTTGGTTTAGATGCTATGTAAAACCTAGCCTTTTTGTTTAGATGCTATGTGAAACCTAGCCTTTTTGTTTGGATGCAACTATCTTCAAAATACATAACTCACACTAAAAAGCACTCTTCTTTACCAAATCAATATCCTCCTTTCTCTCATCTTGAATTGTTATTTTTATTAAGACAAAAAAAATAAGAAACCATAAAAATAAGTTGGGGATCCATGGTTATAAGGCCTACTATTCCTACAAATCTTCTCAAAACTCAAGGTTTTATAGAAGATAAGAAACCCTAAACTTTTTTGGGTTTTAAAAAATGACTAAGATCCTTTTATCAATTACCACTTCCTATTTTTATGGAAGGCTATGAGAGAGACCTTCCCATCATTAAATCAAACCCATCCCCCACTAAACAAATACCCCAGCCTCCTTTACATTCCCTTGGTGATCCCAAGCTAGGCTATAACCTTACTACCATGAGAAGTTGGCATTGTTGTTGGCCATCTCACAGTCATCATCATGTTGGCATTGTTGTTGGCCACCATCTCACGGTTGCCCGTAGTGGGTTATGCCTTAGTAAGGTTGGCCCCCTCACTAAGGACGACGGTCGCCTTTAGTGAGGGGGGCTAGCCTCACTAAGGGCGACAAGGGCCCTTAGTGTGGTTGTCCGCCCCCCTCTCTCAACTCAAATGCAACAAGCCTCCCCCCCTCTCTCTCTCATGGACCGCCCCTTCCCTCCCTCTCTCTCTCATGGACCGCCCCCTCCCTCTCTCTCTCATGGACTGCCCCTTCCCTCCCTCCCTCTCTCTCTCTCTCTCTCTCTCTCTCTCTCTCTCTCATGGAGCACCCCTTGCCTCCCTCACTCCCTCCCTCTCTCTTTCATGGTCTGATCCCTCCCTCCCTCTCTCTCTATCATTTTTCCTCTCTCTCTCTCTCTCTCTCTCTCTCTCTCTCTCTCTCTCTCTCTCTCTCTCTCTTTTCCTTCCCTCTCCTTTTCTATTTTCTCACAATCGCCCTCAATAAGGGCAACTGCGCCCTTATTGAGGGCCCTTAGTATGGTTGTCTGCCACCCCTCTCTTAACTAAAACGCACCACCCCACTCTCTCAACTCAAACGCGACAAGCCCCCCCTCTCCCCCTCTCTCCCTCTCACAAACCGACCCCTCCCTCCCTCTCCCTCCCTCTTCTCTCTCACGAACCGTCGCCTCTCTCTCTCTCTCTCTCTCTATCCTTCTTCTTCTTCTTCTTCTTCTCCTTCTTCTTCTCTCTCTCTCTCTCTCTCTCTCTCTCTCTCTCTCTCTCTCTCTCTCTCTCTCTCTCTATATATATATATATATATATATATATATATATATATATATATATATATATATATATATTCCTTTTTCTCCCATCTCCTTCTCTCTCCTCTCCTTTTCTCTTTTCTCATAGTTTCCCTCACTAAGGGCGATGATCGCCCTTATTGAGGGCCCTTAGTGTAGTTGTCTACGCCCCCCCTCTCACGCGCCACCCCCTCTCTCAACTCCAACTTAACAAGCCCCCCCCTCTTGCCCTCTCTCTCTCTCTCACGAACCGCCCTCCCCCTCTCTCTCAACGGACCTCCCCTTCCCTCTCCCTGTCCCTCTCTCTCTCTCTCTCTCACAGTGTTTCCTCCCTCCCTCCCTCTCTCCCTCTCCCCCCCCCCTCTCTCTCTCTCACAAACCGACCCCTCCCTCCCTCCCTCCCTCTCTCTCTCTCTCTCTCTCTCTCTCGCAGACCGACCCCTCCCTCTCTCTCTCTCTCTATCCTATTTCCTCTCTCTCTCTCTCTCTCTCTCTCTCTATCCCTTTTCCTCCCCTCTCCTCTCCTTTTTCTCTTTTCTTCGTTGTTCCCTCCCTCGCCTCTCTTATTCTTTGTTCCCTCCTTCTCCTCTCTAACGTTCCATTTTCAAAACCCTATTTTTTAAAAAAATTATCTTTTTTCTCTTTATTTATATCTACTGCTTTATTTATATGTCCTATATTTATATCTTTTGCATTTTTGTTCTATTTATATCTCCTCTTCTCTTTCTTATATCTTCTAGGACTTTTTCTTTCTTGTTTAATCTCCTTTAAAGTGGATGTATTCAACAATCTCTTTCTTCTCTCTCATGCTTCTTGCTCGTCCTCTTTTTTACATGGCGTCTCCTCAACTCGAAAGAGGGACACAAGTGTCCTTTATGTTCAATGGTACCAAGGAAGCTACTGGGACCATTTTGCATGTAGACCCGACTGTGATACTATCCATGGAATTCGTGCCGCTTGGTAATGTTGGCATGTCGATAGAAGATGTTGAAGTGGTAGAAGTTCCTTTTCGCCTTGAAGGTGGTGATATCGACAAGTTAAATCAAACCAAAGACTACATCATTGTATGGCTAGCAAGAGATTGTTTAAGTGTTATTTTATCTCTCTCCACCTTACATTATCTCCTCATTTGGATTGAAAGTTTTTGCAATAAAACCACAAGATGATGGTGTAGATCATGTTATATCTATCCAGTCAGTTAGACCCGCTAGAGATTGCGTAAGTGTTATTTTATCTCTCTCCACCTTACATTATGTCCTCATTTTGGATTGAAAGTTTTTGCAATAAAACCACAAGATGATGGTGTAGATCATCTTATATCTATCCAGTCAGTTAGACCCGTTAGAGAGAAACCATGTTATGTCTTTGATAAAGATATAACAATAAAATACCTTGTTGTTCCAATAAAAGGAGAGTCAAGCAACATTATCGCAAGCACACCAAAAGAAGTCATTATTGATCTTACAATAGAAGATTCTCCCATAGGTACACCACTTCAGAAGAGTGTGGTCAAATACTTATTATCTGAGGAATCTCATGCTGGTGTTCTTCTTCGTATAATGTCAAGCACCCATATTGAGAAAGTAGAAAAGTTTCCTCAAATCTATAATGGCAATGTGGCTTTTGAGTTACAGAATGTAAATGATCATTCCTCTCCAATGCAAGGAATGAAGCAAGCACGTAATGGCCATTATTGGGTGAAACCTGTGGTGGAGAGTCACATGAAGTTTCTTGGAGTAGTACGAAAAAGTTCATGTGGAGGCTTATTTGAGGGCACTTATGCCTTGTGTGGAAGCAAACTATGAATGGCACATTGAATAAAACATCATGGATTGGTAAGCTTATTATCTTGGCTCAATTTCAGTAAACTTTGACTAATAAGAGTATTTATTGGAACTTTGTAATTTTCCACATAATATGCAAGCTCACATAGAAGCTTCGCTCGATGGGCTTAACAATGGATGAATATAGATCACTAGCTTGTTTCTACCGCAAGAACAAACTTGTACATAGAAGAATGTGTGGTGCTACTACGATGTACTATTATATGCTTGCTGACCCACATATGACAAGCTTGAAGATACATCAAGGGGAACATTTGCATGAGGTGCAAAGGGGCACATCAAGGCAGGCATTGCAAAAGATAAGAGAACTTGTGCAAGAGGCAGTTTTAGAGGTGGCTACAAGTGGTCCAAGGACGATACAAATGGATATCACCAAACAACTCGAATTGGATGCAATTATCAGGAAGCAGACGAGGAATGAATCAAATATTAGCAACATGGAGTTGTCACTATTATTGGAGCACGTGCATCCCCTAATTCAATGTCAAAGGTAATGTTAATTCTATATTGATTTTAATTATTTGGTAACTCTTGTCAACTTAAGTCTATCTAGTTTGTTAAGTTATCCAATTCTCTTGTAGATTTAGGAGGATGGTACTTACTTCTAGGATCAATGATTCAGTGCAAGGAGCAGAGTCCAGTATCCTAGAATTAAAGAGACATTGAGCTTTTGAGTTCCTCCATGGTAGTCATTTTCTTGGGCAAACTTTAGAGAAGTCAGAGCAGTGTTATGTGTTTAAAATATCAACCACCCACACGGCTTGCATCCATCGGGTTTAGATCTAGTGAACCGTATGCACCAAATAGGAGACGGTGATTTAAGAAGCGCTTGGGTTTATTTTGATCATGTCAAGCATGTGCAAAGATGGACAACAATGGCTGCACAAGTATATCATCCAAGCTATAGTTTGTTCTTGTAAAATTCTTCAAAATTTTAAACTTATTTTCATATGTTTTTCAATTGTTATATGATGGCATGCAGCCTACAAGAGCTCATGACAATTGCAACTTGCAAAATGAAACAGGAGGACACAGTGGCACAAGTTCTTTTCTGGGAAATGATTAACAATGTTGTAGTGCAAAAAGGCTTTCCCAAACTAGATTATTTTGGCTTCATGGTGGCTGATGAGGCTAGAGCCAACTGAAGGGCAGTTAGGTCTATAATAATGGAGCAGAGAATATATTGGAAGATCACGAGAGTTCATGTCTTTTTCATTGGGAAGAAAGGTTGAACATCCATATATATTACTACAATATATAGTTAGGAATTCTCAAGAAGAGCACAAGCGACTATGCCGTCATCTCAGTGGCATTGTGCATTGAGTAAAGAAGATGCACTTTTAAAATATAGACACATTAAAGCAGCGTGGTGGATGAATGGTAAAGTCATTGATGCAAACTTACCAGCCATGGATTGTTGGCTTAGTTGGTAATGGTAGACTAGATATCCCCATTGGAGGAAGCATCTTGTAGGGGTAAGTATTTCTTTCTTGGTTTTGAAAAAAAATAGCTTGCATTTGGAATCTGAATATTGTCAAGTTAATCTTTTGGTTATGGAATGTGGTTGGATCTTGCAATTAACTTAATCTCCTGTCACATAGGATGTCGATGATGCTAGTGTGTCACACATGCCGACCACCAATCTAGCAGAAATGAAACATGCAAGTTGGTTAGCAGGGGAGAGGGTTTCAGGAGAACTATCGCTTTATATGATGCAGCTATTTCAGGCTTCCATAATGCCCTCTTGTAATCCATAAAAAATCGTGCATTCATGCAAGGTAAATATCATGGAGGAGCAGGCCCTATAATAACAAAGTTGATGGAGAAAGCCAGAACATCAAAAGCTCCAAGTCTGTCAAACAACCAATAGATTGGTAGGGGAAGGAGTGAGTGGCACACCAATGCATGTGCAACCTAACTTTTTTGGTGATAACATTACCGTTAGCTGCATCGAAAACCCATAGTTATAAATCTTGAGGAAGATAATACATCACATCGTCCAGAGTATATCACACAGAAAACCAGCCACACAAGAAACAAGATAGGAGATTAAACAATCCACCCACTGTTTCTACCTAGAGAAGGTGGTCAGCACAATGCAAAGGGAGAGACAACTGAAGCAGAGATGATGCAGGAAATTATGGAAAGTGACATACACGACTCAATGTGGGATATATATGTTGAACACCTCTACACAACAAGGTAACTTACCAAAGATGGTTAGGTGGCCAAGATGGCATTTGTCAAAAGAGCATGAAGAACTGTGGGGGCAAGGTGTTCCAGCTCCTTCCTTCTATGGTATGAGAGAATGGTCAGGGGGGCAAAGGTGCTAGTTCATGTGGTTTTGTAACAATAGTGTGGATCATACTTGGAGAGTATGTAACACCATCTATCAATCACGTGCTAGACCCCCGATTGTTTGGCTGGTGGGATGAGGTACAAACCTGAATGTGGATGAGATCCAAGCATTGGAGGTTGATGGGTTTGTGTTGCAAAAGGGACTACGCCAGGAAGCAAATGATGTAGCCCATCGATCAAGGTACAGAAGTGGCATATCGGATATGATAGCCAAGAGAATAGATTTGGTAATTTCAGGCACACATACGGTCTTTGAGCATTTGGTCATTAAGGCCGGGCAAATGGAAGTGTTTGTAATTGAGGCCGAGGAATCACTAGTATGCAATGAAAAATACCAAGTGACTATGGGAAAGAATCCATCATGCACATGTCCCAATTTTCATATCAGGGTAGGGGCTGTAGACCATATTGTGCATGCAAGCACCTTTATTTTGTGTATTTGCGTATTTTTGGGTTGGATGCAAACCATAATATGTATATACATCAGCCCACTTTAAAAAAGGAGGACCTAATGAGAATGTTTAGCAACAGGAGAACAATCTAAAAAGGACCTTATACTCTGGATGACATTGTACTTTAGTTTTGAAAAGGTCGTTCATTTTGCAATAATAAAATGTCATTTTTATCATGGTTCTATCGACTCTCTATAGGAAGGTCTATTTACTTTTCTTTTTTTAAATGTTTTAGCAGGACAATCAATATGGTTATATATCAATGGCTAGAATATGTTCATTCATTATTTTAAGATCTTCTCAATGTTGATGTCTACATAGGTTTTCTTGAATATATTACTTATTCATGTAATTCCTTTTTTTACACCAACTTATCCATGATTTACTTTTCTAAATTTAGAAAATATCCATGCAAAATTCCTTTTTCTTTTAGCATGATGTATTTATAAATATGACCCCTGGCTCTCTTACTCTAATCCTCAATTCCAAATCTTATTGCCTCCCTCTCCCTTTTATTGCTCACTCTCTCCCTTACCATAATTCTCTACCAAAACAATCCTCACCCTTATCCAGTAATCTTTGTTCATCTCAATATGTCTTTCTCTAATGGCCCCAACGATACTCTCAAAGATACCCTTGATAGGGTCCTGAAAGATTTGTGCACGAAAACAGGTGGAGATGCAAAAGAACACATGAGAATCATGATAGAGGCCCGTACTCTTTTACACAAGGTGTTGGCAGATGAGCCTATCAAATCCAAAGATTTGTATGTCTAGAATTTAAAGATTGGAAGCACTATCGGCTCTTGGTGGAGTTATGGGTACATTGCTAAAGAGAAGGAGGATTGCCTTCTTCGAGAGGAGTTGAAGAATAGAGTAGCCCATAAAAGCGCATAGGTGTAGGAACCCTTATTGTAGTTATGGTATATTATCTTTTGTAAAAAGTATTTAAGGTTGGAAGCCTTACACGTATGTAGTTGTCTTTACACTTCCCTTGCTAGGATGATGTAACACACTTTCTATAATAAAGTGGTTTTTGAACTATAATTCGCATGCTCATTTTTACTAATCGCCTTGTAAAACTGTAAGTTATTTGTTGTTTTGGGGACACAGTATTTGATCCCGATGTAATATTTCTGTCATATTCGATTTTGTATTACTGTTTGTTTTTATGACATGCTCGAGCTCTTTCCCAAAAAAGTAAGAAAAGATGCATTCATTATTGGGGTGTGGGATTTTGAAGGAAGATGACTTTATTATTGACATTAAAAAAGAAGAAAGGTATTTTTTTTGGGTCGCAAAAGAATACACCTTTTCCACTACTATAAATATACACATAACCTATGTGTATATATAAATAACCTATAAATTATCTTTTATCTATGTGTATTATTTACATTATTGATTGTACATTGTTCATTGTTTATATAGGAAAGTGGAATCTTTAATTTTAAGTTTCATGAACCTTCATTGATATGCAAGTGTGTGCAACAACATGAAAGCATATGAAAAGACATGTAATCATTATCATGGACATGCAATTGCATGTGTAGGCATGGGATCACTAGGCAAGGGCATTTGGTGACATGCACCACTATGCGAATGTTGTAAAGAGTAATAATACACATTCAATCACATGCAAAGGCATGCGCAATGACATGCAACACTATGCAAGTGCATCAAAGACATTAAATGACATACAAGGCTATGTAAGTGCATGCAAAGATGTTAAATGACATGCAAGAAATATGAAAGTGTATACAAAGATAAATGAAGGGTAGAAATGCTCATGCAATCGCATCCAAGGGATAATAAAGGGCAAGTAATGCCAGGGTGGCCGCTCCCCACCCAGAGAGAGCAGCCAGGGTGCCCACAGAGAGAGAGAGAGAGAGAGAGAGAGAGAGAGAGAGAGAGAGAGAGAGAGAGAGAGAGAGAGAGAGAGGTTAACGTCGGTAGAATGCAACACGAGGGCATATACGACCAACAGCCCATGTAAGAGAGAGAGAGAGAGAGAGAGAGAGAGAGAGAGAGAGAGAGAGAGAGAGAGAGAGAGAGAGAGAGAGAGAGAGAGAGTGATATAATGACATGCTAGCACATGTAACGGAATAAGAAAAGCAAACATAGTAAGAGAGAGAGAGAGAGAGAGAGAGAGAGAGAGAGAGAGAGAGAGAGAGAGAGAGAGAGAGAGAGAGAGAGAGATAATGACATTCTAATGCATGCAAAGAAATAATAAAAGAAAACATAGTAAGAGAGGGAGATAGTAGACAAGGAGAGAGAGAGAGAGAGAGGGGAATGGAGGGGGGCAAGGCGGGAGATGAGATGAAAGAGAGGGTTTAGAGAGACAAAGAGAGGGGATGGAGAGAGACAAAGAGAGGGTGGAGAGAGAGAGAGAGAGAGAGAGAGAGAGAGAGAGAGAGAGGGTTGAGAGAGACAGAGAGGTGATGGAGAGAGAGAGAGAGAGAGAGAGAGAGAGAGAGGAATGGGTGGGAGTAAGATGAGGTGAGATAAAGAGAGAGACATCGCAGAAGAAAGTGTGAGAGTGAGGGAGGGATGAAGGGAAGAAGGGAGATGAAGTGGGGGGAGAGAGAGTAGGAAGGTGGGAGAGGGAGGAGACAGAAAAGGAACCTGAGAGAGAGAGAGAGAGAAGAGGAAGGGAGATTGAGAGAGAGAGAGAGAGAGAGAGAGAGAGAGAGAGAGAGAGAGGGAAGAGGGTGGGAGAGAGATAGATAGAGAGAGAGAGAGAGAGAGAGAGAGAGAGAGAGAGAGAGGGGAAGAGGGTGGGAGAGAGATAGAGAGAGAGAGAGAGATGGGAGTAAGATGAAGTGAGGTGGGAGAGAGAGAGAGTAGAAAGAAGGTGGGAGCGGGAGGGGAGATAAAAGGGAGGAGAGAGAGGAGAGGAAGAGAGAGAGAGAGAGAGAGAGAGGGAAGGGAGGAGAGAGGGAAGAGGATGGGAGAGGGGGAGAGACAAAAGAGGGAAGAGGGAGGGAGAGAGAGAGAGAGAGAGAGAGAGAGAGAGATGGGAGTAAGGTGAAGTGAGGGAGGGAGAGAGAGAGAGAGAGAGAGAGAGAGAGAGTAGAGGCAGAGAGAGGAAAGGGAAGAGGTAAGGTGGGCTAGAGGGGAGAAAGCGAGCTGGGTTGAGAGGTGGTGATGGAGGTAATGGGAGGAGACAAGAGGAGCTAGTGGTGGAGGGACTAGGGAGAGAATGTTCACATCTCTAAGAGAGAAGGGTTGCTAGCAAAAGCTCCCTCCCAATCTCCCTCCACTAAGCTCCCTCAAAAAACACACTCGTGGTGTGGGCCCTTGCAATGGGGAAACATTGGAGAGGTGGTCTATGTGACATGTTATTGAAGTCGCCCACTCTTTGAGGCGGTCTATGCGTCATGTTATTGAAGCTTCAAACAAGAAGGCATAGTTAATCATTAGAGACTATTCTCGATGTCCATATGAAAATTACTAATTTTCACAAGTTCCTTAGGAGACTTGTCCCTCAAAGCTATGGAGCATATCTTTATAAAGATTTACCTGATTTACCTTGAAAATCTTATTCATCATTTGTCCTCTTGCTAATAATTTATTTTCTTATGCCTATACTAACCTTAGCTACCTAGCTTAATTAGGAAAATACACATTCCATGCGTATTATTATGCTTCTACACATATGATCATATGTGTAAGGCTTAAAAACCTTCCTTAATACTAGTTGCTTGAAATATTCTATACACTAATGATCTAAGAAATTCCATATTATTCACAATATCCTTAGCAAATATTAAGGAAGGCTTAAAAACCTTCCTTAATACTAGTTGCTTGAAATATTATTCACAATAGCCTTAGCAAATATTAAGGAAGGCTTAAAAACCTTCCTTAATACTAGTTGCTTGAAATATGCTATACACTAATGATCTAAGAAATTCCATATTATTCACAATATCCTTAGCAAATTAACATCATGTGTAACCCATTATTTTAAGCTTTTGAATGCATGAATAGTTACATCCCTTCATACACGCCATTTTGCTATGAGAAAAAGGCCTCATATATAAAGAAATAAAGTGACGCATAATAAATATGTGTCTTTAGCATGTACTTCTTTGTTCATAGTATAACATATGCTGGCACATGACAAGATGTGTTATTTTGGCTTGTGATGTATCCTTCATTCATATGTCTTTATTATTTCAATCAGGATCAAAGTTGAGCTATAAAAGTTTCAACCTTGAAATCATCATACCTTTGTGGAATGCATATAATTATAGAATATTGTTCTTTAAGTTTTGATGCATGTAATAATGCATTAAAAACATTAATAAAATCTTGTGGACCACTTGCATGTACAACCCTTCATTTTATGCTTATGCATTATGCATGTAAAAGTGGCTAAGATTTCACTAGGAAATTTCCTAAGAGTAAAGGCATGCAATGTTGTATGATAGGTATGTATCTTTGGCACTAACGTTTGTGTCCATGAGAAAGTGATGTGTGTATTGACACATTCTTGCTTGCTAAAGGAGTGAATCTTACAGGTTGGCTAGAACTTTAAAATTTGGGCTCAAATATTTTGGAGGTTTTAATTGATATCAAGCTTTAATTAAGGCCACATGTATTTGTAGAAGTAGAGCAACATATAGACATATGATGTGTTTCTTTACATGGGAATCTTTGATGTTCATGATGGCATAAGTATTAATCAATAATATGATATTTTTTGGAACACCTCCCCCTCTATGTCTATCCTTCGCTTTTTGCTTTTGCATTAATAAGTGGTTAGGTTCCTTCATATGAAACATGCCAAGATTGAGCCAAGATTACACTAGGAAATTCCTTGAAAAAGAAGTGTAAAGTTTGATTCATTGTGTGTCTTTGGCACTTACTTCCATGTTTATGGATATATGTGTATTTGACAAAAACTTTCTTCTTGACTAAAACTTGAAAACGTTGCTAAAGGTTCAAAAATTTAGATAAATTTTGAGCTTTGAAATGTTTACATTGTGGAACATAGAAAAACATAAAGACATAGAACATGGGGGAATTTTAATGAGTTAGGAATATACAAATCAACAAGCAAATTGGAATTTTTGGAAGCATTTACATGTGTGGACCTTCATGTTTTGATTTACATGGACAAGGTGTTAGGTCATCCTTTGCAAAAAGCCACTTTGCTAAGTGAGATAGACTTGTTCACAATAAATTATGGTTTTATGGCATATGTACTTGCTTATTCAAGAGAAATCTCACTTGTTTACCTACAACTTCTAAAAATTGGTTGAAGTTATGGAAGTTTGAGATGGAAATAATCCCACTTTCATTGAATCTTAAGAAACAAAGAGATATACAATGTTATTCTCTATGCGGAACTTAAATATCTAAGCACTAATAAGCGATTAGGAAGGTCTATGGAACAAAGGCTCACAATTCACATGCTTTACTTTAAAATGTTGGGGAAACTCATCCACCTATATTAGGGAGCTCAAAAGTGATGAGAAAGGGTTGAAGATTGAAGCTTTGGGTTTAAAAGAGTGTTCACAACACAAGGCGTGTGGTGGCATAATTTTCACAATGGAATGCTAGCCAGGAAGGGATGGGAACATGCTTTGAGTGTAATTTAAAACAACAAAGGGGAGAGAGGTTGACGTACTTCAGATGAAGAAGAAAGAAGGGTGTTACAACAGGTGGAAAGGAAATATTGCACTGTTTACAATGTACTTAGTTATCTCAGCTATCCAATTTTAATTGAGTTTGAAAATTAGTTTAGAGACCAACTAGATTAATTTGGATACCACAATAGTGCAGAGGTCAAAAATGAAGACCAAGGGTCCACTTTCTGTTTGCCTTCAAATTGGATCAAAGGCCAATGTACAAGTCTTGTCAATGGCACCAATCTAATCAAGTGTTAATGAGCTTCCAGGGCTTGGCCATGGGTAGTATCAGTAGTATGTATATTGGGTACTCTACATCAATTTGTCCTTGAGAGTTTGGTACCCTAATTTTGCGTGCCCACTTGTCCCTAGTAGAACTGTCCATGACTTGATAATTCATTTGGATCGGAGCCCCATGAAGAACGTTCGCTTTACGCTTTGCAAAAAACGTTGGCTCACCCACCACCAATACTTATATATATATTCACACTAATCTTCTCCACTAACACACTTTTAACGTAGATTAAGTGTCTTTTAATTGACCTATAGGATATACGTGGACCTTGGATCATTAAATGATTACAACGTACACCTTGTTCTATCTCAAGCCTCAAGGTAATGCATACTGCGGGTTCATTACTAGCGCCGCCTTGCTATGGAAGACGACGTACATGAATTACTGGGTGGATTTGAATTATAATCTTATGAGATTAGAAGATGTCGATTGATGTTAAGTATATTGAATGCTTCGATGCAATCCTTAATGCTGTTGGTAATCTCGGTTTGTGGATCTTGATTTGCAGGGTCTTGCACGGCGAGGGGGGGTAAGGTCAATGGCAGCCTGCAGGTTTCTTCTGCTGCACAAAGGAAAGGGTAGAGAGACAAATCGATCAGAGGATCAAAATTGGGCAGACTTTTGTGTATGTACTGCCCTCTTGTTTTTAATGCAAGCACGAGCGCGAAGGTTGATGCGATATAGCCCCTTGAGCACGGCAACAACCCCTAAAAAAAATTTTAAAAAAAATAGAAACAAAAATTCCCCAATCATTCAAAGCGCTTGCTGTTTGAAACTCTCTCTTTTTTGTTTTCTCAACATTTTTACCCCACGTCTAGAGCAGTAATCGCATCCAAGATAATAATAGCTGCTGTGAATAATACAAATTTGTAACACACAAACACACGGTACACCCCCGAGTTTGATGTGATTTTCTTTAGGAAATCTCTGAAAATTTTAACCTGCAAAAGTGCAGAGGGTAGAAATAAGAATAGGGAATTGTATTGTATTTAGCATCATAGGAATATAATAAATATTACCGCATTTATAAAATTAGTATACTTTCAAGGTACAAAATGAATCAGGCATTTATATATATTAATAATTTAATACTATATTCAGATTACATAATTAATTTACCAATATTGTTTCTTTTTCTTACTTTGAGGCTAGAGGCCTAGTCCGAGGTGAATTTTTTTGGTAATGATTTGTTCTTTTAAATAAAGTACACAAGACAAGGATTTTGAAAGCTCACGTGTGGAGCACGCCATTGGTTGAGAATTGGGAGCACGAAAGCCTCCTGCCAACAGCAAAAGTGTGTGTAAAAAAAAACTGACTGATGCGCTGCCAGCGGCCAGCCAATGCTGATTTCTGTTGTGCGTGTGTGTTTTTTAAAAGAGAAATTAATCATTAAGCTTAGGAGGGAAGGCTTCCACCAATTTTAATTACTAAGCTTTGGATGAAAATTAGCTATCAAGACGATTTGAAATGTACGCAAACACCAAGCCAACTAGAGTTTTCATGTTTCCGATCACAGCATCTACTACATGAACTATGCATAAGAAGCTTGTTTTGGTATCTAGATGGACCATACGTTGGAGAGATTAGGGTAGGATACTCGAGAAGACTTACCTATGGACCAAGCATTCATGGATTAATTTGGGATCTCCTAGTGCCTAGTAGTTACATTTGTCATTAATTAGTTTAAACGCTTATACGTTATTGAGATTAGATTAGAGGCATCATATATAATCCTAGTGGTTACATTTGTCATTAATTAGTTTAGATGCTTATACATTGGTGAGATCAAAGGCTCATATATATTCCTAGAGATTAAAGGTTTAGTTTGGGTTGACAATCCTTGCAATCACATATAAGCAAGAGAAGAACATCAAAAAAGCCTCCAAATATGGGCCAAAGACAAGAAGGTGGTACCTCAAAGAAAAACACCCCATCTATATCTTTGTAGCTTTTATTAAGAACCCCCTAGGCACCAAGCCAATGGTGAAGGTGTGGGTTGGCAAACAAGTCTGGGAGAAGTTGCCCCCCAAAGGCTGTACCTATGAAGCAATGATGATAGCATGCATGCACCTAGGGTACCATGTTTCTTGGAGCCAGTCTTTCTTTGTTTAGGAAGATGAGAGATGGGATCTTTTATGTAAGCTGCTCAATTGCAATATAAATGATCTAGGGCCTTTCTGAACTTTTTTGTAAAGTTACTTCAGTGATAATATTATATATATATATATATCCCCCCCAAAAAAAGAAGAACATCAAAGCTTAGTACATAAGAAAAGTATACTAAGGCATATAACTATACTAGGTACACAAAATATCAAGTGTCCCTTTAGTTCATAAGCTTTAGTAAAAAGTTAAGACCTAGTAGTCAAACATCCACCTCTTGGTTGCCTTCACTGAACAGTGGTGCCTAGGGTTGCTTTTTGACAGGTGTCATGCCTGTTTTTCGGCTTTTTGGTCACAAAAAAACAACCACTTTTTTTAAGTAGCTGTCAAAAAATGAGGTAAAGTGTGAAAAAACATACAGTTCGTACTAAGCCCGGCATTATGAAAGGTGGTCGGACTCCTCAAAAAACATCCTTGGTGGCACTACTCGGAGTTCAAAGCTTGACAATGTTGAATCTTTTGCAACCTCTGACTTATATCTTGACTCTTTAGGTTGAAAGCCTTTTTCACACCTAAGCACATCCGGTTGGTGGTGGATGCTTGCTCAAAGTTGGGAAAATGTGTGCTTGCCATTGATGTGAGTGGGAAGTTCGTGAAGTAGGCTTCTCGTTAACTAGCTTGGTGGGGGGATTCCCCCTAATTTTTGCACCTTTTTGGCAATAAAAATGGGGGGCACAGAAAGTGTGTGTACTCACTACTGGAAAGCTTGTTGACCAAGCCTAATTTGACCACTACACCTACATTTAAGAGTTTTAAAAAAAGGCTTAATTAGGGGCAAACTAGTTGCATGACTGATTAGATGTTTTAAGACTTAAAACAGTAAACAGGATTAATTAGAACTAAACGAGTTGCGTGGCTGATTAGATGTTGTAGCAACTAGTTGCATATGACAAGGGGTTACAACAAGATACAACTAATTTGATTAGAGCGCCAAGTACTTCAGTAGTTGTTTAACTAGATCGGTTAGGGGCTTCAGCCTTCAACAGTTGCAAGTAATAATCGGTTGAAAAGCCATGTTGCCAGCTCACGGCGGGGGTCCGGGCCTTCATTTATAACAGGCCATGCAGCTCCATTGTTAACACAACCACCTTTTGTATGAAAGTGAGAGCCTCTCTCTCTCTCTCTCTCTCTCTCTCTCTCTCTCTCACTCACATGCCTCCTGCCTTCTTCTAAAGCGCTTTCACCTATGTAGGTGATCAGTGGAGCAGCGAGCTCTTGAGATAGATCTATGCTTTGCTTTGCATACACGTTGGGTAATTAGAGACCTGTTAGGGCCTTTATCAGAGCATCAAACCTAGTCTCTTACCACAATCGAATCTCACCCCCCCCCCTCAAAACACCAAATTCCAATCACGATTATTTCTCGATCGCTGCGTTTGATTTTCAACTTCTGGATTTTCCCACCCTCTTCCCCATGCACACACAGTGTTCTCTGTATCTCTCTCTCTCTCTCACACACACACACACATACTCTCTCTCTCAATCTCTTTCTCACACAAACACACACACACACACACATCCCCACACAGACACTCCCCGCATGCACATCCTCGTGATTCGCCTCTCCTAACATAGGCACTGCAGCCCCTTCGTCAATCCACTCATTTTGGCTCATCTAGCTACACTTCATCATTCCTTGATCATTGCTGCTCATTCCCATCTTAATCTTCCAATCAAAGCGTTAATTCTGGAACAGGATCATATGCATCTTGCCAATATGGGCGTTTCTGTCAAATCATTGGCAATATTTTCGACTGTCTTTGCAGCTCTTGCTGTCTCTGCTTTTGCTCAATCTACAGTACTACCAGTACAAGAAGAGTTTCTTGAGCGAGAGTTGGACAGAATAGTGGAGCTGCCGGGGCAGCCTGCAGTTGGCTTCAATCAATACTCAGGCTACGTGACTGTGCATGAGAAGGATGGGCGAGCCCTCTTCTACTGGCTCACTGAAGCCGCCACCGACTCCCCATCCAAATCCTTAATCCTTTGGCTCAATGGTGGTAAGTTACCCACATATCATTTCTCTCCTTGAGTTAATCCGCCAATACCGCCTCACTCATAATGCAGCTTATAACTTTTACCCTTGATTTACCTTAATCCTCTAGTCATGATCCTTGAGTTCCAAATTATCAGCATGATCTTCATTTTATTTGGGTCGATTAAAGAGTATAATTTTGCTAAGTAAGCTACGTGGTATAATAACTGTAGGAATACTGGATAACGTATGGCCTGCACTGGAGTGTATGAGAGTAAATTAGCCTGGAGAATTTAACGTACATTGTTGCCAACACGTCTTATAGTATCATCTCTGATACAGAAGAAGATATGTACAGTTGTAATAAGCGTTTAAAGCACGTAACGTAATGTGGCAGCATTTTGGTAACGGCAAGATCTTACTGATTAATCAATTTGTTGACAATAGTAATTGCAACCTTAAGTAACAATACTATTTGTCATCTTATTTAACCCTACGAATTGTTTAATGAAAATATCCCTTGCATATATTTCCATCACACAACATAGGTATACCATGATATTAGATTTCGAAGTGGTGGCATTAAGCATGAAAATTACTCAAATACGATGATTTTATTGAGTCAAATGTGGACCCTAAATAAAGTTAATTACATTTGAAGGACAGACCGGCCATATGCAGCCCCTTTATTGCACATGACATTGGCATTGGTATTGGCATCCACCCTCTCGTACATAATTGGACTGTTCCGCTTTTGATTCATTGAATTCCATCTCATTCCTCATTAGTCTTGGAAATGTAAAGGCTAATCTAGGTGATATATCGTAGTACCACCATGCTGTAGAATTTAATTGTTTCGTGAACAAATCGTAAGGTTTAAGCTTTGATTACATGTCTTAGTACCAATTAGTACGTGCAATAGCTGCAGCAATGCATGTTTCTTTAGTCTTGCAAGTTGCATCACATTTTCAATCCAAAGATTCTCAGAACTACTTTAATCTGTTACACAGTGTTTTATAACTAAGCAGTTCAAACTTAATTGAGCATTTACGGTAATAGTCGAGCCATGGAGTTCAGTTTATTGTTTGCAATAAACTAACCACCTTCTCTTTGTTGATCGTAAATGCAGGTCCTGGATGCTCTTCTGTTGCATACGGGGCCTCCGAGGAGATCGGGCCTTTCAGAATTAAAAAGAATGGAACCGAATTATACCTTAACGAATACTCTTGGAACAAGGGTAAATAAAGATACTAATCTTTCAGTAGATAAATTAATCACCTCACTAATTTTTTTATGACTATAAATACATGCATGTAATTTGCAAATTGCATGCAGTTGCCAACATTTTGTTTTTGGAGTCACCTGCTGGAGTGGGTTTTTCTTACACAAACACAACCACTAATCTATTGGATACTGGAGATACTCGTACAGGTCAGTATAATACCTCCTAATTATTCGATATTTTTATCCATAAAACAATTGAATAACCATTAAATCTCTTGTATAGAGCTCATTTTGCTTAATGGGAATTTTATATTGCAGCTGAAGATGCGTACGCCTTTCTGGTAAAGTGGTTTCAAAGGTTCCCGAATTACCAAGGCAGAGATTTCTACATTGCTGGGGAAAGTTATGCTGGTAGACTGCAGTCATTAATTTTGATTAGTGGCATTAATACTCTTCTTGAATTGCTTGTTTTAATCCAATTAAGCGTAATAAGGCCCTGCTTGGACTGTTTATTTAACCAATGGGATCTCTCCTTATGGATGGTTTAGTTTAATGCTATTGAGCTGATTAATTATTGGATTGTAGGTCATTATGTGCCTCAATTGGCAAAGTTGGTATATGAACGCAATCAGGGCCCTTCAAACTCAGTCATGAACTTCAAAGGTTTTCTGGTACCGTCTCACCTTACAAATTTGAACTCTACAAATCAAATACTGGTTGATTCTACTACGTTTATCTCTCTCTAATCCACAAATTTATTGCTATCAATTGAATTGAAAAATGACGATACCACAACAGTTCATAATGCGGTCCAACTTATAAAGTAATAGTAATTTATCATGTGCTTTAATTCAGTAATCTATCATGCTAAAGTGTGGGCTGAGTATAATTAATATGTAAGTGGAGTGTAGAAAAAGGATGTGGAAATTAGCCTAAAATAAAGACGATTACTAAGCAACGTAAGGGAATTGTGCAGGTGGGAAATGCTGTGACAGACAACAAGTATGACAATTTGGGGACTGTCGATTTCTGGTGGACTCATGCCATCATCTCGGACAAGCTGCACAAGAGCATCCTGCAGCACTGTGATTTCTCCTCCGAGGAGACTTCCACAGTCTGCAGCCAGCTCATGGATGCTGTGAGCAGGGAAACAGGTCACATTGACCCCTACAACATCTACATGCCCTCTTGCTCTAACCCCCTTGGAAGCAGGCAATATCAATTCAAACACTCGGTATAAACTTGCCATCTTCTTTCCACAAAACCATGATCAGCGTATATGTGTGCATGTTAATGTGAGAACATAATATGGTATGTATGTGAGTGTATTTGTAATTCTGTTTGAATACGAGTACATACGTATGTCTGTGTGCATGTGCCTATGTAATATGTGCACAAGGCGTGTCTGCATGTGCATATGCGCGCAAGTGTGCATCTGTTCGTGTGTCTCCGTAAGTAATGTTGTGTACGTACATACGCACATTATGTACATGTTTATGTGGAGGTGTGTGTGTGTGTGTGTGTAACATGCATGCATTACATACACATATTATGTACATGTATGGATTTATGTTCAGGTAAGGTGTATGTGTATGTGCATGTATGTAAGTGCATGCTTGTAGATGCATGTCGACCTATGTTGCACGCATGCATATGTCCAAGTGTACACATACATGCATGTATGGTAGCCTGTCACATCTTTTTTCACATCAATGACTTCAACCTTTATTTGCTATGTATAGCTTTTGAAGAGACTGCCCGGATATGATCCTTGCATTGAGAACAATGCAGAGGTGTATTTTAACCGTCCTGATGTGCAACGAGCTTTTCATGCCAACATAACTAAGATATCCTATCCATGGACAGCTTGCAGGTAATGCAAGCTTCTCTCTAAGGTTACTCGCGATGTGCCAAATAAATCAATTTTGCACACATGGCTTTTTGCTGCTTGCACGGATGATGGGATTATATATATTGCGCACGTAATTATCCACTTAAAACCCTCTTGTCTTGTTATTAATGTGCACTTTTACATGGTAACTTATGTGTTCTTTAGCTATGCTCTTTGGCAAATGGAACCCAAAAGGAAAAATAAATATTTATTAACCATTCATGTTGCACAAGCGTAATAAATAAATAATGCTTTCAATTTATCCATGCTTTATGCCAATGCAAAAAACAATCATTTCATTAAGCACTCATTGTTACACAAGCTTAATAATAATGCAAGGTAATAAAAATTCCAGACACAGCTAGGACCTTCTACCAGACCTTTATCACATGGCAAAAAGGCATTTGTACATTTGCATATGGACAGCGTTTTTACATGTCACGTTGCTAATTTTAAATAAAGGAATTTTATTTCCACGGCACAAACATTTTTTCAAATGCTATATATAGAAGACTAAAATATATAGATTGACAGTTGTTGTTGTTGTTGTTTTATTATTTTTTTGGGATGCATGGCCAGCTCTACATTGATACGCAACTGGCAAGATTCAGCGCTTTCGGTGCTCCCAATTTACAAGGAGCTCATTGGGACAGGCTTAAGGATCTGGGTGTTCAGGTTAAAACTTCAATAAAGTTATTTAAGGATCTCGGCAATAAAGTTATATATTTTGTTTTCATCCCGTTAATTTAACTAATAGCTTCAGAATGCAATTATAATACTTTTATATTTTCGTGTTCAGTGGGGACGTAGATTCTGTGGTCCCGGTCACAGCCACGAGATATTCTCTTGCTCGCCTCCAACTCAAAGTCAAAACTCAATGGTACCCATGGTACCACAATCAACAGGTAATTTTGCAAAAATAATCAAAACATAGGCTTAGTTAGCTCTAATCTATGGCACTGAGATTTTGGTTTAGTCAAAATCAAACTCTTGATTGCCTTAGTGCACCCAGTTGATCATACCAAAATTCTAAATCTGAGTCGCAAGTTCCAAGCAATTTGATCTCGTTCATGGCACGATTCGATGATCCTGCATCATTGCTTGCAATCTTCATTCTTTATCTGAAGTATCAAAAAGATGAATTTTTTGATCAAGAAGGCTAGAAGGTTCCATTTGCTCAAGAAATCAATGTAACTATTAGAAGGGACACAAGGAAGTAAAGAACAGCTTGCTTAGACTAAATATTTTCATTAGTGTTATAGACTTGCTTGTAAATAATCACCATAATTTCCTTTGAACATTCTAATGGCAGGTGGGAGGTTGGACGGAGATCTATGAGGGCCTGACATTCGCAACAGTTCGTGGGGCGGGCCACGAGGTGCCCCTCTTTCAGCCCGAGCGTGCTTTCACACTCATCAAGGCATTCTTGTCTGGCCAACCCTTGCCAACTAGGAACTTTTAATAGTTTGGGGAAATGCTAGCCTAACAGGCTTGTGTATTTCTACCGTGTACCAATCAAAAATCATGTAAACCCCCCATCCAATTGGTATATGAGAATGGAAAGCTCTTTTAATGCTTCGACTCTTCTTAATCTGCTCAATTGTTCAAGTGCATTATTCAAGGAGTTTATTATAAAAATGTGTGTAGAAATTTGGTTTGGGATTTTTATTTATTTTTGGGTTGGGGAGAGGAGAGGAAGGGGGAGGGGGAGGGGGAGGGGGAGGGGGAGCATCTATTGTGTATTGGAGACACCATAGAGCGTAACACATCCACTATGTATTATAGGCAAATTTGCCTACAACATTCAAGGAAAAATATATTGACCTAAGCAGTGCCACTTT
The DNA here is from genome assembly GCF_041138505.1 of Cibotium barometz. Taxonomy (NCBI): domain Eukaryota; kingdom Viridiplantae; phylum Streptophyta; class Polypodiopsida; order Cyatheales; family Cibotiaceae; genus Cibotium; species Cibotium barometz. The sequence continues at coordinate 22,521,018 of NC_141106.1, forward strand.
CTAAAGCACAAACACGAGAAGATTATATGAATCATAAAAGATTAACACAATTTAAAAAACATTGCCTATGGCTAAAGCCATTGTGCATTGGAGGCATCATAGCACGAACACATCAACTATGTACGAAAAAAATCTATTTGTCAGAAGCATTGTCACCTTCTAAAGCACAATTGAGAAAAAGTTGAAAAGTTTTTAATTGGATAATACAATTTAAGAAACATTGCTAATGCTAATTACCACTATCAGTGATCCCTTCATGTCGAAGAAACACATTGGCTTCCTCAATTGAGAAAAGGTTAAAAAGTTTTAATTGGATAATACAATTTAGGAAACATAGCTAATGCCAATTGCCAATCAACAATCCCATCATGTTGAAGTAACATATTGGCTTCCTCAATTGAGAAAAGGTTAAAAAGTTTCAACTGGATAATACAATTTAGGAAACACTAGCAATGCCAATTACCAAATCAATGATCCCATCATGTTAAAGAAACATGTTGGCTTCCTCAGAAGCATTTTAGCGTGTTAAGATACATCTTAGGAAAAACTTTAATTCAAATTGGCAAACTTAACACCATTATCTTGAATTAATATGTTTAGAGCGCACATGTCAAATCATGTGTATCAACCTTGTTCACAAAGGAGGGTATATAGTGGAACCTAACAAGAATATTTCCTTGTGCAACTTCCCAATGAAAAATGACTAAACATTGTATGGGTAATATACGATATCACACTACACATATGCACACACCCATGTAAAGGGGGGGAGAGAGAGAATTTTGAAACTTGTTTCCTATCAATAAAACACAATGTATAGGATTGTGAGCGAATAACATCTATTTACTCTTTTAACATATTCATGTTGTCCAAAACCAATAGACACTTGAACATTTCTCAATCAATAAACATCACAAAAAGATAGTTTTTTGAAATTGGCTCCCTATCAACAAAACACAATGTAAAGGACTATGAGCAAAGAACATTTATATACTCTTCTAACATCCCCATGTTGCCCATAACCCAATAGACACTTGAAGTGTTCTCAAGTCATATCTGTTGAAATATATAATCTCGGGTTATTTGGTGAGTGTGTGAACACACCTTAGAGGTGCAAGATATTATCTTGTGTGTTGTGGAAAGATAAGAATGCCACATGAGATATTGTATGAATGGTGAGAGCCATATGAAAGAATGTGGAAAAAGGATTGCCACATGGGATGACATACATAAAGGAGATTGGACTAAAGGCTATCTATCTTAGGAACCTTTCATTGTATGGTTTACAACACATTGCAATAGAGATTGGTTAAGTGTGCCTATCTTGTCTATTTTGCATTGGTGTGCTAATTATCATTATGATTTCCTTGATTATTTTGAGCCTCCTTAAATAGATGCTAATCATGTGATTCGACTAGACTTAGCACTTCTCAAATGCTTAACATGGTATCACAGCAAGGTTTAGCTAAGCCTAGATTAGTGTGTGTGTATTTTTAGAGTGTTGGTTTATCATGGTTTGTGTATAGAGAAGAAAATATGACACACTCATTATCATTAGGGAGAGCAATTATTATGAGATTATGCCTTCACATGGTTCATTTAAAGATTAGAGGTCACTTAAAGCTGTGCATGGAGTCTACAATGGAGATCTCAGCAATATGAAGCTTTTGGAGTCAACAAGAAGCTACCAAGAAGACATGTGTGCCTCAAGAAAGGTTGGTTTTGTGATTTCCTACCTCATGAAGTGTTGGTGTGAGCATAGATGATTCTCAATGTGAAGAAGGGTTGCTATGAGATGGGATGTATGATTCCCATGGTTCTTTGCATTTGGCAAGGAATGTGAAAAGGTGTAAGCTTATCCAAGCAAAGGATAAGCAATTATGGGCTAGCGATGGAGCCCATCTTGAGCACACCAAAAAGAGGGTAGTGTTGGTTAAGTTTGCTCATGGAAGATGAGAAAAATGGTGGGGAAGCCATGAAAGGCTCACGATGGTTTTGGCACCTTGGGTTTTTTGAAAAAACCTATGAAGAGCACCCTTGAAGATTTGGCATGCAAAGAAGAGAAGCATGCACATTAATATTGAACCACATGATGGCCATATTATGGCCATATTATGGCCATCGTGTGGCTCAATATTGAACCACATGATGGCCATATTATGGCCATATTATGGCCATCGTGTGGCTCAATATTCATGGTTGTGAAGGGGGTTTGATTGTTGAGGCAATAATATGAGGAGACACATGAGTTGCAAAAGAGAAGCAACCTTAAGAAGATGATTGCATGTCAAGGGAACGAACACACACGTTGTGAGCTCTATGTGATACCCCAACTTATTTTTATGGTTTCTTTTTTTTTGTCTTAATAAAAATAATAATTCAAGATGAGAGAAAGGAGGATATTGATTTGGTAAAAGAGAACAAAGAAGAGTGCTTTTTAGTGTGAGTTATGGCCAGGTTTCGCATAGCATCCATTAAAAGTGATCATAAAAAAGGAGAATTACTCAAAATTTCACATATTAAATGGCATAATAATTAAATGGGAGTTAGTTATGTAAGCATTTATTAACAAAGTGAATGTAACCACTATTTATAAAATCTTACATAAGGTATTTTTTGGGTTACCAAAAAATAGCATAATGCGTGTGTATATACTGCAAGTGTGTGTGTATATATTGCAAGTGAAGAAATCCACTCCTTTGCCGCATAATGCGTGTGTGTGTATATACTGCAAGTGAAGAAATCCACTCCTTTGCCGCATATCCCCTTGTGTAGACTTGTGCCTAATCCCTCTATACGAAGAGTGCAATTTAGGTATAAGAAGTTGGCAAGGGAATTCTATACGAATGCCTATGTTGCCAATATATGCAAATTCATTTTCTCTATCTCCTCATCCCATAATCCTATTAGAGATGTGACTTAAGATGATGTTATTGCATGGGATGACATTTGGTGAGATTGAAAAACGAGGAATTTGATAATATGATCAAAGGCACGGAGTGGGAATTCATGAGCAACAAGACGTTATGTGTGGGGATGGCAATTATTACGTTGTGGCATGGATGAATGAGATTAATAAATGCAAGTCTACTTAAATTGCCTACTTTTTGAATGCGGTGTTAAGTTTTATAAAATAGTTTTAGGACTAATTAGATTTTCACTATCTAACTGTATCATTTAAGAATGTCATATCAAGACATCCTTGCGTTGATGCTATTCTTATTGAATTCAATAATGATAGCAAGGGGGAGGTTCTCATAATCATAGCTCGCTTAAACAAGTAAGAGAATATATGTCTTAAGTCTCTTTAAATTGGGAAGGTTCAAGTGTACTATGTTTTAACTCATACAAAGAAACAATTATGAAGCACACTAGAGCGATGAACATGGAAAGGATGGACAATCATGCCTTGACACAGAAAAAAAGGGTCACCCATTCTGGTATAACTGCGAGCTTTTAGAACTTTCCCAAATAGTATTCCAGGTAAACCTTCAATCTTTTAACACTTGCAATATATGATTAACATTTACATATTGTCAAACTAATGTTGTGATATGTGAATAATAGGATAAGTACCTTGCAGCCACCCGAGATATTGACCCCTACTAGATAGCTTACCTGCAGAGAAATGGAAAACTGCATTTTATAAAGATGAAAGAAAGTGGAGGCATACTACTAGGCGGCTGTTGGTGATGTTTGCAAGAAAGTCTACAATCTTCTCTTTTTATCTATTTGGGTAGGTAATGACATTTTATGGTTAATTTTGGTGTTGTGTAACAGACGACTAGTGCAAGTTAATTGGGACGAGAAACCAGATTGCTCGACAAAGGCTAGGTTATGCAACTTAGCACCTAGCTCATTGCCAAATGACCAAAAGCACAGATTTTAGATATTTTGATTGATGGCTTCGCAGAGGCTGAAGGAGTCACAAATCCCTAAAAGTGAGTAATAAATACTTCTCGTTTTTTCTTGATATATAGAAAGCATTCTATTTTGTTTGAATAAAAATTTCAATGGCAACGTAGAAAATGCAAGTTTATTCAGGGATTGGCTTAGAAGAGAGGTCCTATAGCATGAGATTGGAGTACAGGGTGTGGCCATCCTTGCAAAAATATCAAAAAAGTATAAGATAAATTTTATATATATATTTCAGGTTAACCTTGCCAATCTTAAGAGATAGCATTTTGGGAAGCTATTTGAGGTAATGGTGGGATCTATGAAGAAAGAAGGGTGGTAGCTTCAAACCCTGGTCATCAAAGCTACCAAGCGTGCTGTGTTTAGGTGCGTAACATTCTACAAAGTTTACTTACTACTTTATTGTGCTTTTTATATTTGTAAACTGAATGGAAATAATTATATGTAGATGGAATCATAAGTGCTATGTGGAGAGATATATTGTAGACGTTCCTGCCATTATAAATTATTGGCACGCGATCCATGACATGAGAGCACTATGTATACACAGCAACAACTTTGAGACCTTTGGGGATGCAAGGATTGTTAACCTAAACATACTACCTTGCACAAGAGAGGGAGAGAAGAAGAGAAAGGAACCATACAAGGGTTGATTCGGAGAATAGCACTTAGCCAACCCTAATGAGGGTTAAGTTCCCTATGTGAGGGTGCTAGGGGCTCACTCCACCACCACTTGTGTCACCCAAGTGGAGAAAGACAAGAGAAGGGAGAGGAGACGAGAAGCTAGATTAATACTATCCCTTCCATGCATATACAACAATCAAGCAAGCAAGCATCTATAATAAAAGCATGCAACCATAAGTGAGAGAGAGAGAGAGAGAGAGAGAGAGAGAGAGAGAGAGAGAGAGAGAGAGAGAGCAAGACTCAATTGAGATAAATGGGATTGTCCCTTTTAATATTCCATAAAATGTCTTATTTACATGAGCTCATTTTACAATGATCGGCCACCCATTTACAATTGGAGGCCCAAAATTGGCTTTCTAGCTCTATGTACATCTAGCTCATTCCTACAACCGGCATTACATAAGCCATAAGCTCGGTCATCCCATATCTCTTTTATCAATAAGCCCTTTGTGCGGTTACAAAAGAATAAGAAACGTGACCATGCTTGAAAAATGATGTTAATTGGAGTGGTTAACATACCCCCCTCCCTAATTCAGGTCCCTCATTGGAGCTGGCAAAGGGTCTAATAATAGTAGATCGAGTACAAAGTCATGTTGCAAGAGGTAGGATGGGGGGGGGGGGGGGCTCGATGGAAGATGCGATAACTTGTCTAGAAGATTGTCTCCATCATATCCTCGAAGGTTTGGAGGCGCCAGGTAGGCATCCACTTGATGCACTCATAGAATAGCCAAATAGTTGCTTCATTGTTGGCCCCTTGTTGATGTCGAAGGCCAAGCTTTGAGTGCCATCGTAGTAATGGCTCCAATCTGGGAAGGTCTCCAATAGTATGATGATCAGATTGAAGAATCGGATTGGTCTTGAAAGAAGAAGGATGCTAGGAGAGTGATGCTATGAAGTGGGAGCTTGGTTAGGATATACAAGTAGGTGGTTTAGGAGGGGGGTTCGTCGAGGAATATATCATGTTGGAGTAAATTGAGGCCAAACAGTTTGGAAATGAAGCTCGAGGAGTTGGTATGGGCTCTGGGAGGAATGGCAAGGAGAGGGAGCTCCGTGTGGCAATGTTAGCGCGTTGACCTTTTTCTCGATTGCCATGGAGACAGGGCCAGATGTGTGGGTGGTGGTTGGGTGGCTCGTGCTTCATTGACTTCCAGTTACGCTGCTTTGTGATGGACAACCTCCTCTGCGACCTCGTGGTAGCACTGGAACTCGAGGTTTGGGTGAGTGCTTCTTCAACTGTTTTGGTGCTCTTTGTTTGGAAGTCATGTGCGGCGGCTTGGGCAAGAAGGAGCTCGTGGAGGGCCCGCTACTCTACCTCCTGTGCTACCTGTAGTAGGTAGCTGGCTTTGGAGCTCAAAAAGGGAGGCTAGGTTGCCAGTAGTTTCTCGTTGTCATCGACTTGGATATTGTTGAGGGTGGCCATATAAAGATCTTTCGCATTTTGCCTTTCCTGTGCCTTGCAAGCAACATCTATTGTTGTGCCACTGTAGCTATCTTCCTACTGCCTATAGATGTAGTCCGTCATCTGAGTGATGAGTTCATGGGCCATGTGTTAGAAGCCCTAGGCAAAGTTTGGCACTTCCCCATATGATGCGCAGACACTCTCAGAGTAGGCTTCATGTGATCCGAAACTTCTAATGCATGCCTAGCGGAGGGTTTCCACAATATTTATGTGTGAAGAGGTAGGAGATGAGGGGCCATGTTCTAAGTGAAGAGGAGGGTATCGAGAGGAGCCTGCAGGGGTGGGGTTTCGTAGAGGTTTTGATCATAAAAGGCTTGGCGCTGCGCCTCCTCCTCAACAACCTTGCATTGGGCTTCATCTTGCTGCTTGGGTTCTGGGTGATGGCACTTTGGGGGTGGAGAGTGGGGAGAATTGGGGCGGAGGGAAAGATATTGGCACGACATCGGGCCATGTTAGCTATATTTCCCTTGGGAGCTCCTCCCATCCAACTGTGTGGTAGAGTACCTTGGTGAGGAGGGATGCTGTCTGCGAGCTTTCCTTGGGGTTAGCACATACGAAGTGCAGCTACTTATGTAGGTACTCGGCCCAGTTAACGGGCATGCTCTGGTGGACCCTGGCCAATGTTGAGAGGTTGCACTTGCTAAATCAATCTGTCCACTTGGTTGTGAGCAAAAAGGAGAGAGCCCTGGCTGACATCACAAGCTCCTCCTATTTGATATTTTCCCACTCCACCCCGTCTTTGGTGGTGCTACCTTGGAAGGTGCCACGAGTCAAACGTGGGGCATTGGTGAGGTGTATGTAAGGTTGTTCCATTCTTGGGAGGTGGAGGGTTTCTCGAACCAGGTCGACACTTAGATGGATGGTGTGGACCTAGCCGTCATTATCTAGCACCTGACCTGTGGCCTCATTGGCATTATATGTCTCTGTAAATTAGAGGTAGCTGTAGAGGTCTGAGCCCTAAGGTTCCAAGGTTGGCAGCCCGCCAAGCCCAACAAGCTGCAAGCGGGCTACTATGGTTGGATCCACAGCAACAACAAGTCAGTAGCAAGGCCCGCCGATGTAGTATAGGAGCTTGTGCTTCACTTTATGATTGTTCTCCATAAGGGAGTGGACAGGGTATATGCTGACCTACATCATCAGGTTCTCTCTGAGATGTGACAACTGGCTGAGATGGCGGCCATACTCCTCAAAGCATCCACCTCTACTGCTGGGTGCTTCTTTCACTGGGGTGGTGTGCTTGTGGACCTCTAAGGAGGAGTCAGAAGTCTCTGCCATGGGGTGAAGTTGGGGGGATAGGAAGTGAGAGCTCAATAAAAGTTTTGTAAGAGTTTGGGTAGGCTAAAAGCAAAAAGTGAGGAAATGGGATTGGTGGGCCTATATTTATAGCCTTCAGAAGGACACGGCCATGGCAGAAGTTGGTATGGGCATGGTAACTCTAGGGTACGGGTGTACGCTTTGATTGGCATGGGCATACGCTTTGAATGGTATGATCGTGGTGGTAGTTGAGGTTGAGGTTAGTACAGCCATGGCTTCGAGTTGGGATGGCCGTGTCTTCTCTAAGGAATGGGTATACCCTTCAGTGGGTACGACCATGGCAAGTTGGATGAGAATGGTACAGTTGTGGCAAAGTTAGATGAGAATGGTACGGCTGTGGCTCTTCCTTTTTTGGGGGGGGCACCCTGCAAGTAGGTTTTGTACCCCTCTGCTATTTAGCCAGCACCCCATTTGCGGGTTTTGTATTGACGTCATGCCTAGTTTGCCAAATGGAGGAGGCAGTGCCGATTGGGTGATGGCAAGGTTGGTATCTCCTTGGGGAGTTTAGAGCTTGTAAACGAGGAAGTAGCTGAGAGAATGGAGATGTTAAGGGTTGAGTGGGAGTACTCCGAGGTAGACTGGTAATGATGGTAAGGTTGGTATCATTGTTATTGACCGTGGGGTTCTGTTGAGGGGGCAAGGGGTCATTGTGAAGTTTTTGTTTCCCTTTCTCCTGTGCAGTATTAGCGGCAGAGGCCACTTTGGGCTTCCATATTGGAGGGTTGGTAACTGCGAAATGCCAAGAGTAGGGAGTTTGTACCTTGGTGATTTGGGGACCTAAATTTGGCAACTACCCTCGTACTAATGTTGAGCCTAAAGAAGAGGTTTTTGGATCCACTGGTAATTTGTTGTTGTTTTGGGAAAGGCTTAGGGTGTGGGAGAGGATGGTGTGGCCTTGGGGAGCGTTTGGGCCATTGATTGTCCTATACTCTGTGGGCTTGGGGTCGTCAATTTGGTTCCCTACAAGAGGGATGAGGAGCTTGTGTTGTAGGTATATGAGTATGGGAAGTGGATTGTCGGGGGATCCACAGAGTGGAAATACCTTGATAATACCCTTGCTATGTGAGAAGCCTTTTAGGTAACCACTGTCGAGACTGCTTGCCCTCCTATGTGCATTTGTTAGAGTTGTTAGTTTTGTTTTTTTGGGGGGGGGGGTCAACAGCGGTGGTGGCTTTTGAGAGTTCGGATTGGGGGTTGCGGCCAAGTGGGGTAGTTGGGAGGATATGCAAGGCAGTGGAGTGAGGAGCGGCTTCTTTTTGAGTTTTATGAATTGGTGTTGATTGTAGGTTAGAATGATAGTGGTGAGGGAAGGAGTATCATCTTGGCAAGAATGAGGGAGCATTGGGCAGCACGAGTTCTTCGTCCGCCATTTCCTAGGACTGTAACTTGGCTTGATGCAGTTGTAGGATGGTTATCCTTGCATCCTAGTTGTAGGACTCTAATAATTGTGATGAGAAGGGTGTTAGTGGTGTGAGCAATAAACGAGGTGTGTTAGTTGTGAATTGAAAAGGTCAAATTATGTAACGTGAAAGTGTAGGTGTTAAAATCGTGAAAGTGCAGGTTGTGAGAGGTAATCCCGTGAACCGGGGAAAACCCGTGAGATGGATTTCCGTGAGATGGAAATCCATGAAATGGGTTTCCGTGTGAGAAGGAAATCCGTGAGAGAAGGAAATCTATGAGGTTTAGTTTCATGAGAGTTAGTTGCATGAGGAGGAAATTTGTGAGATGAATTTCCGTGAGAAGGAAATCCATGAGGTTTAGTTCGGTGAGAGTTAGTGTCGTGAGATGGATTTGTGTGAGATGGAAATCCATGAGGTTTAGTTCCGTGAGAGTTAGTGTCATGAGACGGATTTTTGTGAGACGGAAATCCATGAGATGGATTTCCGTGAGAAGGAAATCCGTGAGGTTTAGTTTCGTGAGAGTTAGTGTTATGAGATGGAAATCCGTGAGGTTTAGTTTCGTAAGAGTGCAAGTTTTGGCCGTAGCCGCCATGAGACTGCAGGTTTGGCCGTGAAGTATTTATGTTTTGTTTTTTGGTAAATTTAATTAATGCATGATTAGATCAGACCGCCTAGTAGAGTTTAGTGTAAGGATGATCGATCTCAAAGCAATTAATAATGATGAAAAAAGTCCTTTGTTGAAAATGCAAGAAGTTTGTTCGACATGCAAAGACTTTGTTTGCTCGAGACATTTAATTGATTATGATCAATTTTGAAAAGATGAAAAGAAAAGAAAAAAACAAAGAAAGGCCCAAGCTCCCACTCAATACGTAAGTGTCAATTTGAATTCAAAGAATTGAGGAGGGATGCGATGCGAAAAAGGCACGATTGCATTTGAGCACACGATGAAAGGCGATTACAAAATGACGAAAAAAGGAAAGAATTTCAAATTTATGGCATAGCCATCAGACTGGGTGGCTACCTTAATGAAGAATGCCATGTTGACATCATCCTACGATTAGTCCAAAAAAAGTAACCATTTCACGGCGTGAAGCACTTTGGACCAGTTCACGGCATGAACTATTTTGGATCGGTTCATGGCGTGAACCCTTTTGTACCAGTTCACAGCGTGAACTTTTTTGGATCATGTGTGCAAGATTGATACCTTCTATTTCTCTTCATGCTCAAACATTCAAACATGCATTTAAAGGAGTGAATGATACCCAGTTTTACCTTGTATACATTTAGTGACTAATGGATACCTTCAACTTTTTATTGCCATGGGAACCACAGTGGCACTTTGGCACTTCTGGGTAGGTGTTGTTTGCAAGCATTTTAATTATGTGTGGGAGTGTTTGATTCTTCCCTCCACCCAACTGAACAGTTTTTCTACTGAGTCCTGTGGATTGGGGCTTGTTTCTGTGTCCATTTGTTAAACCTTATTTTTTCTCCCTTCACAGTCCTTGTCTAGCTCCTTGATTAAGGTGATTACTGGTATTGGTTTGGCTATATTTAGCCTATCTTGTTGGGTTGGCTTCTTTCTCCACACTAGTGTGTGCATTTTGAGCATTGGTTTTAGTTGGGAGTTGGTTCTGAATGCCTTTACTACCCTCTCCTTTGTATTCAGAGGTGTTTGCAGTGGTGGCCAATGGGTGGGGTTTGGGCACCCATACTGTCATATTGCCTTGGTAGTAACCTTGTATCATTAGCAAGTCCTTTCAGACCCATTTATTATGAATGCTTTGTGGAGTGTTGATTTGTCTGGAGTACCGCCAACTTACTTGTGAAGACCATTTCTGTTCCTTGACTCCCTTTTGAACCCTTCTTGTTGTTTCCATATTAACCTCCTTCTCCTCCTTGTGGAGCTGGTTTCTAAGTTGAACCTTAGGTACCCAATTTTGTGTATCCTGTGACTTGGGATGCTTTTTGTGTAGGGATTGTGGAATTGCTGCCTTTTTTGCTTCATGAGTTGATGTCATGCCATGCTTGGTGTTTCTATCTCCTCAATCATGGCCTCCTTACCTGTGTTTATTGGGCTCCATAAAGGTACGGATATGATATTGGCGCCCTCGTTCAACAGTGCTTCCCTCTTCTCCTATTGGTTATTACATTTGTTGGTGCAAATCTAGGATCGTCCTAGGACCTGCATGCATGATAAACACCTTCCCAACCAAGGAATATTTCTGATGGAAATATTAACACTTAAAAATCCCTCAGCTTTTGTAGTTATCAAGTGCACACTGCGTACTTGTGCGTTGGTGGTTTCAAGGTGCGGTTTATTTAAGGCTACCCATGTCTCATATGAGATCAGGTTATGACTTGATCCCGTATCTATCAATGCAATGCTCGTTGCATGACATTTAGCTGTAGAGAGTTCCACCCTGAGTCATGCTGGCTCAATGTTTAGTTTCTCTTCATCCAAAAGAGTTAGTGAAGCCATGTCCATGTGCAACATTCGCTTCTGGAGTATCTGCTTGGCTTTGGCTTCCCTTGCCTTAGCCTCTTCTTGAGCTTGCTAGATTTTTTCTTTTACGAGCTGCTTTTATTGTTTTAAGAGATGTTCTTGCAAGAGCATCTCTTGGGTTAGTGGTCCAAAATACTTTTTGAGTTTTCTCCCATTGACGTAACCCTCCATCTGTATGCCCTCAATTGTCTCAATTCTAACCGACCCCTAAGGTGTGATCTCAGACACTCAGAAGGGTCCTAGGCCTTTCTACTTGAGTTTCATGAGGACAAGGTCCCCCATTTCCAATTCTTTTTGTTTTAAGTTTTTGAGTTTGCTCCCATTGACGTAACCCTCCATCTGTATGCCCTCAATTGTCTCAATTCTAACCGACCCCTGTATGATCTCAGATAATCGGAAGGGTCCTAGGCCTCTCTACTTGAGTTTCTTTTTCCTGGTGCTTCCTACACCATACATGAGGACAAGGTCCCCCATTTCTAGTTCTTTTTGTTTTAAGTTTTTATCGAACCAATGTTTTCTTCATAGTTTTTTGACCATGAGTCCATGCGATTCAATTAGTCTAGTCTCATCCAGCTTCTCTAAATTGATTAGCCTTTCAGAGCTGATGCATTCTTCGTCAGACGTTCTTGCACTGCAATCCTTAAGCACGAAACCAGGTATTCCGTAGGCATTATTGCCTCAACACCATAAGCTAGACGTAAGGGAGTGTATCCCATTGCTACCTTATATGATGTTCGGTATGCCTATAAGGCTGTTGTCAGCTAATGCTCCCAGTCTGTTTGACTTGCTTCCAAAGTTTTCTTCAAGATAGTACACAAAACCTTGTTTGTACTCTCTGCTTAACCATTAGCCTATGGATAATAAGGTGATGATTTTCGGTGGACTACTAAGAATCCAACAAGTAAATGATCAATCACCTCATTAATGAAATGTGAACCGCGATCACTAACTAATTCTAATGGGCAGTCGAACCTCGAGATAATTTGCTCATATAAGAATTTTGCTATTGTTTGTGCATCAGCTCGCTTTGAGTCTCTGGCTTTTACCCATTTTGTGAAATAGTACATGGCCACACGATTCAACATCCTGTCCCTTTATTGTGGGATAGCAAATCACTGACATTCCTCATTCCTTTTGACCAATTCTATGGTGTCCCCGAAAATGGTAGGCCACCATAGTCCTACTTGAATACCTTGCGAGCCATAATCTCTCTAGCAAAATGTCCTTTGACTATCCCTGAATGAGCTTCATCCAATATCGTGGGACAAACTCATCTTCTCTTACGCATCTTCTTTAGGACATTGTCCTTACCTAGCTTATATAGTTCTCCTCCTGCAATTATTTGATAAGGGGCAACAAGCTTGATAAGCCGCCACATTTTATCTTTGTTCAAGGGTGTTTCTTTTGCGAAAAACCATAAGCTAGATAATTTGATATCTCCTCGCTCCATTCGGGCACCATGTCTAGTTTGAACAAAAAAGCATCAGGGAGGTCATCATCACAACACCGGTTGTGGTTCCCCATTTGGAATTCTTGACATATAATCAGCCAACACATACTGTGTTCCCTTTCTTACCCACAACTGTAAAGTCAGATTCCAATAGTAATAGCATGTGATTCTTCCTGTGGTGCAAGGTTTGTTCACCAAATATAATAAGGCATGATGGTCCATGAAGAATACAAATTTGTTGGCTAATAGGTACTGTTGATACTTCTTGACTGCATAAACCATGGCCAACCCTTCTCGCTCTATGGTGGTGTAACTTACCTCTGCATCATTCAATTGATGATGATGACTAGCGAAGCCGACTGGATAGTCTAATTTTAACTCACTGGGCTGTGCTAGTACACAAGCTACTCATTGTCTTTGAATGGACTGAGGAATGCCAGGAAGAATATGATCGATTGAAGCAGGCATTGGCTAGCACACCAATTCTAAGACCCCCCAATTGGGACCTCATATTTCATGTACATATCGATGCATCAAACTTTTCTATTGGTAATCAACATAGAAGATTATGAAGTGGCAGTAATATCCAACGTGGCTCATAAATCTCTACACACCTTGTCATCCGTGGATATACCATTCTTTAAGACAATGTGTTTGACCTAAAATTGACACTTTAAAGGGTTTAGGGATATACGATATAATCGATATCGCTCAAACACCTTCCTTAAGCAAACCAAATGGTCTGCCCCCACCATCGAGAGTGTGCACACAAATTATCAATGAATACCTCCAACCACTTCTGCAAGTAGTCTTTGAAGGCTGTGCATATCAATTGTTGGAATGTTGCTGGGGAATTGGTGAGATTGAAAGGCACAACTTTGTATACAAACGTCCCCCATATTATATTGAAAGCTATCTTATGCTGGTCTTTTGGTGCTATAGACACTTGATTGTAGCCGAAAAATCCATCCAAGAAGCTGTAAGCTTCTTCACCAGCCACTCTCTCCAAAACAAGTTTTGTATAGGACAATGGATAATGGTCTTTCCTAGTAGCTACATTGACCTCTTTAATATCGACACATACCCTAAGTTTTCCATTCTTTTTTGGTACTATTTTTTTAAAAATGTTTTAGTAATTTGAATAGCAAGCGTGTGAGAGCTTCATCAAGAAAAGGATAAGGACTTACATGTGTTAATTCAAACACACATGTACACACACTAAAGGGTAAGCATCCAAATGTAATAATTCAAACACACATGTACACACACTAAAGGGTAAGCATCCAAATGTAATAATTCAAACGCACATGTACACACACATAGTAGTTACAATTATGATTTTTACACCCATGCACACGTATATAGTAGTTACAGTTACGATTTATACACACATGCACATAATAGTCATGCATCTACTTACTTATATGTATGTATGTATGTTTGACAGAGATGGAAGAGGTGACTTGCATTTTTTTGAGCACATGAGGAGTACTCTTTCCTTTCAGAATTTGGCTACAGAATTTGAGCGTAGCTTTTTTTTGTGCTCCAAGAAGCTGGTTTGGGCCATGGTGGTCGATTCAAGCTATTGGATGGAATGATGAGAAAAGTATTATACGTTTAGATTTTAAAAGTATTATACGTTTAGATTTAGAAAAATTAGATGAAAATATTATGCTAATCAATATTAAAGAAAGTCTAGGCTTGATCGATTTTTATGAAATAGACTATAATGTCTCTAGCCCAAGAGATCAAGTACATCAAGTATTTGAAGAAGTTATTAAATGTATCCCAAAGCATAAGTTCCTTCGAAAATAAATATGGTTGTGTTCTTCTTCTATGACCATTGATATTTGAATAGGACAAGCAACAAATCCAAAGTAGTACTGAAGAACTTTGCACTTTTTCTTGTGCGTAGGGAAGTTGTCAAGACCCATCAGTCACTTTTCGTTCGTCTCAACAGTGTAGGTTTTGAAATGGTCTGGTATTGAACGCAAGTCTGGTTTATCCTCATTCTCACTTTTTATTTTAGCCATGACTTTCCTAGCATCTCGCTTAGCTTCTGCCAAAGCTTTGTTTCATTTTTGACGTCCAGCTTTTGTAAGCTTAGATGTTTCTAATTCTTGAGGGGTGTCTTTCTCCTTATGTTTCCCTTCAAGTGATATCTTACTCAATTCCTCACCCCAATCCTTAGAAAACTCATCGTGTACCTTAGTGGCTTTGAGGTATCTCACCCACTAGGCTTTCATGGGTTTTCGTTGTAATAGGGCATATCGTCGAGCAATATATCATTTTTGCTTTCATCATCTTCTAAGGCATTGGGCGCTAGTATGGCGATCTAGTTCCTTCTATGCTAGAGGCCTCCTCTTTCGATTCCATCAATGGTTTGGCAATTGACCATACAGACATAGGTAGTGGGAATAGTTCCAGATTCCACATATTGGGTCCCTCTAGGTTGCATCACATCCATGGTAGCTAGCACATGCATCCAGTTTTCACTCAAATTTGGAGGAGGAAGTGATACATACATTTTCGTTTCCTCTTCCTCTTTGGAATTTTCCATCATGGGTTGGCATATTTGTATGGATGTGGTTTGCTCAATTGTGACCGAATCATTACCAAACAGTTGCCCTTCCATGGGGTGTGCTCTCCACGTTCTCAGATCTATCTTTAAAATTTGTGAGTGAATCCCTACGCACATACACATGATCTAATGCCCAATCGTGCACCAATTTGGACTCCCTCATGAAGGCTCTCTCCAATATTATATCATATGAGTCTGGTTGGCACAGAAACTCCATTACTACAAATGTACGATGGTAGCAAAATGTAAAGAGTTTGAGTTTTACATTCTCCAAAAGCTCAAAGGGCCTTGAAGATTTTCTGTCTGCCATTTTAACGATTAGATCTGCTCTTTTTAGATCCGGTTTTTCCCAGTTTTTCCAACACCGTTTTGTGATGATGATAATCCCCACCCCACCATCTAGGATAGCCAGTGCCTATTGGTACCCGTATGATGAATTGGGATTGTCGCATTAGTGTCATCACTTTTGTAATAACGCCCCAATTGATTAACCGTGGTATCTTGATGACTCTGGTTGTTCTTTCCCTTGTGTGTTTTAAGGTTCTTTCTGCCAGAGGTGACAGAACATCCTTTGTAGTGTCGGCCCGCCTTTATGTCTGCCCATAATGTTGGTGAACTGCGTAGCAGTTGTCCCAATGGGGCAGAGGTGATAGAACATCCTTTGTAGTGTCGGCCCACCTTTATGTCTGCCCATAATGTTGGTGAACTGCGTAGCAGTTGTCCCAATGGCATTTGCACAGAAGTGGATAGTACAATCGCGAGGCTACCTACGTCTCTGGGTTCTCTGGCAAATGAGGGTTCCTTCCATGTGTGTCTCATATCCATCCCTAGGGAAGGAATGGATAAACCTACGCATCTTCCTCAAACATTCTTGACATTGTGTTCCCTTGAGATCCCTCTTCCATCTCTTCTGGAATTGGAGTAGATACATCTAATTCTCTTTCCCCCTTGTTGGTTTGTTTCTTGGATACATTGTATCCCTGACCCAGTTAGCCCCTTAACTTGGCTTCATGAAGCCGTTGACATTCTTCTACTAAGGACGTGGTGTCTTCGAGCTTCCTTATCTCCTCTTCGACATTCTTCTACTAGGGCCCTAACATCCTCGAGCTTCCTTATCTCCTCTTTGGCATTTGGGTATTCCCCGACTCCTTTAAGGGTTGATGGTCTTTCCCCTTGCACCTCTAGGTTAGGCTCTTTTTGGTTGACCGCTTGATCGCCTTCTTCTCTCGATTGGGTGGATCCGGTGTCTATTGTATCTTCTTTAGATCCATCTTGGATTGTGACCTTGGTGTCACCCTTACTACCCACTTTTTTCACTCTTCTTCTCCGGCCAATTCTAAAAGTGGTTGCATCTACTTAGTTCTTCCCCTTGTCCCCCAACTGGGCCTAGGCTTGTGTCAGGACATTGAGTGGTATGATATTTCTAGGCTGCACACTAATGGTCCAGACGGTGGCCTGGTTAGAAGTGGAAATCAATCCACTTGCATAGTATGGACAATCCTTGATCAAATGATCAATGCAACATTTAGTACAAGTAAGTAATGGCATGTCATTGGGTGGAGAAGTCAATTGTTGAGGTTGGTGCATATGAACCACATTCTTGTTTGGACACTCAACAATTTGATGCGGTCCACCGCAACCAAAACATTGTAGCGATCCTCTCCTCATGTTTGAGTTAATGTCCTTACCCTTCCACTGTAACGTGGTTTGAAACATAGGTACTAGCGTGTTATTTTGTAGGACATAGAATTCGGGTGTGACCTTTGCAACTTCCTCATATTACTCTCCACGAAGTTCTACTTCATGCACCATTTCCATATCTTCTGATGGCTCTTCAATCAATACTTGGTTGATTTTAGCCTGTGGTGGTTGTGGTGGTAGAGGTGAAGTGTCCTAGGTAAATAGAAAGAGTTGGGCTATCCTGTAGTTACAGGTGGTGGTGGTAAGGCCAATGGAGCTCTAGGTGCCGACAACTGTGCAACTATTTGGAACCTTGGATATCTACACATGGAAGTGTTATGATTCCCTAATTTGACACAATGTGCACAATAGAGTAGTGGCCTTCCCGGCTCATCTTGGAGTACTTTGGATTCATAGGGTAAGCTCTTTGCTTCACTGGTCTCGCTCCATCGACCATAGGAATGGTGTGTTTAACTACTTTGGAAGGTACACCCTTCCTATTCGTGTACCTCCAGGCAAAGCAGTCTTAGAATTCAGTGAGTAGAGCGATGAGTTTGGTCTCTTCCTTAGTCGAGAGTTTCTCCCCACTGTATATTGGCCTCGGGTCTTTGCCCATGCCTGCCAATTTAATTTTCTTCACTTTGGCTCAACCATCATATGAGGTCCTTGGCTATTTGGTGTGGGACCTTTGGGCCGAGTCATATTGTACAAATCTCTCGGCCATCTGGAAGGTTTTGACGTGTTTGGGCACTTGTTTAGTCTCTTCTACCTAGAACTTTCCTCTTGTATCAAATTTTTGGCTTCTTTTTTTTGCCAATGCTAACTTCTTATTACATGATTTGCGCGTAGAGCAAAAAAAATTTTGGGGTTTGGGGTCAATGGGTTCTATAAAGGTAGCAGATGTTCCTCTCCTGCGAAGAAGAGGTTGATGCATGGGTGGTTGTGTCATCTTCTAAACCACTTTTAATAACTACCTAGTTATCCCCTTTGCTGATTTTTGTGGTTTTCTTTCTCAAGTGTTTAGTTGCTCATGCTTGTTCCGAGACATTTGTTGAAGATAAACCTTTATGTGTCCTTGGTTTTGCAAGGTTGATGCCTCTGCTCTGTAGTGTGAGCTATGGCCCTTTGTCTGTTCTGCAATCTGGTCACTGCGTTGAAAGGGACCATATGGATAAAGTTGTCTCTTATAGTCACAGCAAGTTAAAGCTGGTGTGTTGGGATTACCTTCACGAGCTTTTCCTGTTATGCCTGCTCCAACGAAAAATCCTTATACATGTGGTCTACAACCCATAAAGGAGTTAATGCATAAGCACCTATAGAGGTACTTGCCATCCCTTTTTATATTGGGCACTCAGCTACTTGATGAGGTCTTGCACAATGGTAACATTGTATGGGTGGTCGTTTAGCCATAGTATTCATGTAGTGTTGCCTTGGGTTTACTATAAGGGCTTGAGATAGCGCTCGGGCTTGAGCAACCCTTTGCTGATAGCAATTTGTGATTTCATGATTGCCCCATCTTTGGCAATATATGTGCAATAGAGGGTGGGACGAGGTCATAGATGTGGACACTCTATGGTAGTATGGTTAGCTTGACAAATTAGGAACCATACTAGCTCCCTCTTAGGGTAGAGATGGGGTTGACCAACCCGATCTTGGCCTTGGCCGGTTCTCCAATGTCGGGTAAGTTGCTAATCGTTGCTTGACCTGTTGTCCCGAGGTAGACTCCTTGCTTTGTCCTTTAGATCTGGTGTTGGTGGTCTTGAATGAGGCTTCTGATGTACCCTCGTGAAGTTCTCGAGAATGCGTTTCCTTTCTTGAAGTTTTCCTCAAAGTCTATAGCACTCTTGCAACATTTCTCGAAGGAGGTATGGGCCAAGGCATACAAAGAATTGTGTAGGGTACGCCATCTAGGCCTTTTATAAATCTCCCAATTAGCCTTTCATCAGAGAACTTGTCTTTAGCACTACATCGGGAGTGGAGATATCTTCCCTATTGATGTAATCTTTGATGGTTTCACCATCTTTTTTGTTTAACATTATGTAACTATTCAATAGAACTCCATCTGGTTCCTTGACAAGAATATCCAACCTCGAAGGCCTCTTTCAAGGCTTCTTTTGTTTTCAAAGACCTAAACTATTGTGGCTGGCTTTGCCATCTAGGGTGAGGCCAAAGGCACTCACCTTAACTTGGTCATCCACATGGCCGAAGGCTTCGCAAATCTGGTTAAACATCTCTAAGTGCGGTATGGGGTCTCGAGTCCCATTGAACTTAGTGATTAGTTTTGAGATGTTGGCGGATTTTTTCCGCTCTTCTCTGGGCCCTTGTACTAGTTGAGATGGTGCTCAGGGCATGATGCCAGTAGCTACCCCCCTCCCTATTTCCATGGCTATCCTTAATATTTCAAGGGTTACCCCTACCATGGTTGGAGCGGGTGCTGGTTGGGGAACAATAGGCAAAGGGGTTGGGCCACGTCGATGGGAGGGTTGGGCCACGTCGATAGTAAACCATTAGGGGTCCTTGTCTCATGGGAGGATTGGGCTATGCATCATGTGTCCCCATGTGGTACCCTAGATATGCTCCTTGATATGGGTATTATTGGTATACTAGTGCCCCAGACTGATATGATGGGGCCAGGTAGGCCCTTTCTCTCTGATACGATGTCTCGGGCCCTTAGAGAGCTAGTTCTAGCCCTGGTTTTAGTATTGGTCTCCTGAAGCAGGCATGGCTCTCTAGATTGATAGATGAGTCTGGGTCTGATTACTCTCACTTTGCCCTATTTATTCACTTGGATCTTGAGGCGGCGTGGGCTCTCTTTCCTGTTGATTTTCCATACCTCTCTCCCTAGGATGTGGCTCGTCTAACTATTCGTTTTCGAGGATAAAATTCCAAAGTCTCAAAGCAAGGCTTACTTCTAAATGGGCAGGGAAGGTAGGGTCTTGCTCCTGAGCAGGTGGTCTATCCGTGCACTGAGCCTCTAGTTCTCTTGTCTTAAGGTTAGAGTAACTCATCCTCTAAATGGGCAGGGAAGGTAGGGTCTTGCTCCTGAGCAGGTGGTCTATCCGTGCACTGAGCCTCTAGTTCTCTTGTCTTAAGGTTAGAGTAACTCATCCTTTGCTAGGATGATCTTGACTCTCACTGGTGCTGTCAAAGACTAACACCGTTTGGCTCCAAGTTATGTTGACTGATGGGTTTGACCTTATGAGTGAGGGAGCATCAAGAGAGTTTATATGATAAAAAGAGGGTTTTTTTCACCTATTTTCCCAAGCGTAGGTGCATGAATGTGTGGAATCGTAGTGTTAAACCCCCATGTGAACAGTTTGTTTTTTTGTGTGTTTTTTTTTGGGAATGGTATGGCTGTACACTTTCAAGATGATAAGTGCGTAAACTTTGTTAAGGACATGGGTGTACTCTTCAGAAGGAACGGGCGTGGTAGAGATAACACGAGCATATGCTTCCCTAAAGACATGAATGTGGCTACAGGAAGGAACAGATGTGCGCTTGTGAAAGATGAACAAGCATACGCTCCAGAAGGTACGGGCATAGTGAAGTTGCCACAAACGTGGCAGAGCAGATGGTACAGGCATGGCAAAGTTAACACGATCGTACACTTGTTATGGCAAGGAAGAAAGAACGGGCATGGCAAAACAGAGGGAATGGGTGTGCACTTGTTGTGGCAAGGTTTCCACGGGCATGGCTTCAGAGAAGGAATTGTCATGCACTTTAGATGGTACGGGCATGGCAAAACAGAGGGAATGGGCATGCACTTGTTGTGGCAAGGTTTCCACGGGCATGGCTTCAGAGAAGGAACTATCATGCACTTCAGATGGTACGGGCATACGCTTTAAATGGTACGGCCCTACGCTTTGAGTTTTTAGAGGTTTTTAAATGGTGCAGATTCTGACAGCCACCTACAAATATTCTCTGATAGTGCAACTGTACCCCTTGTTTAACGCACTTTATGCTCAATTAATGCAATTTATTCCCTTTTAAATGCTCTCTACCAAATTGAATGTTGGAGATATCAAAAGATATATTCAAAAGAAGGGAACGGGCATGGCAAACTTGCCATGATCGTGGCACTAGGAATGGTACAGGCGTACGCTTCTTAGAAACCCTTCCAGCGTGTAAATTTTGCCTACTCTCCTCCTTAGATTTCTACTTATTCAGGTGTTTCCTAATTGTTTTTTTGAGTTTTTGTTTTTGTGAGAGGGACGAGAGCTAGTCCCTAGCTACCTAATGATACCTAGAATGCATAAGGAAACCTAATTAATCGAGATTAATTAGATGATTAAGCTATTTGTGCAAACTTAACAAATGTTGAACAAAATTAAAAAATTGTATAAATCTCAAGAGCAAAATCAAGCACCTACTTGTGTCTCTCCCACATTTGATTAAGACTTTGATGTTCTAGTGCTCCATTGATCTCTATAGATCTGTAAACAAGATCAACAAACAAGCAACAAGCTCATGCAACATGTAACAACCGTTGGATTTGCACTCCAACTGGGAAATGTGAAGACTCTAGCAAATGAAATGTGTGGAGGACCCTATGCTAAATGCTTATGCCCCAGCAGTAGTGCCAAAGATGTTAACCTAAACATACTACCTTGCACAAGAGAGGGAGAGAAGTTGAGAAAGGAATCATGCAAGGGTTGATTCGGAGAATAACACTTAGCCAACCCTAACAAGGCTTAACTCCCCTATGTGAGCCCACTAGGGGCTCACTCCACCACCACACTTGTGTCACCCAAGTGGAGATTCACAAGCTAGGTGAAGAGCAAAGAAGAAGGGAGCTATGGAAAGCTCTACCTTCACTCCATGCCAAAATGCATGCAAGAGGGATCTTGATAGAAAGACAAGAGAAGAGAGACAAAAAGAGAAGCTAGATTAACACAATCCCTTCCATGCATACACAAGAATCAAGTAAGCAAGCATCTACAATAGCATCTACAATACAAGCATGAAACCATCCCTCCCATTTCATGAGATGAATTCTGGGGATTGCTTCCCGGAAGTATACTTCCCGGAAGAAAAATTCCAGGATAGTACTTACTTCTTCCCAACATACTTGATGTCAGCGGAGGATCTCGGTGGTGTTATGGTTGTCGGTTTGCTGCTGGTCTTTGTTGAGCATTATCATGGTCATTAGCCGGTCATGTAGTTGGTCATAGTTCTTTTGGAGAGCAGTGGAATAATCCTTCAACACTTCTAACAACCTTCCTATATTAGTGTTGGCAGGCTCTGTGTGGGGTTATCTCTACTTCCACTGCTTCTGCCGCTTTCCTAACTTCACCACTTACTTCAAAGGGAAAAGTGATTCTCTGAGGTGAGGATGGCTTTGCCTCTGCTAGTGATATCCCAGCTATATCGAGTAGGAGCACAAAGATGGGAGGTAGGGGAGTTGTCCATGATCCTTGAATATGAGTCCTTATGTTTGCATGTTCCTCCGTGTTACTACTGCTAGTAGTAACTTCAGAACCAGATTGTCTTCTTGTAAATGGTCTTCTGGTGTCATTGTTGCTATATCTTCATCTTCCAGAATGCTGGGTTCTTTATCCTCTCCCACTAGAGTAATTGTATTTGTCATCAGAGCTATGACTATCATGCTGGCTATTGGCATAGCCAGGAGTGAGCTTTTGAAACCCATTCTTTGATCTCCAGTGTTGCGAAGAAGGTGGTTCTCTTTCTGGCTATCTCGACTTCTCCCTTTGCTGTAAGGATCTTTACTGCCGCCGGCAGATGATTGGCCTTCACTGTAGAAATTTCTACAAGGACCTAGATAGCTGCAGTAGATGGTGGCTTCCTTTCTAGGGTAATGGTAACTTCGGCTTGTGTAAATAGAGACAGAAGAAGAAACTAGGGGCTGTTGGGTTTTGGGAGTGTGTTGTACTGCATGGGGTGTGGATGTACAAACAAGTTGTACTTTAGTAGTTTTGGACATGGGGGTTGGATTTTCTAGGGTTAGAAGTTGTAGATATATGGTTTTCTTCATGGCTATGTGTACAGAGCATGTGAAAGGCAAGAGAAAATGTAGAAGGTCGTTGCAGGTGAAGGGTTATGGCTTGGGGCGAGAAGGGGTTCTACATGTAAACAAATAGATACACCAAGTTTAGTTGGATTCTGAGGGGGTTTAAAAAGAGTTACCATGTAGCATTGGCAGGCAAATGTTGAAAATTCTTGATGAGATTGCATCATGTCGCTTAGTACTTGAGGCGAATCTTTGATGATTGTTTAGAGAGGGCGATGTCATGATAATGATGGAAGCTCATGTAGTGGATTGGTGTTTTTGTTGCCTTAATGAAGGGATTCGGTGGCATCGGTGCATGGTAGGGTCATTTTTGCGACTGTGATCCAGAACAGTCCTGTCCATATTGGAGCTTCAGTTTTTCGGGATGTGGACCCATGGCGAGATTGGAATAAGAGGACTGGATCTTCTTCCTTGAACATCCAGAACTTGGAGTGGTGATCAACCCATTTCTTCCTTCTTTTATGAACGACTATGGTGACATAGAAACTCTTGAAGCGAGATTCGTCCAGTGTAAGGAGCTGGTCCAAGCGATATTGAAGGGACTCTTCCAGGCTTAGATTTTCTGCAATGGCGATGCAGAGAATTGGCACTAGGAATTCCATTGGTACGACTACCTTGGTGCCATAAAGTAGTTTGAATGGGGTCATTCTAGTCGAAATATTGTAGGCTATGCGGAATGCCCATAAAGTTGAATAAAGCTTTTCATTTGAGTCATTCTAATTTTAATTGATGAACTTGTGTGAGGACCTTCTTGATGATTTTATTGGTCGATTCAGCTTGACCATTGGCTTGTGGATAGTATACTGAAGAGCATTTATGAATGATGAGATATTGGGTTACCAGTTCTTTGATGACATCAGTGAGACAAAGTGCCTACCTTGGTCACTTATCAACTTGATCAGGCATCCAAAATGAGTGATTATCATCTCGTACACAGAAATTTGGTTGATTGTGTTGTGTTATTCCTGGAGAGCACGAGATTCTACCCATTTGGTGTTGTAGTCTATTGTGCTACTAGGATATACTTGTGGTGGCCGATAAAACGGGCTGGGGGCCTAAATGGGCCTACAAAGTTGAGGTCCCATTTCTGGAATGGTTCTAGGGGGAGGATTGGGTTGTGTGGCATCCTGTCTCCATTAGTTGGCTAGCTGAGACGTTGGCATATGTCACATTGTTTGGCCCATCTGTATGCATCACCAAGTACTGCTGGCCACTAGAGACCTTTTTGGAGGATTTTTCTCCCACTGATATCTCCAGCGAAGTGCCCTCCATTGATTCCTTGGTGAGCTTCTCTAAGGACAGCATCCTGCTGCTCATGTGGTGGGATACACCTCTAGAGGATTTGGTCGATCCATTTCTTGTATAGCTAGCCGGCTATGACTTGGAAGTGCCGACTGCAGATTGCAATCTGCTTCCGATGGTCACTGGAAAGATTATCCTCCATCAGACCTATGACAACAAATGTTAGCATTTCATCATACCATGTCTGGGGGGGATGGGGATGACTGTCAGTTGTGAATACCTCAGCATCCGACAGGTCATCTGCTACTCCGGTTGGGGATTCTCGGGATAAATAATTTGCCACTGTATGATTGGCACCTAGAGTGTGCACTATTCTTAGAGTATTAGTATCCATCTGGCTAGCTTTCCTACTAAACTCTACTTACCTACCAAATACAACAAGGTGGAGTGAGCCACATGAAAGGTAAATTTTTACCCAATAGGTAGTGCCAGAACTTGGTTACTAAGTAGATCATGCAAAGGGCTTGTGTGGTTGAGTAGTTTCATTTAGCATTAGAGAGCCTTCGACTAGCGTAGCAAACATGCCGGAACCATTTCTTCTCGACCTCTTGCATCAGCACACTGCCAATAATCTCTTGTATAGAGGATCATAACTACTCACCTTCCATTTCACACTATAGCTACATGCTACTGGATTGGAGTTCTACCTCTTGATGGTATGGGACATCAAGGTAAAGGCATGATGATTCATGTGTGCATCCCTTGGGCTCGGGGGTGGTCGGGTGGATGAGTTTATGCTTGATTTATGCATGTTTTTGCATAACAATTATCTAGAGAGATCTTAGGGTTTCAACAGTGGTATCAAAGCAATCTCTAGTTAATTGTTGTTATTTTTTCTTTCTTATTGCAAATTTTGGTATTTTTTGAAGTAAATTTTAATATTTAATAAATAAAAATATTATTTTGTTGATTTATGTTGATGATTTGCATGTGGATCATCGATATGGCAGTTGGAACGTGTGTTACTACTATTCAATGGACTAATCAATGTTGCGGGGGAATTCCGTGAGTTTAATGCTATTTTCTCTATTTTTGTGGTTTAAAATAAGCATTAATGGAAACTTTTACCAAAATACCACATATTTTACTGTGGATATTTTTGGTAGAATGAATTCCTTGAATTTCTATAATTTTTAGGAATTTTTCTTAAATTTTTAGAGTATTTTTATGAAAAAAAAAAATTTATAGCATTTTTATGAAAAAATGTATTTTTAATGCATTTTGCAGGTTTTCTACAGGTATGCTTTCGATTTTCTGTCAATTTTCTACTGAAATGCAGTAGGGGGCAGCATGTTGATGCGTTGAATGCTCTCCCGTGTGCGTGGGACCCTCTTCGTCTCTCAATTCTGAATTTTCCTTCTATTTTCCTCTCGCATTTATAAACACCTCTTAACAAAGTATATTTTTTTATTAATGTTAATCATAATTAGGATTTAATTATGATTAAAAAGATTAATTAAAAGTTAACCTCTCTGTTAACAGAGAGAGAAGGAGGGAGTGGAGAGAGAATGGAATGGAGAAGAAGAAGGAAAGGAGAGAGGGAGTGCTCTCTCCCTCTCCATTTGACGCATGCTGGGGGGGGGGGGAACGCCACCCCCCTCCCCCCATGAAGTTCGTTTTTTTTATATAACCTTCAAGGTTATATTTAGAAAGATTTATTTAAAGCTTATTTTTTAAATAAAAAAAGAGATTTATTTTTTATAAAAAGCTCTTCAATGCTTTCGAAAAAAGCTTGGGAAAAAGCTCAAAAAAATAGGATAAAATACGAAATTTGGAAAAAAAAATCTTTGGATTTTTCTAAAAATTTTCTCTTGGAGTCTTTTGGCTTTCCCATTCTCGGGAAACCTTTTGGCTTTCCGAATTCCGGAAAATCTTTTGACCTTTCGGATTCCGGAATCTTTTGACCTTTCACATGCTGATTTTTTAAATCTTTTTATTTTCCCGAAACTGTTGGCTTTCTGTATTCTGAGAAAACCATTGGAATTTCAAAAAATTTTGACCATTCGTATTCTAATGCGTTCAGGGTAAATTAAATTTTTTTAAAAATTCTTGAAAAATTAGATAAAGGTTATTTTAAATTTCTAGAAAATGTGGGGTTGGTGTTTGGCATGTGGTGTGTCCATTCGGGTGCCCATGACCATTCAAATTCCTTTAAAAATATATTTTTTGATCCAAAAAAAATAGAAAATCCATTAAGATTATAAATTTTCATTGGATTTGAGAATTGTTGGGCGAAATCGAAAATTTCGTGAATGATGGGATTCTTAGGAAAATTTAGGAATTTCAAATTGTTAAGGTATGTATGGGTGGTATCATGGTGGTATATGGAATGCTACCGATCCCTCATATATATTATCGTAGTGGATAATTTGGGCTCAAGATTGTTGCTTTGCTTACATCACTTAGCATGTTGACCTCAACATTCAAAGACAATCTCATTTTTTGAATTCATTTAAAGTTATTGTGTAGGCATTCTCTCTAGATAAACTTCTTTTATCTATAGCTTGCATGTATTGATGAGTGTAATCTTGCCAGCATTTTCACTTGTTGAAATCTCTTTCTTTAGAGTTCAACGAATTTATCTTGTTGTATCAAGATGTTGATGACTCTCTATGTTGATATGGGCAACTCGGGACGCCGATAATTCCATGAGCAGATGTGGGTATGTCAGGTTACCTGGTTCCTGCTGTTATAATGCTATGTTTTCCTACTTTATTCTAAATGGTTTGCAATGAGAAAATTACTTTGAGTATGAATTCTTATGTCATCCGCAATTTGATGGGCAAACAGGGCATATGAATCAGATTGTAGAGGATATGCTTCGTGCATATGTCTTTCGAAAAGCATCAAATTGGGAAAAATATATTCCAATGATGGAATTTGCCTATAAAATTTTTAAATATACGGGTATTGGTTTTAGTCCGTTCATGTATGGGTATCAACCCAAGGCACCTATTGATGTCAGTCTTAAGGACATCGAGCTTGATGCATCGAGAGATTTCTTCAGTGATATGCAAGAAATGCTGACCGAAGCTCGAGATTCTATCAAGAGTGCTCAAGATAGGGCACGCTTCTATGTTGATAGAAGACACTCAATTTGGTCTTTTGAACCAAGAGCGTTGTTTTATTTAAAAGTTCCTAAAGATTTTCAAACTTTGTCAAAAGGAAAATGCTCGAATTTATCTCCTAGATATTATGGTCCATTTCGATTTATACATAGGATTGGCACGGTTGCGTATGAACTAAAACTACCTCCAATTGTTAGAGTTCATCTAGTCTTTCATATCAACAGATTGAAAGGGAAACTAGGAGGTGAGGATAACATAGTTACTCCTCAAGAACTCGTTGAAGTCAAAGAATTATCCTATGTTCCATATGAACCTGATAAGGTACTTGAATTCAAAGAAAGAAAACTTTGAAGTTGACTAATCCTTGAGGTTAAAATTAGGTGGAAAGATAGGGAAATAGAGGATTCAACTTGGGAGTCAGTTGAGATTGTTCAGTGTAGTTCTCCTTCTTTTCATTGCAAGAGTATAATGTTTTGAGAGAGGGGAAGTATGTTATATGCACATTATGTGTGCATATACTAGGAGGCTAACCCACATTAGGCTTGTGAGCATGGGAGCATGGGAACAAGCTCTAGTGGAGCATGGGTTAGGACTAACCTTGAGGGTTAAGGTTAGGGTCAGGCATCCAAGGGTCACACATGGGAAATGGAGAGTCAAGAGTCACTTGAGGGCCCTCCTATATAATAGGGACATGGGGCACACTCAACGGAGGCCAAGGCTATGTTAGCTTGGGGCTTAGGCTATGGTCTCTTGATGTTATCTTGAGGCTAGGTTATGTTATGTTCTCTTGTGTAGAGGATCATAACTACTCACCTTCCATTTCACACTATAGCTACATGCTATTGGATTGGAGTTATACCTATTGATGGTATGGGACATCAAGGTAAAGGTATGATGCATTTCATTATAATTCATGTGTGCATCCCTTGGGCTCGCGGGGGTGGTCGGGTGGATGAGTTTATGCCTGATTTATGCATGTTTTTGCATAACAATTATCTAAAGAGATCTTAGGGTTTTAACACACTTGAACTTCTTCACGAAACTCAATGTCCAGCATGGCACAGACCCGGGCCATTTTGGGGTCAGTTCCAAGATTCATTTCAATTAATTCATCCTCTTTGACCCTCTTGGAGTGCCCGAGATTTTTCTCTTGCAATGAGTTGCTATAGGCTCGGAGTAGTGCCTTCCTTAGCCAGAGCCTCATAAAAATCTTTTGCATTCTCCAGATTGTGTTCTTCCATCCGTGGAGTGGACTAATCCTTGGACCTTATCCTTGTGCGGATTGCTTATATCTGTCCATTATCCGAACTACATCAACCTCAAATAGGCCAATCAAATTAGCATTCTGTTGGAGAGACTCCTCCTCCTCATCGAGGTCTAGCCCTTTTAGCATGTTGACTCCTTCGGTTATTTCCAACCAGGTTGGTTTCTCCACCTTCCACCTGTTGGCAACAGAGATCTTTATTTTCTTCTTTCCACACCGGATAGTAATTATATCCGCATCCCAATCTTGCTTGATTCGTGCTTGGTGGAGCTAAGGTTTGCTGAGCAACATTGGATGAACGCATTTGATATCTTCCATCTGGAGCACCACAACTACTATCTAGAAATTGTATCCGGATACCTCTAGTGTGAGCTCCCGGATCAATTCGAGTGGCTGCACTCGGATTGATCCGCTGATCTGCCATTTTGACAGTGAATGATGGCGCAGGCTCCTATCTACTCAATGTGAGTATGTTGCATGTTGCATGTTGCATCTAATAGAATATTGACTCTGGAACCGCCATTCAGTAAAACTTTTGCTATATCCACTCCGACCAACTTGACCTGGATCATTAGGATGGCTTCATCATAAATGGGGGCTTCCCTTTTGGTGGGGTATCTGCCTTTTCAATATTCAGGGCTTCCATTGGCTCTGCAAGGGTGTCATCTCCTCTCACTGAGGTTTCAAGCGACCAATCAGCTGCTCCCTGAAACTTGGTGTACCAATATGAGTAACTGTTCCACCAACATGTGTATTGGCTATTGCTTTAGATCTTCCCATAGATCATACGGTTGGTGTTCTGCTTCTATGAGCCTTCTTAGGTAATCCACCCCCTTCTGTGCTTCCGCACATTCTTCTAGCCTTGGTGTCTCTGCACCTTTCATTGGCCGTTGCATCTTGATTCGCGAGGCCACTTTGTCTTCTTTTCCTTCTGAGCTTATCTCCGAAAAATTGGGTTGTGATTTCGGCCGACAGATTAGCCTCTGCTTTTTTGGGTGCGTTTTTTAAAGCACCTCTTTGGCCTACTGCTCCTCCACCCAAGCAAATAATTCTGTCTCTGGACTTTGTGTTGTTCCTGCTAGGTGACTCTTTTTCTTCCCCTTCTTATCCGAGGTTGGTTCTTGTGCGGCCTCCAAAGCCATGGGTTGCATGGGTCTGGTCACCGTCATAGCTTATGATTCGGTCGCCTGTGTGGTCGGCTCGGGTACTGCTTGCTCATCTAGAGCTTGGATTTCCACCACGTTTACTATGGGTTGACCAGGTACGGAGGCCTATGCTCCCTCTAGTTTTGCTTTATGCTTTTTTCATAGTTCACACTCCAACTTTCAGTGGCCTTAGCCATGGCCATGGCAATAAAAGCATGTAAAGACAGGCCTTGGGAAACCAGCGGCATCTTGGGGGGAGGAAAGTTTCCACGGGCGGGGGGCAAAATTGGGGTCTACAGAACTAGTCGAGCATAGCCATGGGTTGGGTGGCTAGGGCTATGGGTACCACTGGAGGTTAGATTATCAGTTGAGGGGCTCTCCTACCATTGTAGCGGCACGCTTTAGTTGTATGTGTGGCCGTCTTACAGATGGCGCACCAGAGTTCATTCAAGCTTCATTCATCGACTCCATGTCCATAATTGCGACACTTCACACACCAGATGTCTGACTGGATGGTCGGAGTGGGCTTCACACCCTCACAAGCCAACTAAGCCATGGCTGTCGCGCCAGTTGCTTGGTTGTCTTCCATGCCTTCTTGCTCTTGGACCTAGTCTTGCGATCTTCATCCTCCTCCTCTGATTCCTTACTGGCTGTGGAATTATTGTAATCATTCTCCTTGTCTGAAGATTCGGATGAGGACTTCTTAAGAGCTCCTTTTACTCTTGGACTTTTCCTATCTTTTGCCCAAGCCTACCAATACCCACTGTGCTCTGAGAGCTAAGTCTACAAGCTACTCCTCCATGGTGATGGTAGCCAGGTCAACACCACCAGCAACAACGGAGTGTTTGAGTTGCTTGCTAAGGCCCTTCATGAAATAAGAGTTGAGAATTTCCTCCGCGGGCTGATTACCTGCAGATGAGTTTTTGAAACTTTGTAGCATAATCTTCTACTATCATTTTCCTCTGGTTCATTCTGCACAGCTTATCCAGCACATGCACAAATGTCTTATCCTCTCTGAAGCATTGAAGGAATGCATCCCGGACGGCAAGTCTCAATTGAGACAATTGTCCCTTTTTATATTCCATAAAATGTCTTATATACATGAGCTCACTTTTTACAATGGTCGGCCGCTCGTTTACAATTGGGGGCCCAAAATTGGCTTTCTAGCTCTATGTACATCTAGCTCACATGTGTGCTTTCCATTTAGAATTGACATTTGATGCAGTGAAGCCCAAAGGAATGGTGGGTCTCGGGGCTTGTTTCAAACATGCCAATGTTCGTGTTCTATGAGTTGGTTGAGCCAAAGACATTGTCTCAGTGACTAGTGGTTTTAGAAAGGAATACTCCTTCCTCTGCAGGGTTGAATCTTCTTGCTCCCAAGCTAGACTAGTTAGGGCCCATTTCTGACGATGTCTACATAACTCCTTTGAGTAGTTGTGGGAGAGAAAGGCATTCCAACTTCTTGGTCCATGCGCGTCTCTAAATGAAAGATCCCTGCCCCCTCCAAGCAACGGATTCGGGGGTGCTAGCAGCGGAAGTAGCACTCCTTGCGCGGTGCAGGGTCCTCTCACTCGGGGCCTCGCCCGCCACACAGATATCTGGACAGGAGACTAATCCCTCGGTTCTTCCAAAACCGAACCCGGAAAAACTTCCCTTAGCCGGAAAGCACGGGCAATTCCTCCAGGATATTTTTACTCTAACGTAGTGAAGGTCATTACTGACCAAACTGATCCGACCAAACCTAAAGTCACTTGGTCAGATCAAGGAAGAAACTTGCACTTGGATCATAGAGATCAACGCTTTTTTCCCCATCGAGAGGCACAACTGTTGATTCCTTTTTCCATAGAACAATTACTATCCGAGATTTACTTCATCTAGCATACTACAACAGAAATTGAGTCTCATTTTACGGATCCATCAGTGCAGCCTAACCCCATCCAGTCCCATGGGTTAGCCGACCATCCAACCACTGTAGTGATGGGATCCAATTAAGAATTTGGTTAGGTTTTGTCCCGGGTACCAGGGAAAAGAGTTCCTAGGCCCCCTAGCAGGATGTTCATGCAAACTTAAAGCTAGTCACACCACTTATACCCAATATGAAATTGCTTTCTTCACAGATTCAGCTATCTTTAAAACAATCATTTAATGAAGCCATAGTATCACTGATCACAATCCTCCAAAATATCTGGTTGAATCTTAATTTCTAATCATTCCTTCATCGAAGTATCTATGGCATCATTGGTAACCAAAACGCTCACCACTTGTCCACTCAGGGGCCTTTCGATAGTTCCTAGCTCATAGTACCCAGCAATATATTCACTTAAAAAAATTTCAAGATGGAATCTCCGTTGAAGATCAGCAAGATCAACCAACAGATCCATATAAAAGAGCCATGGACTCATCCGTTGAGGACCAGCAACAAGGGCAATCAACCAGATCCATGCCCGATTTTAGAAAACAACTCTTACTCCTTGTTCCAATATCTTCCACGACACACGTGTGGGTATCTTCGGCGACCCAGAGCCCGAGCACATATGGTCAGCACCCTCTAGGATCCTTTGCAGGTCACCTAGTGCTTCACTCATAGGCCGCTTCCTTGGTCCCTCATCCACCGTACCGGAAGCTCACCATTTAAATCGAACTGAGGCTGGTCAAGACCTCGGCCGACCTTGCTATGCGAGACGTCCTCCGTTGACTCTCCGGCAGCTGTTGCTCTTTATCAGTTAGGTCTCCACCACGACCTTATTCAAGATGGTCAAAATACTTCCCCAGCATTCTTGACATAAAACAATCATTTACAAACAGGTCACAAATACAGTTTCTATAATGAACTCTCGTCTTTCCACATTGTTCCACATCAATCCATATTACTTAATCCACGTCCAATTCATATGTGTACCCGTTCTCATCCAATCACATCATTTTCCATCTCATCACATCAAATTCATTCACATCACATATCATCCATTCACATCTAATATCATTCATTCACATTCTGATTCACATGACATCACATCTCATTCATTCTCATCCCGATTCAAATCACATTACATCTCATCCATTCACTCACATTGACATCACATCCTTTCAAATACACATCCTCGTTCATTCTTCCACATTCACATTCACATTCACATTCGTTCTTCCACATACTCATCCACATCTATACATCCACATCCATACATCCACATCCATACATCTACATCCATATCTCTACATCCATACATCCTTTCAAATACACATTCTCGTTCATTCTTCCACATTTTCATTCACATTCGTTCTTCCACATACTCATCCACATCTATACATCCACATCCATACATCCACATTCATACATCTACATCCATATCTCTACATCCATACATCCACATCCATTCTTCCACATACACATCCACATCCATACATCCATATCCATATCTACATCCATACATCCACATCCACATCCATATCCACATCCATACATCCACATCCACATCCACATCCATACATAAATACATACATACACATCCACATCCATACATACACATCCACATCCATATCCACATCCATACATCCACATCCACATCCACATCCATACATCTACATTCATATCCACATACACATCCATACATCCATATCCACATTCATACATCCATATCCATACATCTACATCCATATCCACATCCATACATTCATATCCACATCCACATCCATACATCTACATCCATATCCACATCCATACATCTACATCCATTCTTCCACATACACATCCACATCCATACATTCCACATCCACATCCTCATCCATACATCCCCATCCATACATCTACATCCCTATCCACATACACACATCCATATCCATATCCACATCCATACATCTACATCCACATCCACATCCATACATCCATATCCATATCCACATCCATACATCTACATCCATATCCACATACACATCTACATCCATATCCACATACACATCCATACATTCACATACACATCTACATCCATATCCACATTTATTCATTCTCATACACATACATACCCTTTCTTTCACATATACATCCACATTCACATCCAATCACATCTCATACTCATCTTATCGCATCCGTTCTCATCCTATCACATCCCATACACATCTTATCGCATCCCATTTACATATTATCACATCCCATACACATCTTATTACATCCATTCACATGCTATTCCCATTTAATAGCTTTTTCTAGATTGATACCGATAATAGGACTTTTTCTAAATTTTTGTCAATTGCTTGGCCTAATTAAAGATTCTTTTTCTGACAACCATATTCCTTCTCAATTACTCAATTGAATTATATTCAATATTCTTCTTTTGATTAAAAGAATTCATGGGATTTGTAGAAATCAATTCTGCACATATTTTCACTTTTGGTAAATAATCATAAATCGAATTATACTAAAAATTCCTCTTCTTCCCATTTAATTTCTTGGATCCCAATTACCATGGAAATTCCTCTTTGTGCAATTAATTATTTACATTCCAATGTCATGGGAATTCCTCTTTTTCCATCAATTATTTCTCACAAAATAAATTTATCTAAATTAAAATATCCATTATTTCGATATGCTAGAAATTTCTCTTTGCACGTCTAAATGATGGAATTCCAAATGTCATAAGAATTTCTCTTTTGATATTTAAATATTTCTCATAGATAAATAAATTTATCTAAAAATTCATCTTTGAATTTAAATAAATTATCCCATAATTAGAATATACTAGGAATTTCTCTTTTCCCATCTAAATGATGGAATTCCAAATGTAATAGGAATTCCTCTTTTAACATTTAATTATTTCTCATAGATAAATAAATTTATCTAAAAATTAATCTTTAAATTTAAATGAATTATCCAATAATTTCAATGGGATAGGAATTTCTCTTTTCCCATCCAATTGATGGAATTCCAAATGTAGTGGGAATTCCTCTTTTATCATTTAAACTTATCTATGCAAAAAGATAAATTTAACTAAATTTTCTCTTGAAAATTAAATAAAAATCTTCATTAATTCCTTTACACTAGGAATTACACTTTCCTTATTTAATTATTTGAATTCCAATATGATGGAAATTCCTCTTTCATCATATAAATTTATCTATGCAAAAAGATAAATTTAACTAAAATCTTTCTTTAATTTTTACATAAAATATACATTATATTAGTATTTCAATTTTTTCTCTTAATTCTTTGGAATACATGGATTTCCATTATCATGGGGATTACTCTTTTAACATAAAAATAAATTACTAGAATTCCTCTTTTTTCTAATTTATTAATTAAGCATAAACATAAAAATTAATTTCTCCATGATTTCAATGAGAATCATTCAATTAATCTAGGATGATAATTCCTAGAATATGGTAGGAAGTCCTCTTTTCATATTATGAATGAAAATGTTTTATGTGTTTATTTTACAGAAAATTTACCATAGCTCCGCTGCTATTACTGATAATTCTCAATTTAATTGAAAGAATGAAGTTTAATATTATTTATATGATTAGAATGACCACTAATTGGATCATTATCCAATTATGGATTGATTCATAATTTTTCTATGAAATAAATATCATAAAAGCATTAAAAAGCTATTATTTTGGCCTCCAATTAGACAAGCATAGAAATTACTTTTGGATTAGAGAAATGCTTCATGAGAAGCTTCATTTGGATTGAGAATAGGTCATAGGAATGACCTTTCTTTGGGGGGAGAGAGAGAAATGCTTAAAAACCATTAAAATTAAGCATAAATGAAAATTTATGTGTTTCTTTATTACAATTCATAAAAGAACTTCAATAGTAATCAAAAGCCATTCAAATTAAAGCTTCTCAAGCTTGAGAGGGGTTGAAAAGAGAAGCATTTGGAGTTTTAATAAGAAAAAGACAATAATCCACACTTTACCTTCTAATTTACTTGATTCTTTGATCACAGTAGAGGCCCCCAACCAATCAATTGGTTTGGTATGTTGTAGGAGTCACCAAGGAAGATTGAAGAGAGAGAGAGAAGCTCCAATCTCTTCAATTTTGTAGAGGTTTTTAGAGGATAATAGAAAATATCATTATTTCAGTATAGCTAGGGGCAATAGGGGCAAACCCTTGGCACCAAAAGTTTGAAATATTATGGTGCCGGTACTTCCATTGGGAGGAGCGAACCTTAAGATTCCTTGTATTGGTCTTGCTCTTTTGCTAAAGCTTGCCCAAAGATATGGTGATTTAAGGCCTTTGTCATGAAGTTAATGATGCTATTCAATGGGCTTGTTGGCAAATATAGGGCTTGGAGAACCATGGGTGGCTCCCATTTATGAGGGTTCCATTGTTCCTCCACTCACGTCTACATTTAATGGGGCTCATTTATCCCAAAGCTCCTTGTGTAAGGTAGATTCGAAGGAGTATTAATAGAGGAGCTCTTTGTTAAGTGTTGGCCGGTTCGATGGGACCGAAGGATTTGTGGGTTTGAAGAGGTATGGTTTGATGCACTATAATGGATTTTCGTTTCCAATAATTTATTCCAGATCAAGTTCACATCAAAGGGTTTCTCTCCAGTGAACTCTAGTGAACTCTAGTGAATTGGGGCCAACATCAAGTCTGAATGGATTTAGACTCGTTGTTCTATCCAAGTTGCACAAAATAAATGTTTTTTTTGTTTTAAATTTTTTTTAAAGGCTCGCATTTGTGGGCTCACGTCTATGGGCTCACGTCTATGGGCTCATGTCTTTGGACTCATACCTATAGGCTCACATGTATACACTTACTTATGGTGGTATGAAATAGGCTCATGTACGATTGGTGAAGTAGACTCACATCCCACCTCTGGTAGGCTCACGTCATGTGGGCTCATATCTCTAGGTTCATACTTGTAGGCTCATGTCTTATTGGCTCACACCTTGTGGGCTCACGGCTCACGTCTGGCTGTAGGCTCTGGCTGTAGGCTCACGAGTTTTTATTTTGATGAAATATGCCTACTTGGGAACAAACTCCAAGTAGTTGCATGGGGCTGTGAGCCTATGAAAGGTTTGGTGATGCAATTGTTGGGCAATAATTATACTTAATGCTCCAATAATAGAAAAGGACAAGAATTATCTAATAATTATGCTTAATACTCCAATAATTGCAAAGGACAAGAACTTTCCTTGTAATTTGTTCTGGTATAAATTGTATGACACGAGATCGTAAGACTTGTAAGGACATTGGTAGATGTGTGTCCTTACAATTAAGGCAATTTAATTGGCTCGTATAGTATTAGGTTTACCTACCTCTAGACTCATGTCTCTAGACTTAGATCTATAGACGTGATCACGTCTCTAGACACATCTATAGACTCATGTCTCTAAACTCACTGCTCACATTTGTAGACTCATGACTCATGACTCACCACTCACATTTATTTTTCACAAGACTATGGGCTCACGTCTCTCCCATCTCGAGAGATGATTTAGCCTCATTTTTTAGATTTTTTGGACTTAATGGGGGTGATTAAGGTTCCTAATCTAGTGATTAATATTTTTTAACTTGATGGGGGTGTTTATACCAGTGAGATTGATTATTTTTTTATTGATTTTGATTGATTTTACATGCTCTAAGCTACTAATTTCAACAATGCACGAAAAATTATGAAACGCATGAACAAAAATTCAACTTTCTCTAATCATAATTGCTAAGCTATTTCTTGATTTAATCCAACGAAATCAAAGCCTTGTGGGCTTTAAAACCATGCAAAAAACATAAAAGAAATCAAGGTTTTCCCCTTCTAAGAATGAAAATAGGATGACCTAGTGTAAATAAGCTTCAAAACAAAATAAAAAATAATAAAACTAACACATCCAAATCTCCAAAACTATATGTTTCTCATAGTGTGACCTAATTAACACCATGCAATATTGGGTGATTCCAATACCTTGGAATGGACGGAAAACAAAGCTAATCCCTACGCTAGTCCTAGTCAGTGGGTGCCAAATATATTCAAGTCAAGAGCCTACCTTAGTCTTTGCCAAAAAAAAGTGTCATTTGGTCATTCTTTTGATCCGTAAATTTGTAACTTCCTAGTGTGGGTGTGCTAGCACATCCTCACATTGTTGTCACAATGGAATGTTCCATGGCTATAGGGGTGAAGAAAGAGCTCTCTTTGCCTAGATAGAGGCACGAAGAGAGTGGCCTTCGCAATGGCATTAGTATATATTAGTATATCAACTGATTAGAGTACTTAATCTGATTGCAAGTCATGGCAAATACCTAAAGATGGTAATTTGGCCAAATCATGGCATTATGATCTATAAAGCTACATGTTTGTGCAAGTCATGGAAATCATTATTTGCCAACTAGAAGCATTTTATGAAAAATTTTTAGCCAATACAACATTATATATCTAGTATTATTATCTATTAGGTTCATGTATGAAAACAATTTATCTTAACATTGGATTACTTTTTCTAGGTTCCATGTTGTGTGATTTATAGTGTCTGTTACTATATGTTAGACATTTGAAAAATTCATTGCTTTTTGTGAGTTAAATGGTGTAAGAGTTTTATCTTGTTGAAAAAAAAATCAATATAAAATTTACATACTAGTGGCTTTCATATTTTCTTTCTTCGTGTTTCTAGTTTATCGTTAACTTTATTGAATATATTTTACTTTATTTTTGTTTTACCAAGTTATTAGAAAGTGTAATATAGTTGATAAAAATATTATTAGAAAAATTAATGAGTTATTTTTAAAAAGTAAATCAAAGTATCAAGTTAAAATATATTATTGGATAAATACAATAATGTTATTTACATTTTGTCACCATTATTCAAATACAAGTGTGCAACTCCATGTCCCATCGACACTCATATCTAATGTCTCATAGGTTCTTGTATTGTGTGTAATTAGGTTCTTGTATTGCGTGTAATTAGATCAAAAACTCTAATCAATAATTATACTAATCAATCATGGTGTTTATCAACCACAGTTAAAAATGGACTAGTTGCAATACTAATCAACTCATTTATATTAATAATAATGAGTATGTAATATCATGGTAGTTAATGTCAATAGTAAGAACATAGTATGTGCTGCTGACATTTGTAAGAATGTAGTACTTATTAAGAACATAGTTAGTGTCAGTTGTAAGATCGTAGTACTTACACTGATTATGATGCTAACATGTTGTTAAGCACCATGGTGGTTAATGATGTTCCACCATGTATGTAAAAATCTCCATCTTTCAATAAGGGTGTGAACCAAAATAGAATGTTAAATTTCAAGATTAAATGTCTCAAGTGTGCACCAAAACACAATTTTAAATTTCAAGATTAAATAACCAATATGAATGTGGTGGCAAACAAGATCATAATGTTGAGAAAAATGAGGATGAAGCTAATGAAGAAAATTGGAGAATGCTCATGAGAATGGGTATTTGCCCACATTTTTAGGTAACACATAACTAGTTATTGATCTAATTGCTTATGAGAATGGGTATTTATCCAAACATGTTGGGATTCAGAGTCATTTATTTTGAAAAATAACCTTTAAATTTTAAAATAACAATTCACAACAACTTACAAATTTTAAGGGATTTTAGTTATAAGTTTACTAAAAACCTTTAAAATTTAGGAAAAAAAACCTACTTTGAGGTTAAAGGTTTTTATAAATGTTGGGAAAAATGTTTTCTGCGACGAACACTGGATGTGAACCACCTCTTGTATCCACCTAAGTAAGTGTTTCTGTGTACCTCTTGTATCCACCTAAGTGTTTCTGTGTGCAAGCAATGGTGTCATTAGTCAGCCAGGTGTCATTTCCCCATGGTTTATGTGTTGAGAAAGATCAGGTATTTTGGCTATAAAAGCATTGTACTTTGTAGGCTTCAAATCAATTGATACAAGCATTACAATCTACGTGCAAATTATACTCTCTTGATCTTTGTTCTCTTTCTCTCTCTACCATTCTTTCATTACTACTACACACACCCCATCATATCTAACGTAGTCAAAATCTTAACTAACTGAACTAATTTGACCGAACCCGTAAGTCCCATAGTCAGATCAGAGAAAAGATTGCACATTTAGATTGATCCTATTGTTCCATAGGAAGCCTCTGTAGGTAGCTACGGGTACGGGTCTGCCTAATGAAACTCCTCATAAAATGGTATGAGAGAGAGGAGTCATCTCTGTTGTCCCTATGAAAGCGTCGCTGCGCTGCCAGTGGTCAGCTTTTTCAGGTGGCGGTAGTGATGAGCGCACCACCTCAGCCCACCAGCTGCCAAGTGGCGTCACCACAGTCACCGACTTTTTCTGCTCCCACCTGTTCACCATTCTAGTACTACGGCTACACTGGCCGAGCTGCTGCAGGCAGCCCAGCTATTCCCCAGTTGCAACATGGCTACCTTCTCCTAGCCGCCGGGTCACCTCATGCACTAAAAACTCTAAGGTGCTCGCTCAATCAACTAAACACTCTCTGAGCTGCTTCAACAGTACCTAAGTTCCCTATTGCCTCGTCTTCTATCTTCTCTCTCGGTAGCTCCATTGTTCCTTGGCTGAGCCAACCCTCTTTGTGGTGTTTCCCCCTAGTCTCACTATCCATAGCCATGGACCTTCCTAGATCAATAGCCATGGACCTTCCTAGATCAGTAACCACAATTGAGAAGTTCTTTAGCAACAATTTCCTAGCATGGCAGCCAAAAGTTAGACTCCTTCTCATGAGAGATGGAGTCTAGAGTGTTGTCAATGGCATAGAAGCGAAGCCTGAAGGTGTAGCTACTATAGCACCTACAATGAGAGTGAGCACTAGCACACATCGGTCAAGGGCTTATCAACAACCTTCATCATGTCAACTTTGACAAGATTGTTAAATAGGTACGGGACAATCTTGAAAATTTCGTTGAGAACAAGATTAACAATTCAAAGGTGTTTCTAAAGAAAAGAAAATCACACTTTGCAAGAGCACCTCAATAAGTTCCCTCCTCCAACAACTAGCTAATTCAAGGGCCAACGTTGATGAAGATTACAAGAAAGCAATACTCTTTTCTAGCTTGGAAGAGATGGGAACGTACAAAGAACTGATAACTTCATTTCGGGTGTTTTCCAAAGAGATACCATATGATGACATGGTGGCTATCCTCAATGATGAGGATTGTCAACTTTGAGAGCATGCTTCTATCAGTCATGACATAGAGAGGTAAACCCAAGGGAAAAGCAATCAAGTGCACATTCTACAAGAAGCTAGGACGACACACCGAAGAAAGATGCTATGAGTGGATGGCAAGAGAACAAGAACAGTGCCAACCTAGTGGTAGAAGAAGAAGAAGATCCTAAAGATTGCACCAGAATTGTTGGAAACTTCTATGACAATACCAAAAAAAACCGACATTACAATGGCTAATATATCTCTTTCTGAGATAGATACGAATTCGGCTTTTCAGACAAATAATTTCCATGTGTATTGAGTCAATAATGGGTTCTCTGGCAGGTAGTCTCCCAGAATATGATTGTATCTATTATGTGTTTTTTCCGTGTCTGTTATATGTTTGTATCACCTTATGTTATTAAAGGCTCCAATATCCCAGTCTATCCCTATTTAGATCCAAGGGAGGTTGATCTTTGAGTAGACTAATGTAAGTTAAAGTCATGTATGGTCAAGCTCCATTTGCAAGCTTGACTATGATCTAAATATGTTGATTCTTCTTAGCCTATATTTTGAACATGAGATCAATGCCTCCTAGGGTAGGATTATGATGGAATTCCTCCATTACTAGTTCTCTATTGGATTTAGTTAGAGAGATAGAATTTTATCATTTGGAGCCTTATGAAAAGCAATTATATTGAACAACCAACCATAACAAATCCAACAATAAACGCTCAACGCGCCAATTGGAAACCTGCATCAACAAATAAGGAATGAACCACTTCCCATCAACATCTTTGTAGTGGCTAATCTAGCCATAGAATTGTGTGGATATTGTTTTGTGGGTAATGCATATTTTGCATGCTCTTTTCTTCTATTCGTGCACTCATCTAGTCATAAACTAAGGTTAAGATGTGTTGTCAACCGTAAAAGAATCTTGAAAAAATATAAGTCGGCATTTGTTCCAAAATTGCTATTGCATTTGATGCTATAAAATTGTCCTTGTGCAAGCAATAATACTCAAAATGAAAACTCCTCTGCACTTAGAGTAGCAACATGTCTCTTCTCAAAGATTACATTAATAATCTACTATATTTCTTCATAAGCATTTGTGTTTGCAAAATGATCTAAAGTGCACACATTTTGCAACACTTCTTTTTTACTAGTAGTGGCTTACAAAATGACTAGCAAAGGTCTATCTTGATACATCTCCACCTTCACTCCAAAGGGGGGTTTATTGGGATTCGGAGTTGTACGTGTGCGTGTCCAACTCCTATGTCCACCAATGTGTAAGTGTGTTTGTGTTTGTGTTTGTGTTTGTGTTTGCGTGAACACTCACTTATGTGAGTAAGTGAGTTAGTACATGTGAACCACCTCTTGGAGCCAACCACCTAAGTGTTTGTGTGTGAAAGCAATGATGTCATCAGTTAGCCATGTGTAATTGTCCCATGGTTTGTGTGTTGAGAAAGATAAGGCATTTCGTCTATAAAAGCATTGTACCTTGTAGGCTTAAAATCAACTAATACAAGCATCACATTGTACATGCAAATATAGTCCCTTGACCTTTGTTCTCTTATCTCTCTACCTTATTCTTATTACTACACACAACATCATGATTCAGCTTGAATCTCCATAGCTTAGGCTCTGTATCTACTAACCCTAACGATACCCACAAAACATGTAACTTTTGAACATTAAACATCTAAAAAAAGACCAATAATACTACTAATACCATAAAATTAGATGTTGTCAAAACAATAGGACACAAGACTAATTGCAATCTCATTTTAAAGTAGGCTTATCATTGCCTTACTTTATATGAAGTAGCATATTCTATATTGCAATTTT
This sequence comes from Cibotium barometz, assembly GCF_041138505.1. Taxonomy (NCBI): domain Eukaryota; kingdom Viridiplantae; phylum Streptophyta; class Polypodiopsida; order Cyatheales; family Cibotiaceae; genus Cibotium; species Cibotium barometz. The sequence goes on from NC_141106.1 coordinate 22,563,763, forward strand.
TTTAAAGACGAAGGTTTACTTAACAAGATTACCTCTTAACCGGATTAACTAGTTTATTTTATCATATTAGTGGTATTGGGCAATTTCCAAGTATATTTTAGTCAAGCTTCTCTTTTTACAAAGGCATGTCACAAAAGAAAAAAATCCATTTGCAAGACACAAGCTCTACCACTAGGCTACACAACCACATTGCTTTCTGTAGCACTCTACAAACTTATGAACTATATTTTAATCGTTACCTTTAAAACCATGTGATTTATATATTGCTAACGCACAGTGTTGATTTTTTCCCTAATCTTTTTAGTACAAAAAACCTTTGTTGATTTTATTAGTTACTTCTCTTAGAATTAAAGAAATAAACCATTCAATCATCACGAGCCAGCTTATTCAAAGGCTCCTCCCCTCTCTTCCCTGGTTCGTCGACCTCGTCTCTTCCTTGCGTCCTCGAGCTCGCCATAGCCAGCTAGCCCAAGCGTCACCCCCCACAACCCCACCTTGACAAAACCCCAACCTGTAGCCACCGCCCCCGGCTCCTCTCAGGCCTAGCCACTGCCCTCCACTCGTAGAGCTCGCGAGCACGCCACTAATGCATCCACACAGAGCTCGCAACGCCCACAAAGATCTCATGGTGAGCAGACAAAGCGAGAAGGGGAGAGAGCTTGCGACTTCGGAGAGAGCTCGCGACTTCGGAGAGAGCGCGCGACGAGCAAACCGAGCGAGTTAGGGAGAGAGTGGTCGCGACACCCACAAAGAACTCACTAGCGAGCCAAGAGAGACCATCATGCACAGCCTAGAAAAATATAAAAAAATCATCAGGCAAAAAATAGAAAGTAATGAAGGCTACTTAATTAATCAAGAAATTATTCTCTTGCCAAAAACGTATATTTTAAAAAAAGTGGCTATTTTTTTGGGGCACGATTACAACACGTACTTAATTGTCTTGCAATAGTTTTTTTTTTAATATCAAAATCAGTACATCTCTCACAAGTTTTTGGACCTTGATTAAAATTCCAAAGAGTGACGTCAATCGTGAGTATTTATTTTACACAATAGCATCACATCACAAGGTAAGCCTACCTTCTTTCTTCAAGTGCATAAGTAGTGTTCTTCAAGTCTCAAATTACAAAAACCACTCAGCTTGGACTCACAAATAATAGGCTCCATGTTTACAACAACAAAGGTAATCTTCCAAGATAGGGCACCTTCTTTGTATATCTTGGAATTTTTGAAGAGGAAGTGTCCCAACTCTCCACTTTTACATACTAGAGCAATGCATGAGTTGAGTACTAATAATATTAATACTCAACCCACGTGTTAGTGCGGTATGTAACAGTGTTAGTGCGGTATGTAACAGACATTAAGAAGCGAAACGTAGGAATGGAAGAATATAAAGGGTCAATCGAAATACACAGGGTCAATCGAAGGAATTTTTAAAATCTAAGATTTCTTTTTTCTCTCCTCTCCTTGTGCCTTGGTTGTCCATGGTTAATATGTAAAATAGATGGTTATAGTATATATATTAGTATGTTTAAAATATCACAAGGCTCTATCTTTTCAAGAAGAAAAGTATTCTTTTTCCGAGGATCTCGTGGAGGAAGTGTCCCTACTCTCCACACCCACATGAAATTGTAATTATAGTATATCTATTAATATATATTCACACATATATATACATAGATGATTGCCTTTACAATCATATCAAGTTCCAGTATACAAATTCTTGCTAGAGCCTAGATATACACACTCTTACCCTATTACAGCCAAGAGCTTGAAAAGCTCTAAACTTAACAGATAAAACCTCGAGAAAGTAGTAGATACGGAAGGCAAACATCTATAGCTGCTACCCAGCGCTTCCAAAACTAATAAGGAAAGGCACCAACAATTTAAACTTCGAACTTGGCATCCTCGATGCTAGAATAGTGCATATCAGTAAGCCTCCATAAATTCCGTCTTCCTTTTGATAGCTTGTTTCCTAAGGCAGTAAGCAAGGGAAATGCTTGAGTTCAATGTAAATTAGAGTTTCAGTGAAACGCATGAAGCATGAGAGAGGAAGAGAGTAGCAAGAGGAAGGCGCTGAATTGCACTTGAATCTGAAGCATATGGCGAAGGTAAGCTAATTCCTTCCTGAGCGACTATGTGTGGAATTGACACTTTGAATATTGAGCTCACATCTTCTAAGAAAAATGAGCTGATTTTTAAAAAAACATGTGGGCTAAACTACCTTCATAATAATTGGTTGAAACAAAACCCTAGCCAGTCAAAAGATGATAAAAATTTACAAATGAGTCCCAACATAACTGATACAAGCAAGGGGCTGGACCCCAACTGAATCAAATAAAACAATGCTGGGGGCAGTTCTCATTATTCAATTGCAATTCGAGCACAGGTTATGAGCTGGGCATCATGAGGATCTATCTTGTGACTTTGTGTTGTCAAGATGTTTGAACAACAAGAAATGACTTGATCTTGAGGTATGTTAAAAATCACTTCTTGTGGTTTCCCTTGTTGCATTCTAGCAACACTGGTATATCCAAACAAGTGAGATTAGCATGCATGGAAAAAACCAAGAATCAAATCATTCTAAGCTAAGCCAAGGGGTGAGCTTAATTAAGGGGCCAGCTTATTGGTACTTCAGAAATGTTCGCATCGACACCTGAAGATGAAAACATTAAATTGTCTTTTCCGCTGGGGCATCCAATTCAGAAAGGGGCCCTGCACATTAGAAAAAAAACCATCAATGCACATAAAAAGGCGCAGGCATGAAAACATATGAAGTATGAAAGCGGTCAAATTCTGTTGCATACCACAAATACCAGCATACTCAGTGGAATTGCAAGAAACTCGGCCAGCTGCAGTTTACATTCTTTAGGTATGAAAGGAACAGATCATCTCCATGCGAACAAACCTGTAAAACATGCTCTAGTGATGCCATCTCAGCACCCATTGGCAAGCTGAAATCTACTTACATAATTTTGGGTGTTTTGGCATCTGCACACTTAGGTTCATTAGGCTTCCTTATGTATCTGTCTTTGTCTCGCCATTTTGCCTTCTGTACAAATTCCCCTAGAGGACGTGCTTGGGTTAATGACGGAAATATGGCTTTGCTAGATTAAAGTACGAACAGGGGAAAATCCTTACTGTGTTCACCATTGTGAAGCATAGAATGGCCATTGTTTTCCTTGTCCAGTCCCTAAGCTAGTATCTACTTCTCACAAATTCGACTCAATTCCATCCTTAGTCTAATCCTGTCTCTCATCCTCTGCATCATCTGTTTAGCGTCATCTTCTCTGCCAACGGCAGCATAGATGTTTGCCAACATTACATATGGAGTGGCACTTTCTGGATCCAGTTCAATCACAGAATTTGCCACACGTTCTCCTCTTGCTACATCCACCTCATATTGGCAGGCACCAAGCAGAGCCATTAATGGCACAGCTGTAGGTCGAAATGGCATATCCTGGATCAAATGCTCTGCCTCATCCAGAAGCCCAGCCCTTCCAAGAAGATCTATCATGCAGATGTAATGATCCACATCAGGCGACATGTTGAAATCTTCAGCCATTGAAGCAAAGTATTCGCGACCCTCATGGACCAAACCTGCATGGCTACAAGCAGCAAGGACACTGGTAAAGGTGACCTTGTCTGGCCACACCCCTTCTCCTTTCATTACCTTGAAAAGCTCAAGAACTTTCTTCCCGAATCCATGGTGCGCATAAACAGCAAGCATGGAGTTCCAAGATACAATATCCAGCTCAGGCATTTTGCTAAAAACTATCCAAGCATCCCTCACGGAACCACACTTCCCATACATATTGATAATAGCATTACCGACATCAACAATCAATTCAAGGCTGCTGTCAAGGATGCATGCATGCAATCTCTTACCATCAGCTAGAGAAGTCTGTCTTGCACATGCAGCAAGAATTGTAACAAACACAACCTTGTCAGGCAATACCTTTTTTCCCAGCATTTGGCCAAAAAGTCGCAGAGCCTCACTGCTATGTGCATGTTCCACATACACTCTCATCATGGTAGTCCAAGAAACCACTTTTGGCATCAGCATCTTGTCAAACACTTCCCTTGCATCTGCTAAACTTCCACATTTCCCATACATGTTGACAAGTGCAGACTCTATGACTTCATCTGCTTTATACCCATTTTCAAGTAGGAACTTATGTAGTTTCTTAACTTCAGAGAGGGCTTCTGGACTGGCAGATGCACTAAGGATGCTCACTATCGTGACCTTGTCCGGCATGATTCCTTCTCCCTGCATTTTGTAGAACAGTTCCATTGCCCCTTCGAATTTTCCGTGTTGGGCATGAACACCAATAATGCAGTTCCATGAAACCACATTCCGCTCAGGCATTCCATCAAAGACTCTCCGTGCATCCTCCAAACCACCGCACTTGCCATACATGTTGATCAGAGCACCACTAACATCCAGGCCTTCCTCCAATCCACTCTCGTATATGCAGGCATGCAGTTGCCTGCCTTCAGCTAAAGCCTGCAAGGAGGTAAATGCTGTTAGAAGGCTGATGAAAGTGAAAATGTTAGGGTTAATTCCTTTCTTTTGCATTTCTTCAAAAAGGCTCAAGGCCCTCCTCATCTTCCCTTGCTCAGCATATGCCCCTATGATGGAATTCCACGAAACCACATCCTTGTTGAGGATTTTCTGAAAAATCTTCTGAGCATCTTCCAAGCTCCCACACTTCCCATACATCGTGATAAGGGCATTTGCCACCACATCATTTAGGTCAAATCCATAGTCTTGAATCTGTTTGTGCATCTGCCTGCCCTCGGTCAATGCTGCCTGGCTCGAAAACGCAGCCAAGATGTTGATAAAGGTCACCTTGTTTGGCTTGACACTGCTCTGCTGCATTTTCTTGAAAAGCTCGAGAGCTTCTCTGACCTTGGCTTGCTGGGCATAGAATGCAATCATAGCACTCCAAGAGATCACATCATGCTCCAACATCTCATCAAACACCTCGCGTGCCTCTTCAAGACTACCACATCTCCCATACATGTTAATAAGAGCGTTTCTGACACTAACATCCGGTTTTGTTGCATTCGAGAGTATGGTTGTGTGCACCCTCCTGCCATTGGATAGGGCCATGGGGTCATCACATGCCGTGAGAATACTGATAAAGCTTACCCTGTTAGGCACAAACCCTTCGTGCATAAGCTGAGCCGACATTTGGAAAGCCTTCCTCCTCTTGCCATGCTGCGCATATAGTGTAATCATAGCAGTCCATGTAACCAGATTTCGCTCTGGCATCATGTCGAATGCCCTCTCTGCATCCTTCAGGCTGCAACATTTACCATACATGTTAACCAGCGCCGTCCCTATAACAAGATCAGCACTAAAATTGCTATGCAAGATGCTAATATGTAGGTGCTTGCCTGCAGGTAGAGCTTCTCTGCTTACATATAGAGAGAGGACGCTGGTGTATGTGACCTGATTTGGCAAAACTCCATTCTTCAGCATTTGGTTGTAGAGATGAAGAGCTTCATGACTGTGACCTTGCTTGGATTTAATCCTGATTATGTAATTAAATGCAAACACACAGGGGTGATGCATATGAGAAAAAATGCATATGGCATCGTCTACCGAATCACATTTCACATACATGTTGATGAGGAGGCTCTCCAAATGAGCATGTTGTCGAAGCAACCCGGTGCCAACGATGTGGCCAAGGATGATGTTGCCATGAGAGAGGGCCTGGGCATCTCCACACCATTGTATTGCAGAGGCACAGGTAGAAGCATCCATGTGAGTGCAATTCGAAACCTCTTTGCATGGTCGTTGTGTATGATGACTCTGAATTAGGGTCTTTCCTGAGAGCTTTGAAGAATAGTGGTCGACAGGTTTGTTTTTTATCATCAGTCTACACATCAGTGCAGGCATGCCATGAACCCCTTTAAGGACCAACTTGTATAAAGTCCCTTGCTGCTGCAAGGGTCTGTGCTTCCACTGTGGATCAGCGCGAGGTATGTCCCATAACTGCTTGTACCTTACCCTTGAAAACATGCTGCGTGCAGCACGTCAGGAAGAACCTTTCCATAATTTCAACCATTTTAGGTACACAACTGCCATGGTCTTTGATGAGGGGAAGAAATCGTTTGTTTGCTAGGTAGTATGTTCATGCTTGCCGCAGGTCCAAAATTTGAGGGCCTGTCCTAACCGATCAACTTGAAGGCCTACAAACTTCAGAGAGACTTGATCTTCGATGTTAGTGTTGCATTGGGGGAGAGAGAGAGAGAGAGAATAATAATAAAATTCTTTGTAATATTTGGAATCTTCTTTCTTTCTTGAGTTGTAAAGAAATAACCATAATGAGTGCAACAAATTTGAATTTTCTTCACATTATAATTTTTTCTTATCATCTCTACACAATTATTCACATTATTCGTCCTTGCCACAACATTCACCCACTCTTCACTCTTGTGACCATTTTATTTTGCCACATGGCAAAAGCGTACGAGGGGGACAGACTATTGCAACAGTAGGCATGGGTCCCCACTAGTAGGTTCTATATGGCTCCTTTGTCTTCGCTTCTACTCTACTCATTGGATGGAATGAAACAAGTTGCAATGGTTAATGAAAATACTGAAAAACTTAATCGCCTAGGCATGGTGTGCACGCAACACAAGCATGCAGCCTTTATTTTTTCCCCAAAATTTCATCGATCAATGGAATTTCTACATCTTTCTACTTATGAGTCACAACTTGTACAGGAATTTATATGGTCCTTGCCTACCATGCAAAGAGGTCACCACCCTTTTAATGCCATGTTTGATGATGCTAGCCAAGGCCATGGCAAATAATGATGCTTAAAAAAATGCCGTGACTTAAGTCGTAGCTCATATTGACAAAGTGTAAAAAAGTAAAAAATTTCTATGTTTCATGCTCTGTCCAACTATGCAATCAATTCACTTTCAAAGAATTTAAAACTTCCAAAAATTAAAGAGAGAGAGAGAGAGAGAGAGAGAGAGAGAGAGAGAGAGTTCATGAGCATAGCGAGTTGTGTAGCCATATTCGGTAGTGATGTGTGTGAACACACTAGGACCAGTTCGGGGCACTTTTTCCCTCTTTAGGAGGTTTTTTCCTCGTACTAGTATACACCCATCTTGGGGTATACTTATCTTCTTTGTATAGCACACATTCATTATCTATCTATCATCTCATTATGTTTTCCATTGAGCTTGTCCATTGTGTGTGTGTGTGTGTGTGTGTGTGTGTGTGTGTGTGTGCACATTCCTGCAACCGTATTTCCAACATTTGGTATCAGAGCATATGCTCCTCGTCCCTGTGCTGCTGCCTACCCCTCGAGTCGCATGTCTTCTTGAATTGGCTCAAGGAACCCTTTTGGGAGAAGAAAGATGACCGTGAAGTGTCCAGTACTTTGTAATGAATTTTCGGCCAGATTTTCGTTTCGGGAGCGTTTTGGGGGCCGTTCACACGATTTTCGATTTTCTACAAACATCTTCAGGGACCGGATTTACATTGTTCTTCATTGGATTTTGGAGTAGTTTTGTCAGATGTACTACAGACGGGTGTGCAAATACACCAGAAAGCATCTATGGGCTTCACTTCAACGACATCGATCTCTTTATCTTACAAGTGAAATTTCTACTCACTATACTCTACATTTCTTTCATACACCTTGCAAGTCTCCATTGTTAGCGCCTCATTAGCAGCCACCTTAGGTGCATCAAAGAGCACTGAGCACTTTGCAGGTTCCAAGATTACTTACTTGGATATTATAAAAAATGGCAGACAGTGATGTATTTCAAATGTTATCCACCATTGAGGATAAGCTTGACGGGACCAACTACTTGTTATGGTCCTATATGATGCGGCATGTATTGGTAGCCAAAGGACTATGGAATGTTGTGGTTAGTATTGAGAAACGTCCTGGTTCCTCTGATGAACCTAATGCAGAAGGCACATCTGCAGACACGAACTCAGTCAGTTTCACATGGTGCATTACCACAGTATAGCATACCTCCTACACATGAACAAACAAAGTGGGATGGAAGAGATGTGGAAGCACATGCATTGCTTGCTTTGTCAGTTTTTAAGAGGAGTATCATTCCTCACATTCAATCATTGTACCATGTAGGACTACTAAACATGTTTGGGATGCACTTGCGTCATTATATCTTGTACGTAATGAAGCACGTGTTACTTATATAACGCAAGCAATTAGAGTCATAGCATATTGATGAGGGAGACTCCATGGACAGCTTCCTTACAAAAATCAATGATTTTAAGGAGCAGTTGGCCAGTGTTGATGAAATATATCCTACAGTTCATTGGTGCCTACTATCTTAAATGCTTTATCAGACTAAGGTTTTGCTTCTACCCCATCAGACTCATGATGAAAGGCAATCCAAATGCCTTGAAGTTTGAGGAGTTGGTTTCTGTGCTCATGCAAGAAGAGCAATCCAGGCAAAACAGATTTGTCATGCATACAGGAGATCAAGTTTTTGATGCCAACCAATAAAGAGACAAAGGTAAATCCTTTCCTCAGGGTAGTTACAAGCCAAAATCAGAGTCATCGGGCAAGCTTACAGACAAGGAAGGCGACAAGCCAAAGAAAAAGGGCAAATGCAACTATTGCAGGAAACCTGGCCATTACATTAATGAGTACAGAAAACGGCTGGAGAAGGAGAAAAAGAAAGACTCGGGTATGGCTATAGTAGCTGATGCATCAGTATCCAATGCAAAAAACAAAGAATTTACAAACTATGCACATGATGATTGGACTTTCATTGTGCAATGAAGTTATGACCCTTCGCATAAGAATGTATTCATGGATGTTATATAGATGTACATGTCTAGTATTTTGACAGTGGTGCTAGTAAGCACATTACCTCTCATCACAGTTTGTTCTCATCACTTGAATCTTCTCCAGAGGAAAAAGTGTAACATGTGCAAACCACTCCTCATATCTTGTAAAAGGAGTTGGTAAAAGTGTTCTCACTACTGCAAATGGTGGAACAATCATGCTTTCAAATGTATTATATGTACAAGGCAAGAAGAACTTATTATCTGTCTTTATCACCATTACAAAGGCTTGCTTAGTGTTTCATTTTGAGGATGACAGATGTATTATTCATGATCGCAGTGATGGTAGAACAATTGTTGCTTCTGGTACTTTGTCTCATGGCCTTTACAGGCTAGATGTATATGAAAGACAAAAGCATGCTACATGTACAGGTTCTCCCACAAAGGCAATAGGTGATGCTAAGCTATGGCATGCACACTTTGGTCACTTGAACTTTGGCAGTTTGCTGCGTTTGCATAAACATGACATGGTGTCTGAGCTGCCACATGAGCACACCATCTATTGGGGGCTACCTCTATTTTGTCACATTCATTGATGATTATTCCAAACATACTTGGATATATCCATTGAAATAGAAATCAGAGATTTTTATGTGCTTTAGACACATTATTGCTATCATTCAAAATGCTTCTGCATGTAAGATTGGTACCCTGCATACTGATCGAGGGGGGGAGTATATGTCTAAGGAGTTTCATGCATACATCGCTGAGATAATGAGAAAAAACACCATTGTATTGTGCCGACACATTGTTGCTATCGTTCAAAATGCTTCTGCATGTAAGATGGGTACCCTGCATATTGATCGAGGGGGGGAGTATATGTCTAAGGAGTTTCATGCATACATCGCTGAGATAATGGGAAAATACACCAATGTATTGTGCCCTATACACCTCAGCAAAATAGTGTAGCTGTGAATGTTGTGTGGTGACTGGGTGATGGCCTCTACAGCAAACACACAACACCACCAGCACACACAAGAAGAAAATGTATAGGGAACAAAACTTGGGGATACTAGGATCCCAGATCTAAAGGCACCAATCAGCTCAGATTCTATCCCCTCTGATCTCCAACCGACACAAAAAAACACCTCTACACCCTTCAATCCGACTTGACTATTACCTCCAACCATCCTCACAAGTCAGATCAAACTTTCAAGACCTCTGATCTTTAGCCTAAATGTCTCAAGTGACTTCCTCTGACAAGTAACTGACCTGAATTCCTCCCATTTGACGTAGAAGTGATCAAATTCTGACTATAATTAGGAAATGATGCCCGTAGTAGATTCCAGACAGAAACATGTCTGCCTGGCCTCCAGAATGTCCTCCAGTGTCAACCAACTACAAATACTTAACCCAAAACTTCTCAGAACCAGTCAATTCTCCTTTGCCGACACTTGTCTCATCTAACTGTTCGTAAACGGATTCGGAAGACTAACGCAAAATCTGATCCAATAAGCGTCCTCCTAGCTCTCTTCACTGTCTCCCTATTTCAGCTGACCTCAATCCTTCAACCCCAGAACCACGCTAAACATTCCCTTATGCTCCACAGACCATCTGCTGACACCAATCTGACTAGTCTTGACTTATACTATTTCAGCTAACTGAGACAGAATTAACCAACTCAGATGCTTTACCTGGATCAAGAACTTTCTCTTCTTCGTCTTCCAAATCCTTCCAAATCCTTCTAACCCTCAGGTTGCCCTAACCAACTCAGATGCTTTACCTAGATCAAGAACTTTCTCTTCTTCGTCTTCCAAATCCTTCTAACCCTCAGGTTGCCCTAATTTCATGGAGATATGATACCAAAGATTCGTTGCTATCCACAGCCGACTTAACTATTGACTGATCTGATTGCTTTGATATCTGATTGTTGTTGCTGATGTGGTTGACAGAACTGACTCAATTGGAATAGACTTCCTTAGCTATGAGCCCTCTAACACCTCTAGACCCTCTAAACACTCAAACCACACAAATATACAACTCTATAAACATCCAATTGATTACAAAGAACTCGCAAGCTCACTCTGAATGACCAATCAAACCACAGAACCGTCTATATGACTGCTGACTTCTGTCAGACTTCTGACTATCATACTCAACTCAAACAACTTCCCTTGAATCCAAAAAGATTAAAACAATCCTTTTATCTCACCATCTGACCCACTAGATGCACATTGTATAGCTGACACTCTTCTAATCCTAACTGACTGTATTCTCTCAACAAAAGAGAACTGAATCAATTATTAGACATCTCTGACTCCTAGGACGTCAGACATACCTTCATAATTGTTCTATCTCAACAAAGTCAATCAGAATAACACATATCAAGCTCTGTAGCATCACAAATTCTCCTCTTTCTTATCACAGATTCAAGCTTTGAACTCTTAGCTTTCTTCACAAAAACAAAGACAGACTTTGTCTCAACACCCCTGAGACAATGGGTCCAAACATATCAAAAGAACACACTAAAAACTTGTGGGTTTTGCACTGATAAACCCTAATGAAGCTACAATGAATTTACAACCACAAACTGCAGGCCTTCCCTAAATAGACACAATTCAGCACTGAGCTGACTGTCAGCAACAATTGAGCAAGAATTGAACTAAATCATGTCTTTAACAAAGTCACCACAAAGAAATCAAAGGGAATCCTCTTCCAGTCTAATTCTCTAGACCTCGGTGCATTCTCTGCTCTAATTTTTTTAAATTCACCTCCGCTGCACTAAACTTGACTCTACAACCATCGAATAATGAAAGACCTTCAATCTGTAAGTAGTCTCTTCCTTGTAGTCTCTCACTTCACTCACTCTTCACTCTCTTGCTCCTCTTGCTTCTCCTCCTCATTTTCTTGTCTACCCCTATGAAAATTAACTCAATTCTCCCTTTTTGACCTATCGGCACCTTGCTGCCTTCTGGATTGTTGTGTTGCCATCTCCCTTGTTATCTCATACACCTTGTATTTTTTTATTTTTTGCACCTTTCTCTTATCCACTTGGGTCGCCATGTTGTTTCTTCCACCTAGGATCCATGTCATCTCACCTTATGTACATTATATGTCCCCACATTCCATGTTTGCTTTTCAGCTCTAGGCTCCTTTCACAACGTAAAAACGGGTCTCTCATGGAGATGGCACGTTGTATGGTCAAAAGTTAAAAGTTACGTCATAGTTTTTGGCTAGAAGCAATCATGCATGCAACATAGGTTTTGAACAGGTGTCCTACAAAGGCTTTGCATACAATTACGCCTTTTGAAACCTAGAATGGCAAAAATACCTCTGTGGCTCACTTACGGATTTTTGATTGTCTTGCTTATACACTTATACCTGGGCAACTTTGCAACAAGCTTGATGATAAGGCTATTAAATGTATTTTTGTGGGATACAGCGCAGAAAGTAAGGGTTGCCGTCTCTATCATTCTGCTATCAAGTGGATTCTTGTGAGTAGAGATGTTGTATTTGTGGAAGATGTAGCCCTTGCTTTCATGTAAAAAACATCAAAATGTAATTCACAGGACATATTCGACACTCTCCTTCCATTGTTCAATGCAGGACACATTGATATAGAGAATTTGGGTAATCCAAAGAATGCTAAAAATCATCCCTCACAGGTTACAAATCAGCATGTTTTTTAGCCCACAGATCAGCCTATTGATCAGGCAACTAACTGTGTGGATGATGTAGTTAATGAGGAAAAAAGGAAAATTGTGGAGTTTAAAAAGTATGCCAAAATGGCTGGTGAAAACACTACATGAAAGCAAATCGGCCACTCCTTTGTAGAACACGTACAAGCTCTCATCATGCATCTCTTGTTGATGCATGTTATGCTCTTATTGCCAGTTTATGTGATGAAGAGGAACCTGTGTCCTTTGATGAAGCAAAGGAATCTGAAAATTGGATGAGTGCTATGCAATTTGAGTATGATTTGATACTCAAAAATGATACATGGGATTTGGTAGGCTTGCCTCTTAGCAAGAAGGCCATTGGTACAAAATGGGTTTACAAGCTCAAACGTAAAGCAGAGTGTTGAGCAATACAAAGCTAGGCTTGCAAAGGATTATGCACAAGAGAAAGGCATTGACTATGGTGAAAGCTTTGCACCCACATATCATATGACTCATGCAGACTATCATTGCATTTGCAGCACAGAGAAAGTACATCACATAAATGTTGGAATGTACGCCAGCTTTCTTCCCCCTTAAGGCTTGGTGGGTTTCTGGCTCTAATTTTTTATGGTTTCTTAGCTCTATTTTTTAATGGTTTTTTAGCTCTTTCAAGGAATTCTCTAAGAATGGCTTGGTGTTCTAGCAACACTTCTCCTTCTTCGTCTTTGCTTTCAGAGGAGCTACTTGCACTTAAGTCCCTAATTGGTAAAAATTTTTGCCCTTTGCAAGACTTTTCCCTCATTTTTTTATTCATCCTTCCTTGGCAGAATCAATGTCTTTGTTTTTAGAAGTGCTGGTGTGTCACAGCCATGACTAGGATTATGTCTCTACCATAACATACATCTATCATTTGTTGCCAGCAAGTGCATCCAGTTTTTCTCCTCTTCAGGGTCTCGTAATGAATCTATGGAAGCTTCATCTGTTGATTCACATTTTTGCCACTTTGTCCATTGAGGTGGTGCATGTGTATTAAGTCCAAGCGAGCCATTGTATTTGACCCCAAGTCATCGATAGGCATTCTAGTGACTTTTAGGTTTACCTTACTTGTATTTCTCTTTTGACGGAGGTAGATGAATTCATAACCTCAATTGTGAATCATCAACAAATGGTGCATAAATGGTCTTCTAAGAATCAAGTCATAGTTGATGGTGGGCCTTGCAAAGTCAACATGCTTTTAGAACTGCCCCACCCACAAAACTATAAGTACAATGATTTATGCGACACGCAGGGTACAATTAGCAATTTATCATATTTTATGCTAGACCATTATATAGACTATTGATAGTATGCAAAAATTGTTAGACCATTGCATAGACTATTAATAATCTATCATTAAATGCTAGACCATTGTATAGACTATTAATAATCTATCATTAAATGCTAGACCATTTTATCATATTTTATGCTAGACCATTATATAGACTATTGATAGTCTTTGAATAGTTTGAAGAGTGCCAAAGGGCTTAAGATAGACTAAAGAGAGTGCCTTGGCAAGTGCACCTATTTCGAGACCTCCTAATTGAGACCTAATCTCTCATGTGCATGTTGACACTTTAAAGTTTACCATCAAATGTGTATTGGCACAACCAGAGGGGGATTATTATTTGTTTTGCTACTTATGGACCGAGAAGAACTTGGATTGATTTATTCAGTGAAGAAGTTCTAGCACTATCTTTTGGGCAATAAGTTTACTTTAGGAAATAAATCAATGATACATAGAGGAACTATACAACAATTGAAAGAGAAGGCTTGGCCATGGTTTATGGTGTGAAAAAGTATATACATTATTTCTTAGCCAGTAAATTTGTGTTCTTTGTGGACCACCAGGCGCTATTCTATCTTGTCAATAAGCCTTACACCACGGGATGAATTACACGATGGTTGCTTCTACTTCTACTTCTAGATTTTGACTTTATAATCATTGTAAGGGAGGAATCGCAATATGTTTTAGTAGATCATGTCAAAAATTCATAATGGTGGTGGGCGAGACCATGTTCACACATTCCGTACATTTGAAATCCCCACCTCTAGCCTAAGAGAATTTCACATTATGTATGGTTGTGTGGGCCCCAATGATAAAGGAAAAGCTAGTCATAAGCATGGGAACCCACTTAAGCTGGGCAGCTAGACAAAGCCCTTGTGTATATATACTACTTTTGATAATGTGAATGGGATAATCAATCATTTCTCAAGTGTAAAGATCTCATCTTCTCTTGCACTCTCACCTCTTGCTTGCTTACTTGTGGTATGCATGCTTGTGTGATTGCTTGGAGTGTTATTTTTTATGCATGCTTAGTAGCTTCAGTGAGGGAGTGATTGAGCTAAAGTGGAGAGGAGAGTGGTTCAAGTTATCTAGATTAACCATTGCATTTTGAAAGGATTACCTTAGAGGATTGAGAGTAGAGAAATGGCACAAACAAGAGGGATTGACATACCTCTTGTTTCTAACCATCCCCTGCACTCCACTTAGTTTCTGGTAGGGTTTTGTGGCTCTAGATAGGTACAATTTCTAAGGTTAGGGCCAATTTCAAGTCAGCTCCTGTTGAATCTCTAGCAATGCCAATTTCTAAGGTTAGGGCCAATTTCAAGTCAGCTCCTGTTGAATCTCTAGCAATGCCAATATTGAGATGTGTGTCATAAGAAGAGATCAACTTGAAGCATATGCTAAGGTCTAGCCCCCCAAGTTGGAAGAAATGTCAACCTACCAAGTCCGAGCCTATCCATGTGTTCCATGACTTTAGGACTTGTATGGACCTCGTCGCATTCCTGTGTGTGATAAGTGAGCTTGTGCTCCACCTTCTTCTAGGACTAGATCCTAAGATGTGGATCATGTGCCCTCCGACTTCCCAAAGCAACTCCATGCCCAATGGGGAGAACTCGGTGGTGGTTGCCACCTAACTCCAAGAGTTTTTGGACCCTTGTGTCCTTCCTCTTCTTGGTGGGTGTGAGAAGCACTATGAGCAACATTATGTCTTATGAGGTCTTAGATGCCCCTGCTTTGCAACTCTTTTGATGACAATGGGAGGGGGGGGGGGGGGGGGGGGGCAAAGCACTACATAGGGTTATGAGGCTAGGAGGGTTTCTAGATAAAATTTGCAAGAGTCTAGCTAGCTAGAGAGTGAATAGTGGAAAATGAGAGGGGGGGGGGGCTATTTATATAGCTTTTGCTTGGGAACATACATGCAGGGGTTGGTATGTACATTCACAAACCATTGTTGAGGACGTGTGTATATAGAGAACTGTGTATATGCATTAATAACCCTAAACATATGTGTAAAGCATGGAACATGCATGCGCAGGAAGGAATGTGCAAGTGTGGATGTGGGAACGTGGAAACGTGCATGTGCAGATAGGAACATGGAAATGTGTGTGCACAAATGTCAACATACGTGCACAGATATAAGAACGCACGTGTAGAAATGAACATACATGTGCAAGTAGGAACGTGCCTGTGCATCTTGTATAAATAACTTTTTTGCATGTAAATAGGCCCTACTAAACATACAGGTGCATGTTGGGTTGTTCCTAAGTGGGCCCTTACCTTGGACTAGGTTTTCACCCATGGTCCATGAAAACCTAGTCCAAGGTAAGTCCAAGACTAGTCTCAAGATGGGGCCCCCCTATCCCCCTATCCTGAGATGTACCCAAAAAGCTAGTAATTAGAGGACCACTTACATAATTAGTATTCGCCTCTTTGGGGACTCTCCTTCATAAGTCTTCACAAGTCTCCATCATCACCTATGCTTTCTTTATGTGTTGTATCTCAACTATTTTCCATCATCACCTCTGCTTTCTTCTATCTCTTCTTTCTTTATCTGTTGTATCTCAACTACTTTTTCCTCAACTCTTTTAACTACTTTGACTTTTTTTTTGTTTTTTTTAAATGGGTATCGCTTAGGTACATGTTTTTTTCCCATTTAGCGAGGCTTAGGAGTGATGCAAGCTACGATAGGGGAATTGGTGGTTCTTGGCTTTCAAATGCAGTATAGGATTTTGAGTTTGATGTGGAAGGAATATCCTATTTATAATGTGATTGGCAATGGGGTCATGGGGCTCCCTGAATTCTTTAATCTTTTCCTTACCCTTTGTTAGGATTGTACATGGGATTCCAGTAGCATTGGCTACCTTGGGTTGCCATTGCCATCTAACCTTGCTCCTCTTTGATGTGATTGTTGAAGAGGTTGGTGGTGGAAATGAAGGTGTGACTTTAGGCACCCAAATACTCTTATTTCCTTTGTAATACCCTTGGGCCACTAGAAGAGTGTCAGCAGGTGCCCACCATATTTGGGTAGCGCTCCTTCGTTGGGGTTTCTTCTTTGACGGGTTAGTTTTGACTACGCTGCTTTAGGCACCCAAATTCTCTTGTTCCCTTCATTATACCCTTGGGCCACTAGAAGAGTGTCAGGTACCCACCATCTTTATGTAGCTCTCCTTTGTTGGGGTTGCTTCTTTGACGGGTTAGTTTTGACTATGGCTGCTTTAGGTAACTAGAGTTGTGTGTTACCCACATAGTATCCTTGGGATTCTAACAACTCCTTTCTAACTAATCATGTTTTTGGTTTAGGGTCGGGTTTCACTGCCTATAATGCAGTCCTTTCGGTGGCGTGGTTGGCTGCTATCACTCGCTTATGCTGGACCTTTCTCTTTGGTACCCAGCTTTATGTTTGCCCTTCATAGTCACCTTGTGCCCATAGTATTGCTTTTGGTACCCACCATTTGTCACCTCCATTGTGGAAACATTGGTGTTGCTAGAGACTAGTGGGTTTGGGTACCTACGAATCTAATTCCATAAGGTTAAAAATTTTAGCAACATTTGTGTTAGCTAAGCTAGTCCTAGGAGAGGCTAGTTATGCACGGCAAGGGTCAATCCTGCTTGGGCAAGGATTTTGATGGAACTCTTGAGCGGCATGGTTAGAGTGTGGGGGGTTGCCTTTGGAAGCTTGATTGGTTCTAACACTTCTTTGATTAGAGAATGGTTATTTGGTGTTGGAGTTTTGTAAGACATTGTCTCCTTGTCTTGAGGCCAGTTTGCAAGGTAGTGGTTTGTGAGTCCCACTCTATTTGGCATCGATTGTGCCCCATCCATCCTTGTCTAAGAAGCACTTCTTTGTACATGGAACCTGCGGCGGGCATGACATAGAACTTCCCTTCTAAGGGGTTATTTCAAATGTGAAACATGGCAATGAATGATCCTATACATGTGGTTTTTAATGCGTTTACTTAATTTATTATAGACTAGTTTGTGGCATGCCTAGCCAGAGTCTGGTAGGCTTCAACTCCCAGTGTTCCTCTTCTAGGTCAACAACTTGGGTTTACTCCTTCCACCACTTGTGTGCTTTTGTGGGTGTCAATGAGACAATTGTTGTTATAGCACACACCAAGCCTCATGGGACATCGGGTTATAGCTAGCACTCATGTCAACGAACATTAACTTTGTTCTAAACTAGTTTGTACAGACATGCCCAGCTAGGGTCTAGGGGGCTTCACCTCCCAGTCTTCCTCTTTGGTCAATGGCTTGGGCCATGTTAATGGAAATGTGGCGACGGTGGCGATTGTGCAATTTGTCTTGCCTAGCCTTCACTTCATGTTGGGCCGCCTCTCATTTCCTTTCACATTCTTTTATTTTCCCTATTTCTTTTGGTGAATGGCGTTTAAGGAATTTGTAGTTAAAGGGCCATAGTAGTATCTAAGTTTGCTACCATTGAAGAATCCTTTAAGGCATTTTCAGTTAAAGGGCCATAGTAGCATCTAAGTTTGCTTCCATTGAATAATCCTTTCATCTCCACACCGCCAAGTGTTTCGATGCATGTAGATTCTTAAGGTGTGAGTTTGCACACTAGGAATGGTCTCATTCCTTTGAACTTTAGTTTGCACTTTTGGTTCTTTGTGTTGTACATGAGAACCATAACCCTATCTTCAATTTCTTTTTCCTTGAGCTTTTCATCAAACCATTGCTTGTGCATCACCTGTACGGTCTCATGGCCATCTCAAACTGCACGTCCGTAATACGTCCCTCAGTTTTGAAGAGGGCCCACGTGTCATGTCTGCTATACCGGCGAGTATACGCAGTGGGCTGTGGGCTTCCTCCCTACCATAACCCGTCGTCGCTGTAACATAATCAACACAATTTGTAAGATTAAAACAATCAGCGCATCAATGAATTAAGTAAAAAATCAAATAAGGTGGCAAGATACAAACTCTGCCTCCCACGACTAGACACCTCCAGATCCAAAATGCGAAGATCCAATGGTCTCCATCTGGATCCGTCATGCCTCCACATGCTGCCTGCTCTTCACGCCACCCTCTACTCGTTTCTTTGCCTCCTTCCACTTGCGTTTGTGGACAATGGTGGCAGGTTTCTCAGTAGGATAGCCACCCGCAGCTTGATTTACCCCATCATTATACGCGAGTTTCTTAAGGTGAGATCTTTTATTACTTAAGATCTCCCTTATTCGCGTCCTTCCCCATACATCCAAGAATGTCGCATGTGGGGGATTGGGGTACCGACTATGTACAGCATCTATCACCTCCCCAACTAATCGGCTATTTTGATCTTTAAATTTAATAAAATAATTTCTATACAAGTTTGATACTACCTCACACATGTATTCCATTACCTCTTTCCCCCTTGCATCCATCACTATCCTGCCCCTATCCATCACATCATAGTATATCTCTCCCTCTACCTCTCTCACCACCTCCTCATCCTTATTGTCTCCTCCAACTCTTCTCCCTCTATCTCCTCTCTCATCGCGTGCCCTACCACCTCCCCCAGCAAAGCATCCGCCCCATCCTCCACTCCCACTCTCCCTACTACGGCGTCTGCTCTCCCTACTGCGACGTCTACTCTCCTCTGTAGTACTACAGGTGGAGTCACGACTGGGGGATTGTGTATGTGACTGTGGACGTGACACTGAGCATGACGGTGGCTGTGAGGGAGTACGTGATGGTGGCTGTGAGCCCTAACGTGAAGGTGGCTGTGAGGGAGTACGTGATGGTGGCTGTGAGCCCTAACGTGAAGGTGCCTGGGAGGGGGTGTGTGAGTGTGTCCGGGAAGGGGTATGTCTCCTCGCCGGACTCGCAGTAGGCACAGAAGGTTGTGGAGTGACATGGGCACTCGGGAGCGGGGTGACTATACCAGGGAATCTAGGAGGAGGATGGGCATACATATACTCTGTAAGCTCAACTGGGCCAGGGTGGCGCCCAAAATGATATAGTATCTCCATCATCCAAGTGCCATACGCAAATGGATCGAATGAAGAACCTAGATCCATGAAGAATCTGCAAAAAGTATCCATTTGTATGCATCATGTATCATGAAGTGTATCATGCATCATGCATCATGAAGTGTATCGCATGTAAAATCTCGTCCAGGATTGCGTGTATCTCCACGTGAAAAAAATGTCTAGCAGAGTACACGCAGGCATACACGCGATTCTGTTAAAAAAAGTACCAAAAAAAAGGTTGCCTACCGACCAACGTCACTTTCGCATAAAGAAAAGGACACTTGCATAACGAAAAGGGACACTTGCAGGAAAGAGAAGAAAGAACAGAGACACTTGCATAAAGAAAAGGGACATTTGCATAAAGAAAAGGAAGGGAAGAGACAGGACCAACTGACTCACCTCTTGACAACAAGTGAGTCTCCTTTTTGGCTTTTGTGTGCACCCGTGTGTATGCTCCTTCCACCCGCCCTGCAAGCTCCTTGCACTTGTGATGCTTTGGTTGCGAGACGAAGAAGATGAAATTGAAGAAAGCGATAGGGTTTTGGAGTAGGCGGCGGCTTTTGTTTTAAGTATAACATTGACCGCTGCATGTATGATCGCGTGTATAATCGCGTGTATGGTAACATTGCAGCACAAATACACGCGTTATGACACAGGGTAAACACGTAGATACACGTGGTTATACACGCGATACAGAGACTTTTTATACTTTGATTAAAAACTGATTATGATTATATATTTGCTCTTTTGTACACAGAATGTCATCAACCTCCTCAAGCAGTTCTAGTGAAGATGAGACAATGCGTCACTGTATGCTGATGGTTTGTGTAAGACCATATTCGATAATCATCATCAATTTCTCCTGTTAGATTATCCTAAACATGTTGCTAGTAAGAGTAACATTCCTCCACAAACACTTCGTGCAAAAGATTGGAAGCGCATTTGGGAGTCTACAAATGTTCTTCCTCCAAATGGCATGAACATGTACAGTAATGTTTTTCAATCTTCTTTTGTGTAGTCTCTAATTGGATTAAAGATCACATAGAGCAATCATGTCATGGCATCTCTTGTGTAGGTACTCTATTTTTTTCCGGCTACTATATTTGTCACATAGGCTGTAATGCCTGTGTGACCGACGGCAGACCGGATGGCCATGTCCGGGGTTCAGCCGGGAGAGGACGCCCATGCAGAGTCATGGGTGGCCAGGCTAGTGTGGACGGCAGGCCACACACTATATAGCCTGAGGGATGAGGGGCAATCCTCATTCTTCCTCTATGGCTGGGTGGTGAGCCAGAGGCCGTCCCCTCTTGTGGTAACGCCCGTAGAGCAGCCTTACGGGTATCTAACACTGGTATCAGAGCGTAGGTTCGATTGGGTCGTCAGAGTCCGCGCGTGATCGGGGGACCGGAGCCCACTCGATGGTTTTCGACCATTCATCTCCTCATCCTTATCTCCACAATGGGTGTGTGGAGGGAGGCGGCCAAGTCATTTTTGAAGGGAAGAACTCTCTCTCTCTCTCTCTCTCTCTCTCTCTCTCTCTCTCTCTCTCTCTCTCTCTCTCTCTCTCTCTCCCCCCCCCGTCACACACAGCAAGAAAACGCAGGTAAGCAATTTTCATTTTTTTTTCTTTTCTGCGTTGAAATTGTCTCCGAATCAAATTCGTTTCGTAGAGAGAACAGTCGCCTCTATACTGTGTGTAAGGGGGGGGCGAAGACCAGCCCCACGAAAGATGCTGAAACGCAATACTGTGTGTGGGGGTGGGGGGGCGAAGACCAGCCAGCCCCACGACAGTCTGTGGCAATGCAAAAGAGGTGGGGCGACTTGCGTTGAAGGAAGGTCATCGTCCGAGGGGGGCGAAGAGCCATTATGTGCGCCAGACCTACGTTGTACTGAGGAGCATTGCGACGTGTGTAGAGGGGGGGTGAAGACCTTTGCCTGTGAGACTCGGCCTGCGTGGCCAGCCAGGCCATACCCGGCCTGCGTGGCCAGCTAGGCCAGCCAGGCCAGCCAGGCGGCGGCGACGGCCAGCCAGGGGTGGCCAACCAGGCGGCGGCGGCCAGCCAGGCGACGGCCACCCAGGGGCGGCCACCACCCAGGCGGCGGCAACGACCACCAGAGCAGCCGGCGGCCAGCCAACCAACGCTGCAGGCGGCCAGAAGAAGAAAAGAAAAAAGAAAAAAAAGAAAAAAGAAAAAAAAACCATTTCTTTTTTATATATATTTTCATTATTCATTTTTAATAACATTAAAAATGAGAAAATTTAAACGGATCCTCTCTCTCGGCTGGGGAGGAGGAATAATCCCGGCAAGGGATAATCCGAGTTTTTTAGGCACAACTTCCCGAGCGAATTAAATTTTTTATGAGTTGCAGGCATTTTTTCTCGTGGATCGGAGCATCCCGGACTAGCCACGCTTGTAGAGGCTCGCAGGAAACACAAATCTACAGGCAACCGTAAAGGGGGGTGACTATTCTCTCTCCACCACTGCTCATTTATTAGCATTTTTTTAGTAATTTTCGAGTTCTCGCATTGTTTTTTTGCAAGAATTAAAGATGTCTGCTAGGCGTAGTGTGTCCCCACCGCCTTCTACTTCTCTAGGTTTTTCAAGTCTCTTGTCCTCGGTCGCGGGTTTGACCCCGACCGAATTGTCAGGCCGTACACGCCCGACCGTTGTCGTCCGATATCCGGAGATCACGCGTGATCCGCCAGCGCCCTCCTCGTCTATTGACCCCGCCTTAGGACCCAGCGAGCCTGCAGTGGCCGCATTGGCAGATGACCCCTTTCTGGCCGACGAGCCAGAGGACATGAACACCGACGTCGCCGAGGGGACCGAGGAGGACCTCTTGGATTACGACTACGATTATGACCTATTGGACCCTGCTGACGTCCTGACAGAGACGGAGCTCTCTAGTGGACTGTTTAAATATCTTAATGCCAAACTGAACAATATGGGTAAAGTCCAGGCTGATTTAGTCACGATGCTACAGAGCATCTCCACACGGTTAGATGCACTGACAGCCGCCTCGGCTAGTACTCCGACTCCTCGTGGTAGCTGAGCTCCTGCGGCACGGGTGAGCGTAGCCTCGCCAGTGGTTGCAGGAGTACAGGCCGATGCGCCTGCGGGGCCGTCTGTAGCGACAGCTTTTTCGTTATTAAAAGACTTAAAGCTGCCTAGTTTTGGTGGCGAGGAGAAGGAGAGAAACAAGGACTCGGTCAATATGTTTCTAGCGAAGTGGTCAGATTTGCACGCACTGCGACAGCAGCCTAGCCGGATATAGCCCGTAGAGGCTAGCCTCTCATTAAACCGGCAAAGCGTACAAGTGGTGGATGAGTTTGACAACTCGCCCTGCCACTTGGACGAAATTTGAAACGATGTTTCGAAAAGAATTTTTGCCTGTTAATGAGGCAAGGAGAAGCTGGGAGTTATGGGACAAGTGCTCGATGGAGAACAAATCCCTAACTCAGTACATCTCAGACTATAGGGAGATAGTACTCAAGCTAAAGGGAATCGATGCATTCCAGACATTGCGAGGCTTTAAGAGAGGCCTCAAAGATGATTACCTTGAGTACGTAGAGCCCTTACAGCCTAAAGACTTAGCAGAGGCAATTAAGTATGCACAAATATTTGATGACATCAAGCGCCGTAGTGCACGTGGTGGTTCTAGCAGGGCCGAGGGTAGTGAAAAGAGGAGGTCAGGCCTTAAAAGAAAAGGGTTCCGCAGTGATAAACAAGGGGATAGGACGGACCAGGAAGGACAGGGTGGTCATTGGTCTAAAAAACCGCGACTATCCAAAAAGAAAAGAGACAGCGAAATCCAAAAGAAAGAGCAGTATATTAAAGCGCGAAAGGAAAATCGCTGCTTTAATTGCAATGATGTAGGGCACACGAAGGCTGAGTGTCCAAAGCCTAAAGCCAGCACGAGTGGCAACGAGCCCAAAAAAGATAGTAAATCTTCTAGGCAGTTGCATACAGTGCAGAGACTCCCTCTCAGTTCCGCAGAGTTCAGAGAGGTGACAGTGTGTCATTGTGATGAGCATCACGCTTGTTCAGTGACACCAGCGATGTGGTAGCCTACTGTAGGTCCGCATGACATGGTGCGCATGTATGGCACCATAGGTGGCTGTAGAGTCACAGTTTTTATTGATGATGGAGCTAGCCACAACTTCTTGAACTACTCGTTAGTAAAGAAGTTGGGGTTGACTGAGACCCGGAGTGATCATGAGTATACTGTTGGCCTAGCCAACGGATATGACAAAACGGTATGGAATACCGTAGTATTGGGGGTCCCATTATCTATGCAGGACTACGAGGCTCCGCTTGACTTTCAGGTCATGCACTTAGCCAGAGCAGACGTATATCTAGGCAGGGAGTGGCTGTATGGCTTGGGCCCTAGTCTAGCTCGGAATTACCTACATAATACGCTATGTTTTGAGCACGGAGGTAGAGTCATTACCCTGCAGGACGACCGTACTGTCCCTGCCACACCACTTATTTCCTCCATGGAGCTGTTTACAGCGGTCCGCAGAGACCAGATAGCAGAGGTATATGCTTGTTACCCTCTTTTGAATTCTGTTTCCGTAGATGAAACGATAAATGATGTTTGCGTAGATAAACAAGGAAAACAAGATAGCCTTGGACGAGACCCACTGTTTGAAGACCCTGTTTGGCATGCATGTGATTCAAACAAGAAAAAATCCAAGGTGAATGAGACATTAAAGAAAAAGTACGTAGATACTTTAATGAATTTATTAGAAGAATTTCAAGATGTTTTTCCTGATGATTTACCAAATGGTTTACCACCATCTAGAGAAGTAGACCATGGCATCGAAGTTATGCCAGGATCAAAACCTATAAGCAAACCTGCTTATAGATTAAGCCACTCCGAGGCACAGGAGGTGGAAAAACAATTGACGGAATATTTGAACAAAGGCTTTATTCGGCCTAGTTCAAGTCCGTGGGCATCGCCTATTCTTCTGGTAAAGAAGAAAGACGGATCTATGCGGATGTGTATAGACTATAGGGCTCTTAATCAGATAGATTAAGAACAAGTATCCAATGCCACGCATGGATGAGTTGTTTAATCAACTCTATGGATCGAGATACTTTACAAAAATAGACCTGAGATCTGGGTATCATCAGGTTAGAATAAAAGCAGATGTTGCGAAGACAGCATTTAGGACCCGTTTCGAGCATTTTGAGTTTTTGGTTATGCCATTTGTCAATGGGCTAACCAATGCTCCAGCGAGACGTTTATGATGCTGATGGACAACATTTTACGTCCATATCTAGGAAAATTCGTAGTAGTTTTCCTAGATGATATTCTTGTGTACAGTAAGACACAGAAAGAACACATAGAGCATTTGTTCGAGTTGTTGCGAGAGCACAAACTATTTGCAAAGAAGAGCAAATGTGAATTTTTTGAAACAGAAATTCACTACCTTGGCTATATTATATCCGCCGATGGTACGCGGATGGAGCCAGAAAAAGTAGAGGCTATTCTTAAATGGCCAGCGCCAAAGAATCTCGAGGAACTGCAGATTTTTCTTGGCATGTCGGGGTTCTACCGACAATATGTGAAGGACTACGCGAAGATCGCAGTCCCGTTGTGACTGACCAGTTTACAGTCAAAGATAAAACATTAGTTGGGGGGAAGCCCAACAGAAGAGCTTTGATAAGCTCAAGGTGACCGTAGTAGCAGCTGCACCTATTTTGACTATTGTCGATCCGAATGAGCCGTTTGTTTTGGAAACAGACGCTAGTAATGAGGCCATTGGGGCCGTACTTATGCAAAGGGGACGCCCAATTGCATTTGAGAGTAAAAAGTTAGATCGTGCGCAGCGTAACTACTCGGCTTATGAGCAAGAGTTACTAGCGATAGTTCATGCACTGAAAAAGTGGAGACACTATTTATATGGTGCTACTTTTGAGGTCCGGACGGACCATGAAAGTCTGAAATGGCTTTCAAGTCAAAATGAACTGAAGGGTAGAAAAGCTCGGTGGGCGGAGATTCTACAGGAGTTTGACCTTCAGATACGTTACCAGAAAGGTAAGTATAACGTGGTGGCAGATGCACTTAGTCGCATGCCACAGATTAATGAACTTAGTTTCACAGTCTTCAAGAATGATTTCTTGGAGTCACTACGTGGTTTATGTAAGCATGATCCATCTTTTACAGAGGTTTGGCACGCTGTACGCGTACGCACTTCTTCACAGACGCGACCACCTCCCTCGTTGGCACGTATTGTTAGTCCGGAGAGACTGGCCGAAGGTGCAACGAGAAGGGAAGCGAGAGTTAGTCCGGAGAGACTAGCCGTGTCTTCTGGGTATAGTTTGGAGCTGGAGAGTTCTGACGTAGGCCCTTCATCACCTTTGACTACCACGGCTTCAAAGGGGAGTGATAAACTTCGTCGGGGGGAGAAATATGCTAATTACTCTATTGACGACGGGTACTTACTCTACAAGGGTAGAATATGTGTACCAACTATTGGTGACTTTCGGGCCCAAATTCTTAAAGAAAGTCATGATAGTCCAAGTGCGGATCATCCTGGGATTCAGAAGACCTATGCACTAGTAAAAAGATAGTTTTATGGCCTAGTTTGTTTAAAGACGTCCAGACTTATGTGCTGAAATGCAGTAAGTGCCAGGTCAATAAACATGAACGTCTTAAGGTTGGAGAACTACTCCATCCAC
Organism: Cibotium barometz; assembly: GCF_041138505.1. Taxonomy (NCBI): domain Eukaryota; kingdom Viridiplantae; phylum Streptophyta; class Polypodiopsida; order Cyatheales; family Cibotiaceae; genus Cibotium; species Cibotium barometz. The sequence goes on from NC_141106.1 coordinate 22,590,188, forward strand.
TGGAGATTCCTCAAGGGAAATGGGAAAGCATTTCCATGGATTTCATTACCGGTTTACCCAAGACGAGTCGAGGGAATGACTCGGTGTGGGTGGTAGTGGACAGGTTAACTAAAATGGCAAAGTTTATCACCACGAAGAAAACTGTTAAAACGTCAGAGTTGGCAAAACTCTTTATTGAACATCTCTACAAGCTGTATGGCCTGCCTGCAGATATAGTGTCGGATAGAGATAGAAAGTTCAACAGTCATTTTTGGAGGGAAGTCTTCAAAAAGTTGGATACTACTCTGAGTATGAGTACGGCAGATCATCCGGAGTCTGATGGTCAAACTGAAAGAGTTAACCAAATTCTAGAGGATATGTTGCGTTCTTATGTTAGTAAGAAGCAATCTAATTGGGAAGAGTACTTGCCCTTATTGGAGTTTACCTATAACAGCTCCAAACACTCAGCGAGACGACTGGATTTACACCATTCATATTAATGTATGGATTCCAGCCGAGATCTCCGATGGCTGTAGGCCTAGAAAAGGAGAAGATTCAATCTGTCAAGGATTTCCTTGAAGATATGAATGATATGCTCAGAGCCGCACGTGAGAGCATTCGTAGCGCTCAGGATCGCGCTAAAACCTATGCGGATAAAGGACGAAGAAAGGTGACCTTTGCAGAAGGTGACTTTGTATTCCTCAAGGTTCTTGCGCAGTCAGAAACCATGAAAACGGGAAAGTGTGATAAACTTTCTCTGAGATATTGTGGTCCTTTTAAAATCCTTAAGAAGATTGGCGACGTAGCATATAAACTTGAGTTACCGGAGAGTTCTCAAGTCCATCCTGTCTTCCATGTCAGTAAACTGAAGAAATCAGTTCACGGGTTAGAGAACGCAGTTTCTCCAGAGATTTTGGTGGACTTGATAGAGCCACCAAAGATACCACATGAACCTGAAAAGATTCTAGAGTATCGTGACAGACAAACGCGACATAAAGTGTACCAGGAGGTACTTGTTAAATGGACAGATAGGGATGAGGAGGTAGCTACTTGGGAACGCCGTAGTGCAATTTCCAAAAGGTTTCCCCAGTTTGTTTTCGAGGACGAAAACTCTTCTTAAGGGGGGAGTAATGTCACGTAGGCTGTAATGCCTGTGAGACCGACGGCGGCAGACCGGATGGCCATGTCCGGGGTTCAGTGGGAGAGGACGCCCATGCGGAGTCATGGGCGGCCAGGCTAGTGTGGACGGTAGGCCACACACTATATAGCCTGGGGGATGAGGGGCAATCCTCATTCTTCCTCTATGGCTGGGTGGTGAGCGAGAGGCCGTCCCCTCTTGTGGTAACGCCCGTAGCGGCGTTACGGGTATCTAACAATATTGGACCCATCTCAAGATCAACCTCTTCTTGATCCCATGCACATCTTTAAAAATGTGGCATCTGGTATTTAGGAATATGTTATTGGTAAACGAGACAATGTCAGCGTATGGGAGGACTTGCAGGTCGTTGGATGAATGCGTCAAGCTTGGCCATGAGAGGAGGGTGGGCACGTTCGTCTTTCGCGTGCACCATGGATTATATCAAAGCAGGAGGAGACTTTGTGAGGCAAAGTGCAAGGCCCGAAGGAAGCATGGCCGAGGATTGGTTGATACAAGAGTCTCTTGTATATATTTCAGAATTTCTTAGTCAAGTGGACAGCTCTTTGCCGCGACTATGAAGCAATGAAGAGGACTTGAGGATGACCTCTATTGTGCCTCAAGGAAAAGGACAGAGTAAAGTAATTGACAGAGCATTGATTGATGATCTCAATTTCACTTGCATTCTTAATAGTGATGTGATGAGCAGATGGGTTACAAGATATGAGGATGCAAAGACAAGAAGGCAAGCAAAAAGAGCTCTCTTTCGGAGGCAACATGGCTCTCGTAAGGCGTACCCTTAGCATCTAGCAACACTTCCGAATGATATCCATGTTGATTAGTTGCATGAGGAAATGGAGAGAGCAGATTGAGATGAGGGGCTGCATATCACGACGGAAGAATGGGAGTATGCACGAGGATGCATGTTAAAGGTACATAGAACTAATGTTTTGCATATTTATTCACATTGCTTACACAAATATTGCTTCTATTTTGGTCCAGTGCACTATGTTCAATGCTATATGGTGTGAAGGAAAGCATTTTCGAACACAAAGAATTGATGATAAGATACACAAGATTACGGTGTCATTAGTAGCTTTGAGGGAGCCAATGAAAAAATGGATGATTGTTGTGTGACACAATCCAAGACATATTTAGGCTTGACTTTCGTCGCTTCTTTGTGTATGTTTTGGATGTCAAATGACAAATGAACATGGTGGAAAAAGGACCTAATGCAACGATAAAACGCCATGCAAGTGGCTATATAACTATTGACTCTACAAAGTTTTGGCAAACAAAGAAAGATAGGCTCGTATTGCCACAACAATGTGAGTAGGTATGTGTTTTTTTACTAATTTGTTTCATGTACATATATATCTAAGCTCACGTATCCCTTGACTTTTGATATGCTAATACATTGCAGTATATGTATTTGAGTAGGTTATCTATCTGCCAATGGTGCATGACACTAAATGGTGGTACTCAAATACATTGCAGTATATGTATTTGAGTAGGTTATCTATCTGCCAATGGTGCATGACACTAAATGGTGGTACGTCATCCCTATTGCACCACGTTCCAAAGTGATGTACAATACATTCACTGATATGGAGTATATGGAGGATGTAGCAGGCCGCAATGAAGATGATGTCGAATATGCCAATGAAGATATTGTGATCGATGATCAAAAAATAAGAGATGATCATGATAATGAGGAAGAGCATGCCATTTCTCAATCTCATGAGGATGACCCTACCATTGATGATGATGGTGATGTTGATGAGGATGATCAGGGCATCGGTACCATTATCAATGGACAGAATATCGATAGTGGAATAAATTTAATCATAGCTTTACAAATTGATCAAATGGATATTGATGTTGATCGTTTGGCAAGGATGGATCCTATTGAAGATGAGATCGAATCCTAACCAATCCATCATTGTATCGTTCTAAATTAATGACAATTCTATTGTATATGTTGTCTTTTAATTATTATCTCATGATTTGTTTTTGAATATATATTGTTGTAAATGCATGTAGTGGGATTGTGTAATGATATATATTGTAATGTACTATAAGATGGTTTAAAGAAGATGGTTTTTTTTTTAAGGTATGGACTTGTTCTTAAAGAATATTTGCTCTCGCGTATAATAAAGCGTGTATATCTGCGTCTAAAACACAGTGTTAACGCGTATATACACGTTCTGTTACACGCGTTTATAAACTCCGTATACACACGAATTTAGATGCCCATATACACGCATCCGATATTACTCATATATATGCGCGACCATACATACGCTCGTAACTTATCGCGACTATACACGCGCTCGTAACTTATCGCGTGTATCGAACGTGCGTGCAGCACAACTTGCCACCCACTATTGGAGTCAGGGACACACCCCCACTCCAGCCCTGCCAACCAACGTCTGCATTTTGGTCCCGCTACCCGTTGATAATGTCGCCAGCCCGGAATCCAATTCCGCACGAAGGTCCACTTCCGGATCTCGGACTACTTCTCCGCCACCCTTACTCCAGATTAGCCGGACTGTTGGTTCCGACAAAACCAAGATTGCAGACTCCGCCTCCACCCAGAATGCTGACAGCCACCCGCCACCCAGATTGCAACTCCGCACCCGCTACCCGAAACCCGGAGGCTCATTCCACGCACACCCGCAGGCTCATTCCGCGCATTCCCACTCTTGATTCCGTGAGGCGACCCGGACCGCCGACTCCAACAACCGGATTGCCGATTCCGAACTCCTCATTCCGCCAGCCACCCCAAGCTGATGATTCCGCCAGCCACCGGATTTGGAATAAGCAGCACTCCTTCAGCTTGAAATCCCGAAGCGGAAGTTCATCATTCCGCTTGATGTACTCCAGAAGCAAAGACATTCTGCTTAATAAACACCGGCACCGGAGGCCCTCCGCTTGATGAAAACCAGAACCGGGAGCGGAAGAATTCCGCTTGATCAACCCGGAAAGCGGATCTAGACCCCGCTTGCTAAACCCAGAAGGCGGAAGCGGATAAGTCTTCCGCTGACTCGGGAGGCCTGAGCTAGCTCTAGAAACACCGGAGGCACCTCCTCTCCGGGAAAGCTCACTTCCCAACTTCCCTGTGGATAGCCATAAAGGCGCAAACTCTCACTGGTTGTCAAAGTCCCTCGCTTCCGGTACAGCCATGATAATCTCCGAAGACCTCTTCCATTGTACTAGGCAATGGAACAATAAGCAGAAAAGAGAAGGAAACATTAGTCGGTCACGTCTGGCTATGGCGGAATAGAGCAGTAGAAATCTGACTACCTGAATCCGGAAGCGGATTAACGCTTGCTTAATCCGGAACGGGATCAAACGTTAAGTAGAAATCTGACTATCTGAATCCGGAAGCGGATTAAACATTCCGCTTGCTTAATCCGGAACGGGATCAAACATTAACTGATAAGAGTGTCGAGATTGTCTCAACTAGAAGCAACAACGGGGACAAATGGATTCGACCAGATCCGTATGTAAAGTATGTGCTGTAAAGCTGAGTAGCCCTCAATAATGGGCCGCAGAGGATGCAAGCAATGTGGCAACAAGAAGCATTGGTCTAGTGACTATTGACCTAGAGGCAACATGGCCATCGAACCAATGACTACTTATACCATGTATGTGGCCAATGCAGAGTCCAAGGTCACAGCTCTCGTGTGTGCCCACATGCATTGTTGGAGCAGTTTAAGAATGTCCAGCACCGATCGCTCAAGCGAAAGAATGCCCCCGAAGTTGACCACCTTATGAAAAGTAAAAAGAAGCTCAAGCGGTTTCTCAAAGATATCGCCTTAATAACGAAATGGCATTTCCAACACCCTCGAAGAGGAGACTCCTTGTTGTTGCAGGATATGGCATGGATGGTAATTGCAACCAAAAACTTCTTGTTTGATGTCGAGTATGCAATTTTAAACCTTGAGGATGAGGACACTAGTTCAAACAGCAGTCCGAAGAGTGACTCAAGCTTTTGATACTAATCCTGATTCTCATCATGGTTGCCCTCATAATGGAGCAGATATGGCTACAATTCACCATCTAAATGAGGAGCTTTTGGCTGCCCGAAATGTCCTTGCAGAGCATGGTGGTGATCAATAGAAGCACATTGATTATATTCCCCATGTTAGTGATAGTACATGGCATATGCTGAATGAGCAACCCGTCCCTCTTCTTGATGAGGATGATGTCGTATCACTTATGGAAGAAGCCCATACCAATGATGAAGCAAATGTATGGCATATGCTGAATGACCAATCCGTCCCTCTTCTTAATGAGGATGATGTCGTATCACGTATGGAAGAAGCCCATACCAATGATGAAGCAGATGTATGGCATATGTTCTCGCCAAGTGGGGCAATAGACATCATGTGAACACATGGACTGAAATGTTTTCAGATTCCGGTTTTGTCCCTCCTACATACCAACATTTACATGATCAATCCAGATTGGGGTTTGGCCTAGCCTTGGAACCAGTGTTGCCAAACAAATGGGCAATATCCCCATGTGACAAAGTAAGATTTTGCAGAATCTCCATCCTATACACAGTTGATGGCTGATTTAGTGGATGATCCAGAGGAGGAAACTCTTGCTGCTCTGCAGATGCACATGGGAAAGGCTTGACCTGGGACCTAATTCGGTTAATGATAACCCGAAGGTATTGGCATCCCACACGGAGATGCCCCGGTGGCATGCAGTAGTGGTAAATGCTCATGATGTGGTTCATGGTGATTCCGCTGACCTGGTCGTTCATCCGAAATATGTGGTGTCTAGACACAACGAAGCGGAATCAGTAGAGGTACCCACAAGAGCTAAACAAAATTTGAAAATGCAGTGAAACTTGCTTAGAATCCTGGTGGATATGGTAGGGATCTTGCCTATATCCTTGCCAAGCAGAAAGCTCTACGTGCTATGCATTCCACCCCCCCTTGGTGTCATATGTTACTCAAGTTCGTCAAGTGTGGTAGTACAAATGATCATCACCCCCCCTCAATTCTATGTTGCTATTGGGTGGTTAGAAGGATTAGCATTTGGATTTGAACATGGGTCCCCCCCTAGTGCCTGAATAGCTACTTTCAAGTGGTTAGGAGTGTTTATATTTACATCACTTCCCCTAGGTGCTCTTTGGCTACTCGTAGGGTGGTAAAGCGTGCTTACAATTACATATACTTTTGCCTACTCATTTGGTGGCCCCTTTTTTATAAAAACAAAATGGCTTGGGTAGTGAGGTTTGTTGATTTGTTTATGCTTGTTGTTTATGACTTGTTGCTGATGTTGATGTCGATCAAAATGTTGTGGTAGTGAGGTTTGTTGATTGTTCATGCTTGTTGTTTATGACTTGCTAATGTCGATGTCGATCAAAATGTCGTGGTAGCCTCTTTGGTTGATGTGACCTTGACTCCACTTCTTTGTTCCTTTTGTTGATGACATCCTAGCTTTATGTCAATGGAGTCTCTACCATTTGGCATTGCCTTTTTCATTATGCCTTTGGTGTAGACCTCGTGCTCTTTGCCACTTAACACACATTTGACATATTTTTGCGTGCTCATTTGGCCACATTTACATCCTATTCTTGACTCGTAGTCGGGGTAGGATACCCACACACTTGAGAGAGATGCACTCTTCCTTGGACTCACACATCACACATGCCTGCTCATATTGGCAACTTACAAAGGTTCAAGATTTGTGAATTCCAAACCAATTTTTTTTGGCTTCATGTAGCTAATGAGGCTGGAGCCAACTGGAGGGCAGTTAGGACAATTTATAAAAATGCACCAAAGAATATATTGGAAGGTCATGAGTGTTTGTATCTTTTTCATTAGAAACAAAGCTTGAACGTCCTTACAGTATAATATGTAGTCAATTTTCAAGAAGAGCACAAACAACTAGGCAGTCAATGGCGTTGTGCATTGAGTGAAGAAGAGGCGCTTTTAAAATATAGACACATTAGATCATGGTGGGCTGAATGGTAAAGTTACTGATAGTTGGTAAACTTACCAGCCATGGATTGTTGGCTTAGTTGGTGCATACTAGATATCCCCATTGGAGGAAGCACCTTGTAGGGGTGAGCATTACTTCCTTGGTTTTCATAACAAATAGCTTGTATTTGAAATCTAAGATGTTAAGTTAATATTTTATTATGGAATGTAGTTAGAGCTTACAACTTTGATTCTCATTAGTTAACTTAATCTCCTATTAATAAGGATGTGGACGACACCACTTTGTCACACATGCTAACAAAAAAGAAACATGCAAGTTGGTTACAGGAGAGGGTTTCAAGGGAAACATCTCTTTATATGATGCTATTGTTTCAAATCTCGCTAATTCCCTCTTGCAATCCACAAAGAATCATGCATTCATGTAAGGTAAAGATCACACAGCAGGCCCTACAATAACAAAGTTGATGGAGAAGGCCATAACATCAAAAGCTCCAAGTTCGTCAACCATCATAGCAAATTGGTCGAGAAGCAGAGAGTGGCACACCAATGCATTTGACCAAAAATTCATCTTTAGTCCTCTTAATGTAAAGGGTACTATTAGTAGGACTATTGTAAAAACCTTGTGCAATCAGGTATGCATGTATCTTCTCATACCATGCTCTGGGAGCCTTCTTAAGACCATAAAAAGCTTTTTTCAATCTACATACTTTTGATTCTTGACCTTTCTGAACAAGAGGCTAAGACACATAGACCTCCTTATGCAATTATCCATTCAAAAAAGTAATTTTGATGTCTAATTAATGTACATTCCAACCTTTATGTCCTCCTAATGCAATGATACTCCTCATGGTAGTCATACGACATGTGGGTGCAAAGGTCTCACCATCATGCAGAGTATCATTGCTAATGGTAGTCATACGGCATGCAGGTGCAAAGGTCTCACCATAGTCAATGCCTTTTTCCTATGCATATCCCTTTGCAACAAGCCTTGTTTTGTATCGCTTGACACTATTGTATGTATGTGTGTATGTGTATGTGTATATGTATGTGTGTGTATGTATGTATGTATGTATGTATGTATGTATGTATGTATACATAAATATAATCTACCTTTAAATAGCAAACTACCAAAACAAGCTTTGTTTAAAGCACTCTGATACCATATAAGAATACACAATAGTGGAAGTAAGATCAACACAAGACAAAGCACTGACTTATGTGTAATGCCAGTAGTGTATACATAGACTAGGAAATTAGCCTAGACTAGCTTTTGGGCCCCTGGGACATTAGCAATCAAACTAGAAAATTCACTTAGACTAGCTTTTGGGCTCTCAGAAGATAGTCAAAACTGAGCTTATGACTTGTGTAATAACAGAAGATAGTCAAAACCGAGCATATGACTTATGTACAATGCCGGTACTATATACATAGATTAGGAAATTAACCTAGACTAGCTTTTGGGTCCCCGGATATTAACGGCCAGGTATTGTACATGAGTCTTGTATATAAGATAATTTGACTAATGAGAAAGCACATAATCCCCTTCTCACAATTGAGTTTGAGTTTTCTTGCTCTTGTAATCGAAGTTTTCTTGTATGCTTTCTCTTCTTTGTTGCATGCATGCTTAAGGATTGTGTGGGTGTGAGTGATGGTGTGTTGATACAAGCTCTCTTCTCCCTCTCTCCGTCTCCCCTATGCTCTCACTCACCATGGCATCAAAGTAGAGGTTGAGCTTCCCATAGCAGAGTTCTCTCTCTTTTTGCTCCCCACCAATTTACAAAGATCCTTTGTAGTGATAACAAGGAAGGTAAGGTTGAGGACCCTAGCTCTCCACCACAAGAGAGGGTTGCTCTCTAAGAGCAGCTAGAGGTACATAAGGCGGTAAGACCCTTGCATCCTTCTTCTCCTTCCTTCTATCTTGTAAGGTTCAAGTGTTCATAAATTGGTGAAAAAATGTCAAACCACATAATCTTGGCTAACTATTCCCTTTCCATTATGGTATAATTCATCTCGGCATCATCCAATTGCTAGAAACCAAAGCACACAAGATAGTCCAATTTGTATTTCCCAAGTTATGTTGATATGCAAACAACAATGGTAAATTTTGATGCTTTAAGATGCACATGGAAAATGAGATCTCTGTGAGTTGTATATATCAATCTTACAAAGTAGCTTAAGGTGTAAACTTGTAAGCGGCGTAAATTACCCTATTATGTGGAAAAAGCCATTTTGTATTGATCTTCAAGGGCTATGGATACTTGATTGTGTCTAAGAAACCATACAAGGAGTTGTAAGCTATATATATTGGATTGTGCCTTGAGAAACCATCCAAGAAGCTGTAAGCTTCTTTTCCTAATACTCTTTCCAAAACAAGTATAGTGTATGGAAGTGGACAATTCTATCTCCACGTAGTCTCTTCACATGAATTAGGGGTCTTTTAAGAACTTCACATGAGTTAGGGGTCTTTTAAGAACTCCAAACATAAATATCCATTAATACGAGATATAATCGTATTAATAATATACGAATAACCCACATCTATCTAATGTCAGCACGAGAAAACGTACTTCAACATTAAATAACCCTCGAAAATATTAAATTCTCGAGAAAAAAAATTATCATGATTTTTTCCTAATTTTTTCTAATTTTCTAGGGCCTCAAAATATGATAATTTTGAATTCCACCAAACCTATCTTATGGCATTCCAAACCTATATTTTTCCAGAAAATTTTTAGCAATTAATTTTGCTAAAATATCATTGATATTTAAAAAAAAACCAATTTTTAGGATTTCTAAAAATAATATCTAGAATATTTCTAATTTTTTCCGAGAATCCCATCGTTCACGAAATTTTCAATTCCGCCCGACAATTCTCAAATCCAATGAAAATTTTTAATTTTAATGGATTTTTTAAATTTCTGCCAAAAAATATATTTTTAAAGGAATTTGAATGGTCACACGGGTGCCCGAATGGACACACCACATGCCAAACACTAACCCCACATTTTTTTGAAATTTAAAATAACCTTTGTCTAATTTTTCACTAATTTTCAGGAATTTTTTGAAATTTTTAAATTACCCTGAACGCATTTAGAATACGAACGGTCAAAAAATTTCGAAATTCCAACGGTTTTCCCAGAATATGGAAAGCCAAAAGTTTTGGGAAAATGAAAAGACAAAAAAAAATCGGAATGTGAAAGGTCAAAGGTTTCCGGAATACGGAAGGTCAAAAGTTTTTCCGGAATTCGGAAAGCCAAAAGGTTTCGGGAAAACGGAAAGCCAAAGGTTTTCCGGAAGATGAAAAGCCAAGAAATTTCAAGAAAAAATTTTCAAAGATTTTTTTCCTCAAATCCCATATTTTTCAGTATTTTCTAGGCTTTTTTCAAACTTTTTTTTGAAATATTATCAAAAAGCTTTTTTTAATAAAAAACTCATTTTTAAAAAAAAAGAAAAAAAGAAAAGAAAATAAGCTTAATTAAGCTTATTAACCCTTTTGATTTTTTTAGGGGGGGGGCGTTTTTTTCCACCGGCTGCTGCTGTGCGCAGTCCCCCCCGCCCCCCCGAGTCGCCTGCGCGTAGAGATGTGAGAGAGAGAGGGACTCTCTCTTCTCCCCTCTCTCCTTCCTTTCCTCTCCATTACAATCCTTCTCCTCCAATCTCTTCTCTCTCTCTCTCTCTCTCTGTTAATCAGAGAGATTAACTTAATCCATGATTAAGTTTTTAATTAAACTTTTTTCTAATCATAATATGATTAATGTTAAAAAAAAATTTTTAAAGAGATTTTCTCACGGAAAAAAGAAGGAAAAATCAGATTTGAGAGGCGGAGAGAGTCCCATTTGAGAGACGGAGAGAGTCCCACGCACACGGGAGAGCATTTCATGCATCAACATGCTGTCCCCTACTAAATTTCAATAGAAAATTGACAGAAATTTGATCACATTCCCGCGGAAAAAACCTGCAAAAAATGTATAAAAATACATTTTAAATCAAAAAATGCTCAAAAAATTAGAAAAAATTTCTAAAAACTCTAGAAATTCAGGAAATCCATTCTAATAAAAATATCCACCATAAACTCTATGATATTTTTGTAAAAAATTCCATTAATGCTTGATTTTAACCATAAAAAATAGAGAAAAATAGCATTAACTCACGGTATTCCCCCGCAACGTCGATTCGTCCCATTGAATTGTAGTTACACACGTTCCAATCACCATATGGATGATCCACGTGCAATCCATCAACACAAATCAACAAAAAATAATATTTTATTAGTAAATATTAAAATTTACTAAAAAAAATCAACAACAATTAAATAGAGATTGCTCTGATACCACTGTTAAAACCCTAAGATCTCTCTAGATAATTGTAGGGGAGGTGGGAGAAGTTTTGGAGGAGAAAGCTCATACCGTGTACACAAAGTGGAGCTTATTTTTTCGCCACATAATGGCCACAGAAAAACTTGCTACCAAAAGTTACCTAGCATGCATATACCATCTAAAATTCAAAATGCTAGAAGCTAGTTGCTTGCATATACCATCTAAAATTCAAAATGCTAGAAGCTAGTTGCTTGCATAGACTCTCGGAAGTTCAAAGTGAGCAAGTTCATAATGGAAAAGGCATTGTTGTGATCAGAAATGCAAGCACACAACAACTGCTAGAGTTACTAGGTGGAGAGGTTGCCATTTATGAGTTACATTACAACGTACTCGAGATTTGTTAGTGTGTCAAAAAAACAATGATACTCGGCACCTCAAGTTTTCATGCGCATGGAGTATGAGACCCTTGGTGAATGACTAATGGCAGTCAACACCTCAATATTTTATGTGTGCAAAGTATTAGGGGATGATCTTATATAACTAATTAGGGGTAGAGCCCTCTATTTGATGTACTATTGAAAGCTTACGTGACATATGCAATATGCACTAATAATAATTTTTGATGCATACTACTAAATTATTATCCTTTTTATAGGACCTTTCATGGATCTTTTTCACCATGAGTTGAAAAGAAAAACATAATTCTAAACAAGATTTTTCTTTTTATAGAATGTAATTGAAACTTGAAAATGTTGAGGAAGCATTTTTCCTTTTCGACCCATGGATTCTAGTGAAAGTATGAAGAAAGTGCTTGTTCAAAATAATAAATTTCTTATCCCACCATTTTTTTGACACCCGATCGATAGTTACCTAGCCCTCCCTTTGTAGAGGATATGAGGGATCCTCACGGAGTACTTTGCTCCCTTCTAGTAGTTGCCAAAAATAATAATAATAATAATAAAATTAAAAAGAAAATTCCTTTTCAAAATGTATTAAAGCAAACCTATATTTTCTTGAACCCTAGAGGATACACACCGCCGCCCGAGCCTTGGCCGGCCAACTTCTTGTGTACGTACTTTCACTACAAATATGAAACGGCGAGAAGAATTTTGTACACATTTTGTTTGTCTTTTCCAATCATTGCGCGTCATCCATTTCATATAGGGTCGCACATGTTGCAGGCTACTGCACTGAACTTCACACACCCTTGCAAACACTACAGCCTCTGCTTCTCTTTGATTTCCAGGTGAGCTATGGAAATATTCGTGTTTGTGGAGGTGTTCCTGTTGAGGGATTCCTTGTCTGTCTCGCCCCCCTTCCCGTCTCTCCCTTATTTTGCCGAATTATTTTCTTCAATGGTATTATTCTTCGATGATACATGTCTCCCCTTCCCTGTCTCTCCCCAATTTCACCGAATCATTTTCTTAAATGGTATTCTTCGATGAGACATGCAGGTCGGCTGTGGCAACTGTGCGTTTTTTATTTCCTCCCCCTTCCCCTTCTCTGTCTCTCACAGAGAATGCCTTCCCCTTACACCCCTCGCACAGTGGTGAGTGTGGACCCCGGCAAAAGGCCATGGGAGCAGGAGCAGCCGCTGCACAACAGGTGGCATCCAGACATCCCCCCAGTTGCCCACGTTGTGGCTGGCGAGCTCTTCCGTGTGGAGATGGTGGATTGGACAGGCGGGCAGATCGCCGACAACGACTGTGCTGAGGATGTCAAGCATGTTGACCTCTCCAAGGTAATTACGTTCACATCTCCAGAACAAGAATTTAGGCCATTTTGCACAACATGCTTAAATCTGGTTTTTAGGACCACACGCAGCCACAAGCATGCATAAATTTAATCAGTAAGCCATCAGCATGTAAGCATCATGATGAAACCTAAGCACATGTAAACGATTCTCACTTTATGAGACCAAAACCTCAACTCAGTTCATGAAAAACCTCATCCAGTCCACAATGATTCAGTTCGTGCAAAACTTCATCGAGTCGGTGATAATTCTAGATTGGCCATACTATTCATGATTGATGATTTGTGAAAATAATGATTCAGTTAATGTTAATACTAATCCTAGGCGGTACAATTGATAATTTATCTTATGGGGAGTAGGATTAAGATCTTGGCGTGTGTACGTCAGATTGTGAATGTGATGCCATAATGCCATCACCTTAACCTCTTGCATCTCTTGCAGGTGCATAACATAAGCGGCCCGATCCGCGTGACAGATCCTACTGGTGAACCTGCAAAGCCAGGTGACATTTTGGTTGTGGATATATGCAACTTGGGCCCTCTTCCGGGGGATGAATGGGGTTTCACAGGCACTTTTGATCGAGAGAACGGTGGTGGCTTTTTGACTGATCACTTTCCTCATGCCACCAAAGCCATATGGCAGTTTGAAGGGATTTTTGCACACTCCCGCCACATCCCAGGTGCAGGCAATTCAAATCTAAATAAGCTTAATGATTTCATTCTTCTGAGTCCATTGTTGGATGGGGTTTTGAGTTATTTTTTGCCCTCCTTTTTGCAGGTGTCCGTTTCCCTGGGTTGGTACATCCGGGCCTCATTGGGACAGCCCCCTCCCATGAGCTTCTTGACATATGGAATAAGCGTGAGAGAGAATTGGTAGAAAATAGCACCAATGCCACTACCTTAACAAGTGTTTTACATACACGACCCCTGGCGCTGCTCCCAACAGCACAAGGTGCCCTGCTTGGAAAGGTGTGCTATATCAGTTACTCTCTTTTCATCCCATTAATCAATGGTTTTGATCTTCTCATGTGCATGTTGGTGTTCAGCAATGCCATCAGCATTCCCATTAATCAATGGTTTTGATCTTCTCATGTGCATGTTGGTGTTCAGCAATGCCACCAGCATGACTTTACTTAAATGGCATACACAGCTTTATATTGGATCATCAAAACTATGTCAGATCTACTCATAACTGCGACAATTGCAGGTATCCACAGGCTAATGCTATTGCATTGAATGGGGGAGGATTTGAGAGACAAGGCAATCCTAGATAGATCATGCCCTCTGAATTAGGTAGACCTGTAGTTTATAAGCCACACCATCACCCATATACTCAGGGTCGGCACTTTCTACACGGCACAGGCACCCCCCACGCTAACAAAGCACATGACCCAATCTAGGACAAACATTTCAAGAAAACAATCTTCAACTCCCCTGTTGCAGATGCTCGCTGGGCTAGTGACTAAACAGACCATCCACATGGAACTTAATGGCACTGCTATACTCTAGGACCATGTCTTTGTCTGCGCCTGGCTTGGCAGCAGGAGCATTTATTGAGGGAGGGTTTGAGAGAGTGCAATGGATACATGGCAGGGCAGGGAGACACGTCACACAAGCCATGTCATCTCTCTTACCTAAGGTAGGCCACTTTCTACCTGGCATGGGCACCCCATGTCAACAGAGCACATGGATGTTACCCAGAGATGTTGATCTTTACTGACAGAAGTGTTTTGTTTGACTTCTTATGACATGCTCAGCTAGATCATGAACATGCAACACCATGTCTGATCAATTATGCTATAGATTGAAGCAGGTACACCAACATGGGCTAAAATTGCAGCCGAAGCTGCTCGAACTATTCCAGGTCGTGAAAATGGTGGCAATTGCGATATAAAGAACCTAAGTCGAGGTTGCAAGGTGTATTTTCCTGTGTTTGTAGAAGGGGCCAATCTTAGCATGGGTGACATGCATTTCTCTCAGGGTGATGGTGAAGTGTCATTCTGTGGTGCCATAGAGATGAGTGGATTTTTGGAACTCAAGTATGTTTTATCTCTACTCTTCAACATTTTGAATTTTCGCTAGCTTTGTTGTTTTAACAGGTTGCATGAAAAACACATCCCTTCATTAAAAAAATGTCATATACAGGTGTGATATTCTTCGTGGGGGGATGGAGAAATACCTCACGCCAATGGGACCCACGAAGCTGCATGTGAATCCCATTTTTGAGATTGGACCTTTGGAGCCACGCTTCAGCGAATGGCTGGTTTTTGAAGGGGTGAGTGTGGATGAAAGTGGTCGCCAACACTACCTTGATGCCAGTGTTGCTTACAAAAGGGCAGTGTTGAATGCGATTAACTACCTTTCCAAGTTTGGATACACGAAGGAGCAGGTAAAGCATGTAATGTGTGTTTGTAACTTGCTAACTTGCTCAATTTACATACATACCACAAATTATGAAGGTTAATGCTGGGCAATCTTGCAACTCGATGGAAATTGTTGTGTAAGCAGCCTAAGTTTGATCAAATGATTTTTTTGGCAATAGGCTAAACCAATACTTTCGTTGGTGTACATTTTGAAACATGTTTCAGGTTTATCTACTACTATCCTGCTGCCCTTGTGAGGGACGGATTTCCGGAATCGTGGACACTCCAAATGCTTGTGCTACACTTGCCATCCCTACAGCTATATTTGATCAGGTTTTCTCTTTTGTTACAACCACTTCTCTCTGCAAATTTCCTAGCTTTCTTAGTCCATTCATTGAGAATCTTTGGTGCTTACATTGCAGGATATCCGCCCCAAAAGAGATGGTCCCCCAAAACCACCATACTTAGTTGAGCGCAGGGATGTGCCCAAATGCAAATATGATGGGTCTCTTCCAATCACCAAAAATCTTGCTGTGTCTTGAGAGGATGTGATGTCCTTAGTGAGATCGTGAATGCAGTATCACAACCATCATAAGCCTTGCAGTCGTTGTCTTTAAAGCTTATATTTTTTTTTAGCTCCTTATGCTATTATCTAAGAATTTAAGTAAGTAAAAGAATAGTAAAAGCAAGGTGCTATTCCAATCCCCGAAAAAAATGTGTATTGATGCACTCCGGGTTTTTATCTAGCCCAACCTCTTTTACTGGTGAAAATGTCCCAACATGCTTGGAACCCATTTCCTAGCATCCTACTTATCCCTTGGTTGTTTTGTGTCTACATAGGCTGTCATCTGCCCTCCAATAATTAAGATTTCTCGATTGATTTACGTGGAACAAGTGTGTAGACTTCCGTTGGAAAAACTTGTAGGAAAAGATGTGACAACCCCAGCACTTTAACCTACAAACCACACGTGCCATCGCTCATTATATCCATTTAAAGAACACCCTTCACCAACCTTTAAAGACCTATAGATACAGCTAAAGAAAGGTTTGCTTTCTCTAACCACCCTCACAGAGGGGGAGTAGACATATGAGCCTTGTGTCAGGCCTTCACATTGCTAGGCCACTTCACAGCTGTGTAACCAACGCATCATGTGTGGTTTTGGCATACGAGGCTTTGT
Source organism: Cibotium barometz (assembly GCF_041138505.1). Lineage (NCBI taxonomy): Eukaryota > Viridiplantae > Streptophyta > Polypodiopsida > Cyatheales > Cibotiaceae > Cibotium > Cibotium barometz. Next base: position 22,606,874 of record NC_141106.1, read on the forward strand.
AGTCTTTTGATCCATCTATGGGCTAGATCTCACATAGTATGCTTGTCATGAGTTATGAGCCTCCATGGTTCATTTATATCTTATAATATATTATTAGCCCAACATCTTTTAATTTATTATACGTATTCATCATATGATTTGGGCGATGGATGTCCTTGTGTATGTTCGGGTTCCATTGGTACACGAGTGGTCAAATCTTTTATTTGAGTCAGCTCACCTTTGTATACATGAGAATTCCCATTGGGGCTCATTGATGAATCCTGACCACCATTGGAAAGTTGAATACTTCAATGACTCGAAAAGGTCCATAATAACTTTTCTCGATAATTTGTAATGTTTATCGACCCGTGATTTTGATGCACATCTAGTTCCCCACTTTGTAGACTTCTGTTACATGCTTAGGATCAAAGTATTCTTGCCAGTTACAAATAACAATCCATCCGTCATGAGTTGAAGTCTGTTGAGTACTAACCATAGTTGCGTCGACTCAACCGGTATGTGTGTGTCCCTTAGCTTCGACCTTTTCCCACATACCGCTCAATCTCATATATCCCTGAGAGGGAAAGGTAAAAGCCAGTATCAATATACATATTCGTGAATAATAACACATTCATTTTTGCATTTGCATCCTCCATGACATTCTTAACCAATTTGGAAATGAAATTCTTGCATTAGTTCTTGCTACTATCGGGCTTATCTTCCATTCTTTGCAAGCATATTTGAGTCACTCATGATTCATCTTGATAAAATAATTTGATTACCATACAAAAAATGATGCCATGCCTTAAGTGCATCAATAGTAGCATAAATTTCTCTCTCTTGCGTTGGGTAGCACCTTTGTGCATCATTAAACCTTTCTCTTGCTTTCAAAAGTCACTCAATAACCATCTTGTAAAAGAGTTGTGCCAAGAGCCTCATCATTAGCATCCACAATCAAGTGGTAACATGTACCATAGTACCAATACTAGTAGGCTAATGTCACACCCAAGTCTCCCAATCTAGTGGTAACATGTCTAGCCTTTCATAAAAGTTTGGGGATCTTGTCGCTCTTTGGATTGCCAAGAGAGAATCTACCATAGCAAAGAGTCCATTATTCCATTATCGTGGCATTAGCATAGATTCCATGTAAAATCCATAAGGACAATGCTACGCTCATGTTTGTATACCTAAGGATGTCATTGAATACCTATAACGATGCATGTTCATGTACCATCAAAGTACTTAAGAAATTATATGAATTGGTTAGACCATCCTAGACTTTTTCTAATAGCATACTTGCAAAGGTCCTTCTTTCTTTACCTCCAAATCCCTAAGGATTTCATATGAAGTATTCACACATGCTACATGCTCGTGGAATTACCTCTTTCCTTGGAGCTTGAACTCTATGTTTTCATTTGGTTGGTCGATCCATCTCTCTAAACTACACATTTGGATATCGGAAGGTTTACTTCACTCGTCTTCCTCTTGGGATGTAGGGGGTCTCTACATTGACTTCTAAGTGTAGTGACAGTACACATCTATCTGTGTGTGTGTGTGTGTGTGTTGAGAAGAATGCGGGGCAGAGAGTGAACTTGAACACCTTGCAAGCAAATACACAATGTGTGTGTGTGTGTGTGTGTGTGTGTGTGTGTGTGTGTGTGTGTGTTGAGAAGAATGCGGGGCAGAGGGTGAGCTTGAACACCTTGTAAGAAAATACACACACAAGAGTAGACGAGCACACAAGAGAGATGGATGGCTAGATTTTCTTCTATTCTCTTCTTTTCTCTATAATATAAAGATAAGAGTACATACAATAAGGGAAAGTACTCTCCTACTATAACATATAAAGGTCGGTACATAGTGTAAACCATACTACATGAGCTATCGCTATAACTATGCCATACCTCTAGTAGACCAAAATAGCTATCACATAACCTATAAACCACTAGAGACATATTACCCATAATCTCACCAACCATGCCTTTGACGTAAGTGCAGAGTTTTCATCTTGGCGTGTCACCCATATGTACACTATAGTTGAGCTAGATATCTCAACACCCCCTCTCAAGCTCAACTCCATATCCTGCGCTGCAAGTAGGCTCTTGAACCTCCGAAGCTTCTTTGTTTCCAATGCCTTTGTGAAGATGTCAACTGCCTAATCCTCTAAGCTAAAATACACCAAATCCTTCGCATGACATGTAGAACCTTCTCTATCACAAAGTGATAATGCATCTCTTATGTGCTTCATTCTAGCACATGATGTTGAAATAGCAAGTGATGGGAGTCAAATGTTTGGAACAAGGAGGAGTGGTATGTGGCCTTCAAACATTTGTAAGAGTTACGTGTCATAAACTATGGTGTAAAGGGTCTCCAAAGGATGAGGAAACTGTGGAATGGCTAGCCCATGTGGAGGCCAAAAGTAGGTGCCTAGAAGAAGTGGAAAAGGATACCAACAAATGGGTGCTCCACTTCAAGGGAGATGGTGCTAAAATCTAGAAAAGATTAGGGGATGCTTAATCAAGCATATAGGCCATGTTTAATGGCCAATAGAGATATCCTCAAGCCTATAAAAAGACACTCTATCTAATGGATCAAACATACAAACTTTTGAGCTAAACCTCTTGCCTTATCATTATGCTTCATTTTTCATTAACATTATCATTAGTGTTAATCTCTTTCTTGCTTTCTAGCAGGTTAAGATGATGAGTTTAATTCATTTCTACACACCCTAATCAACTACTATAGATGCAAATCTCAAGTTGGTATCAGAGCCACCTATCATTCCCTGAGAAGCTACGCACCCTATAATAGCGTAGATTAGGAAAAATTAAGCTTTTCTTTATTAGCTTTTAAGTAATTTTTTCTCTCTTTTGCCAAGCTCCAAATTATCAAGAATCAAATGTGTTTGATTCATCACACTTGGGAGCTAGTACATCAACTTAAAGAGTTGTAACACATTAAAGGAGGGCTTTATTGATCAAATCAAAGGTATCAACAGTTGTGCCAGCAAAAAATCCAGCCTAAAAGGGTAAAAATTTCAAAATGTGTGCATCATTCTTGATAGTTCTTGGCTCATGGATTCAACTCACATGTTGTAGAGGATGTATACATGGATTTATTGAGCACAAACAACCATCATTGAAGCTTTGATTGTCAAATCATTCTCTATTATTTTAGTAAAAAATTACCTCTATTAATAGGGTAATTTATGCTAATTATACTCAATTTCTAAAGCGATAGAGGGTTCTACTAAATCACTCTCTCAAATCAGGGTATTTTTTGGTTTTACAGTTTTTGAATTTTGGAAGTGTTAATCTCATTAAATGCATATCAGACACTGGCTTTGGGAAACCTCATTATTGCAAAAGCCTTCCCATCCCCATAAGGAAACCATGTCAAATCCACTCATAGTAGAGAAATTTAACAATGAAGGTTTTCATACATGGCAAGTAAAACTCAAGTTTATCTCATGAAAGATGGGCTTCGGGGGGATAGTAAGTGGTGGAAAGAGAGAAACCAATATTCAAAGGGGAAGATAAGAGATTTTGGATAGGGAGAGATAAGAGAGCTCTAGGCATCATTGATAGAGTGTGCACAAAGCGAAAGCATTGGGAGCACTAGAATGTGCTAAACTGAGAGTGCAAGACAAAGAGAGAGATATATATGAAGCCAATAAGTTGAATATACTGCAGTGAATGCAATCTTGAGCAAGAGACCAAATAGTCTCATAAGTGAAGGAGGATACAAGAGGGAGCAAGTGTGTCAACACATGAACCACACAACTCAACAATGAAGACATGGAATGGGAGAGGTCATCCCACTTATATATAGGTAAAGGGGCTGGCTGACTAGAGAAATAGAAGCTGGCTGACTAGAGCTACAACACTCAACCAGGAAAAGAGGAAAAAAATAAGGGTGGCTATCTCACAACCAAGGGCCATAAAAGGGAAAAAAATATGGGCATCATATGGGGATGAATATGCAGACACCCCCTCTCAGCATCATCGGATACTCAACAAACTCCAAGAAGCCGAAGATGAGAAGCCAAGGAAGCCTAAGACACCCGCTTGTGAATAAACTTGCTACATTCTCTTTGAAAGGACAATACTCCAAACACAAATCTCCAGCAAAAACCCGTTCATAAACATAGTGATATTGAATCTCAATGTACGAGCATGAAACACATGGTTCTTAGCGATGGCGATGCAACTCTGATTGTCACACCAAAGAAGGGTAGATTCGGTAGGAGGAAAGCCAAGCCCAAAAATCTCCACAACCAAATCACCCCACATGCAACATAACAAGCTGCTCAATACTCTACCTCTGTAGAGGAAAGCGTCACAATAGGCTACTTTTGGCTCTCGACCCAAGTGAGAAAACATAACCAGTGATCGAACGTCGAGTAATCGGATCTCTAGCCCAATCTGAATCAGTCCATCTAAAAAGAGTGCATCCCTAGCCAAAGAATATACCAAAATCCAAAAAGTACCACTCCAAGCATCGAAGCACCCTAGGAGCACACCGCCAATGCTATTGTGCTGATGGGGCTTGGATGTGAAAGAATTGAATAAATTGAGTGTGAAACAAATGTCCAATTAGGAGTAGGCCAACCACACCAAACATCCCTAGCCAAAGAATATACCAAATATCCAATTAAGAGTGCATCCCTAGCCAAAGAATATACCAAAATCCAAAAAGTACCACTCCAAGCATCGAAGCACCCTAGGAGCACACCGCCAATGCTATTGTGCTGATGGGGCTTGGATGTGAAAGAACTGAATAAATTGAGTGTGAAACAAATGTCCAATTAGGAGTAGGCCAACCACACCAAACATCTGATGAGAACCCGATACTACCCCAAATTAATCCTAGGAGAAGCATTAAGAAGAGAAAGCTTCTCTCACTAGTATCCATAGGAGAAGCATTAAGAAGAGAAAGCTTCTCTCACTAGTATCCATAGGAGAAGATACTGGTCTACACCCAGTCATCTAAAACCTATCAAGAATCTCTCATGTGTACTTCTGCTGAGAAAAGAAAATTCCATGAGGGGTCTGGCAAATCTCAAACATAAGAAAGTAATGCAGAAGGCTAAGATCCATTATCTCAAACTCTTTCTCCAAAGCATCCATGACTGAACAAATCCTCATAGAATAAGAACCTGTAAAAATGAGGTCATCCACATAGACCACAATGATAACAACTAACCAAGCCTGTGGGAGCCTTCTTCAGACCATACAAGGCTTTCTTCAGCTACACCTGGTCATGTCTTCTAAGAATCTCAAATCCTAGTGGTGGGCTAATCAACATACACTTCCATGTAAGCTTTCCATTCAAGAAAGTTGACTTGACGTTCATTTGGAATACAGGACATCTATGGTGTCTTGTAAGAGCAAGAACGGTGCGAATGGTAGTCATCCGAGTTGTCGAAAGCGAAGGTCTCATTGAAGTCAACCCCATAGCAACCAACCTCGCCTTGTGCTTTTCCAAGCTGCCAGCTTTGTACTTTGTTTTGAAGACACCAATCACCTCATGTTGCTGTGGCCTAGGCACCAAAATCCAAGTGCCATTCTATTCTATAGCATCCAAGTTTTCCTACATAGTACAAAGCAAGGGCTCATGTGTGAAAGAGTCTCATCTAAAGAAGTGGGATTAGAAGGACCATGAATAAGAGCATAATTAATAAAAACGTTGCCCTCATGAATTTGTTTCCCTATAACTTTGGAAGATCACCTAAGAGCACAAGGTGGAGGAGGAGAAGGAAGCTTTCTCAACCCATAATCACAAACTATTTGAAAATACCATCCAGGCACTAGTCTGCTTGAGTTCACTGGAGGAGGAGAAGAGTCACAATTATCATCATCTAAATGATAATCCATACCTGGAGGTCTAACACAAGCAAGTTGCGGAGGAAGAGGAAGAAGAAGCTCACCACCCACCTCTTGAAGAAGTAGGAGCCTCGTCAAACATCACATCATGGCTCAAAACAACTTTGTCGGCTTGCTACTGCTGATCATAAAGACGATATGCCTTGGACACATAACTATATCCAATAAAAGTCATATGCTGAGACTTCGAGTCCAACTTTAAGCGATGCTCCTTAGGCACATGTACATATGCCAAACAACCAAATACCCACAAATGAAGACCATGAAAAGACTCATATGGAGTTTTATCTAGAAGAGCAGCGTAGGATACTTGTTTTGAATATAGACAGGAGTAGAAGCTGCCTCAGCCCAAAAATGTGGAGGTAAAGAGGAGTGCTCAAGCACGGCATGACGATCTCCATGATAGTCAGATTCTTCCTCTCTGCAACTCCATTTTGTGATAGACTGTATGCTATAGTAAGCTGTCTCCAAATGCCCTGATCCTTGCAATACTACTCAACTCGTGGGATGTAAACTCGTGGGATGTAAACTCACCTCCTCTGTCAATCTTGAGAACCTTGCTCGAAAAATCGGTCTCTTTTTCCACCTCAGTTCTCCAATCATGAAAGTGCTAAACGACCTCATCCTTGGTCTTCAAAAAGAAAATTCAAGTAAATATGGAGGTCATCCACCATCACAAGCATATACAACGCCTTACTCAAAGATGCGGTACTCATCGGACCACATAAGTCTGCATGAACAAGAGCAAGTGATGTCGAAAATCTGTATTTCACCTCATTTGGAAAGGTGGCTCAGTGTTGCTTCCATTGTAAGCAACAGGAACATATGAAAGTTGGAGCCTTGATGGTCGGTAAACCCTCGACCAACCCATCCTTTGAAGCTCGCTAAAGAAGTTGATAGCTCAAATGGCCAAACCGAGCATGCCAAAGAGCTGAAGAAGAAGCATGAGAGAGCAAAGCGGTCAATTTGTATAAGCCACTATACTAGATTTCGTGAGACAAGATGTTACCAGTCTCCTTATCATGAATAGTAATCTCATGAAACAAGAGAAGCTTTCCTCCGCACCCTGAGCTATAAGAGCACTCACTAAAAAAGGTTAAATGCCAAATCTAGAATGTAAAGAACATCAGAGAAGTACCTCTTATCGTTGGAGGAGAAAAAGATGGGAATGGTACCATGTCCATGAATTGGCCCATGAGAAGAATCACCTAAAGTGATAGTGCCCATCCTAGCAGTAAAGTGGTTGAACCAATCTTGATGGGGTGTCATGTGAGCAGTAGCTCCGCTATCCACAATCCAAGACCTAGACTAAGAAGTCACAAGCGCTAGTGTACGAGAAGCACTAGCTAATACGAGAATACCATCATCCTTCTTGGTCTAGGGCACTGTTGTGGACGTAGAGCCCTTTCCTTCTTCATTCTACTTCTTCTTATAACATTGGGGCTGTTTATGACCCTTCTTGCCACAGTAGTAGTGACACTCCACGTTCTTGTTTTTTTTAAAAGATTTTTTTTAGAAGATTTATCTTCGTCTTTGTCGTCCTTGGAGATCTTATCAAAACCCCCTTTCCCTTTCTTTTGTTGATTCTTCCCTTTATCTTGAGCTACCAAATCTCCATCAAAACCACCAGCGGTGCTGGTCCGCTCCTCAAAGCAAGACTCAATCTACATAATGGAGGGGAGCACTTCCTCCCAAGTAACTAGAACAACACAAGAAGAATAAACACGAGTCTAAAAGAAAGCATCAAACCTCTTTGGAAGCTTGGAGAGAAGCCAATTAGCCATGTCATGTGTAGAGATGGTCTTGCCACATATAGCAAGCTCATCCCCCCAGAGAACTTTTATCTTTCAGATGAAAGTAGATAAAGAAGGAAAGACGAAAACCAAAAAGGTTCATAAGTTGCTTTTTCAAAGCTAAAATCCATGCTAGAGAGTTAATCTCATAAAGATCTGCAAGGGCCTTCCAAACTTCATGTGCCACATCTGTTGTACGCACATGAGAGAGTACATAATCCTGACAATTCAACACGAGAAAGGAGAAAACACAATGATCATTTGCCTCCCAAGAATCAATCTATGCCTTAGTCACACCAAGTGTGGAGAGGGCAAGAGGGGGGGCATTGGCAGCTATGAGATGAGCCAGTCCCAGAGATCCACTCCACGCAATGCCGACTTCACCTTCACCTTCCACAATGTATAGTTGGAGCCATCCAACTTGGTAGAGTGAGAGAACATATAAAGCACAATCGAGGCAACCACCATCATTGAACTCAAGCTCAACTCTCAAAAAATAAAACACACAACTCAGAAGAAAGAAGTGTCCACCATAGGTACCAAGCTGCCCCACCAAAGCCATAATCCACACAAGACCCCACTGGAGAAGAAAACATAGCCAACAAAGGGGCTGCAAAGCTGAAAATATTAGCCGACCAATGTCCACACCTCACATGAGAAAAACTCTGAAAGAGAAGGTACCTTCACTGAAAATGATAAAGCCTAGGCGAGGGTAGAGCAACCAACAAACGTAGCAACCAGAGAATTGCAAATCTGAAAAACATCGAGGAGAAGGGATGTAGATAGGGCATCATATGGGGAAACATAAAAACATTGATCCTAGAGCGATGATACCATGATAGAGTTTGCATCGTGCAGAAGCAAGGGAAGCACTAGAATGTGCGCTGAACTGAGAGAGAGAGAGAGAGAGAGAGAGATATGAAGCCAATAAGTCGAATATACTACAGTGAATGCAATCCCAAGAAAGAGACCAAATAGTCTCATAAGTGAAGGATATATAAGGGAGCAACATATGAACCATAAAACTCAACAATGAAGACACTTGACCTGGGAAAAATAACACGAAAACATGAGAAAATAGGGAAAAAATAAGGGTGTCCAACCCACAACCAAGGGCCATAAAAAGGGAACAAATATGGACAAATATATAGGGAGCATATGAGGATGAATATGCTAACAATCATTGCATTAGGGCTGGGTGATAGTTTCATCCATCACATCAAATCAAAAGATAACTCTAAAGTAGCATGGGATGAATATGCTAACAATTATCGCATTAGGGCTAGGTGATAGTTTCATCCACATCACATCAAATCAAAAGATAACTCTAAAGGAGCATGGGATGAGTTATTTGACGCTAAATAAAAGAACTCCAAAATAATTTTTTTTAAATAAATTTTTGGGTTAAACATCAAAGAAAGTGAATCACTCCAAGGACATCTAAATAAAATGAAAAGTGTTATGTAACAACAACTTACATGTATTGGGTCTCTACTGGAAGAGGAGGATGACATAGTAATCCTCACAAGAGTATGAACTTGGAAGCATTTAGCCCATTTTGGTGGATACCTTGAAGAACCTACCTGACCTGACCTTCACTAGCATTAAAGAAAGAGTCTTGTGATCGAGGAAGAAAAGAGACTCAAAGTCAAAGTGGGGGGTCCTCACAATATGAAGAGAAAGCTTTCTTCTCCAAAGGACCAAGAGCCAAATCGAAGTGCTTGTGGCAATCCAGGCCACGTTGAGAAAGATTGTTAGAGTAAGAAGAAGACTCCAAACAACAATCAAGCAAACATCATGACTAAAGAAGAGACAAATGAAGGGGCAATCCAGAGGCCACATTGAGAAAGATTGTTGGAGTAAGAAGAAGACTCCAAACAACAATCAAGCAAATATCATGAGACTAAAGAACAAACAAATGAAGGGGCTTCCAAGGAATGGGGCTAATCATAATTGGAAAGACTCTTCCATTGACTCTTCTATCGATGGAAGAGGGCATCCCTCTCACCTTGTGTTTAAACCCACTCATTGTATTCCTACCCTTGAGTAAAACTCCAATATCTAAACCAACATTGTAGCCTATCAGAAGAAGTAGGCACCTATGATAGACCACTCTAGTAAATGACCAAGAGTGTAGGTCTAATGTATGCATGGTGGTAGTAGTTCATCACTTGAGGGGCATTGTTGAAATAGCAAGTGATGTTGGGTAAATGTTTAGAGCAAGGGGGAGTGGTATGGGACCCTCAAACGTTTGTAATACTTGCATAAGTCACAGACTATGGTTTAAAGAGTCAAAGGGAGCCCAAAGGATGAGGAAAATGTGAAATGACCAATCAATGTGGAGGCTAAAAGTAGGCACCTAGAAGAAGTGGGAAAGGATGCCAAATGGGTGCTCACTTCAAGGGAGATGGTGCAAATCAAGGAAAGATTAGGGGACACTTAATCAAGCCTATGTGCCATGTTTAATGGCTAATGGAGATGTAGTCAAGCCTATAAAAAGGCACTCTATTTAATGGATCAATATATGAGCTTTTGAGATAAAGCTCTTACCTTATCATTATGCTTAATTTTTATCATTAGTGTTAATCTCTCTTTCTTTCTAGCAGGATAAGATGATGAGTTTCATTTCTACACACCCTAATGAACTTTAGATGTAAATCTCAAATATGATACATTGGGTTACTCGTGTGAACTATATGTTGCTCATGTTGTCACAATAAGGCTCACCTATATCTACCCGCCATAGCTTCTGTAACCAAGCTACCTCATAGTAGCAACGCCCTTGGTTGCACCAGACCTTCTCCTATAAATCAACATGTAGAAATGCATTCTTTATATCCATTTGATGTAAAGACTATTTCTAGCTACATCCATAGTAATGATTGCTCTCACTATTACCATCGTCTAAGTTATATACCCATCATACCTCAACTTGTCCCCAGTGGATATTTGACCCTTGTAGACTTGTGAACACTTGGATCACTGCCAAAAGTTCTCAAAACTGCTTTGGTTCTTTGTGTACCTGGTGTAACAATAGCCAAGATCCCAAACTCCTTATTGAGGCTCTAATTTGAGCCACTATACCCATCAACAAATGAATGACTTGTTGAAACATTAGGCATTATGAAAGGCCGATCCACCTTCTCTTTTCCCTTTCGTGATACATGTGAATTTGCTAAATTTTTAGCACCTACCATGATGTGTAAAAATTATGCCTCGAACTTCCTGACTAAGGACTAACAATAGACCCCATTATATTAGAGGACTCCCTTGGTTCACTAAGCACATGTGATATCACATGTGATTGATGCTTCCCATTCGTTGTATTGTTATTTACATAAGCCTCTATGGAATCCTTAATTGGTGTATATGAACTACTTATCTATTCACTAATTGAGCACTTGAGCCTTGCAAGATAGAGAGAAGGCGAGAAGAATGCAAGGGTCCTACCAGTTTGCACCTCAAGCCACTCTCGGTAGAGTATCCCTCTCTTGTGGAGATCTAGGGTCCTCAACCTTTCCTCCTCGTTGTCACCGCAAAGGAGCTTTGTAAATGGGAGGGGATCAAAGAGAGAGAGATAGATAGATATGGAAAGCTCAACTTCAGCCTTGCCTCCTTCTTGTCACTGCAAAGGAGCTTTGCAAATGGGAGGGGAAGAAGGAGAGAGGGAGAAACGAAGATATATCAACAACATCATTCACCCACACAATTCCTAAGCATGCATGCAACAAAGAAGAAGAAGAGAAAGCATACAAGCTACTTCAACCACACAAGAGTAAGAAGACTCAAACTCAATTGTGGGAATGGGATTTTGTCTTTTCTCATTAGTCAAAACGTCTTATATACAAGACTCTTTGATACATAGCCTGGCCACCCAAATGATGTTTGGGGGCTCAATAAATTAGTCTAAGCTAATTTCCTAGTCTAAATGTACATTACTAGCATTACACAAGTCGTAAACTCAGTGTTTGACTATCCCGACATTACACAAGGTGTAAGCTTAGAGATTTTCCATAATCATTTTACATAAAGCACATTACTACATAGTACAAAAATACGGCTTGAAGATGTTTTCATGTGCTTCAGAGTAGTGTTAGCCAATGTGGTTAATATGTCCCCTCCCTAATCATCGTTCCATCCTCGAAATCAGCAGTGAAACTCCGTGGGAGGCTAGTGGTAGAAGCCGCCTTGAAGTTCCAATAGAAGTCGAAGAACGACTTTGTGTACTGGGTGATTCGATGAAAGGCTTTATAGGATGTCAAGAAGGCTCTCAAACATATCTTTAAATGTGAGCATGCACCAACCTTGCATCCACTGCACTCACTTATAAAAGCCAAGTATTTGGTGGAGCGTTGAACCCTTATCAAAGGTCATGGTGCCCTATTGATCGTCATTGAATGGCATACCAATCAAGGAACTCCACCAAAAGGATGATGAATGATCCTAAAAAAGCGGATGGTGACGATCATATTAGGGTTCAACACTGCACTATGCGAAGCATCTATTCTTCATGTAGGAATAGGGGTGGGTGAGGTGGAGGTATCCATGGAAAATTGAACTGTAGCTTCGGGTTCTTCTCTAGCTCCTGCTTGAAGAGTCGAAGAGGTCTAGACCCATATGCATTTGATTGGAAAATAAAGAAGAGGTCTAGACCCATATGCATTTGATTGGAAAATAAAGAAGGCTCACCCTAAGATACTTGGAGAATAGCAATACTCCTGAAGGTATCCATGGAGAATTGAATTGTAGCTTCAAGTTCTTGCTCAAAGAGGTTTGGGCCCTGAGATACTTGGAGCATAGCAATACTCCTTCCAAACGCTTGGTCTAGAGAAGGTAGGGACACCACCACATATGTTGTTGTCCCATGAGGTTGTGCATTCTTGGAGCTACCCTAGCGTGTGTTCATTTATATCCTCCATGATCCCTCTTGTGAGATGACATCTAGACTACCACTAATTGAGCTTATGTTCCAGATAAAGCTTAATAAATATCAAGGTGATCAATGATCCTGTTGGTGTTGGCAGGGGCAGGGTTGGGGCATTACCATTGGTCTAGGAGGATTCTGAGAGCTTTGTCAATATCAATCTTGTCAAAAGGATCATGCCAGTTGAACATGCACTCACACAAGGGCTGCAATCTACTACTACTCTCATCGTCAAGGAGTTCCATCTTACAAGACCTGTGATGGGAGACGGGTTATCGGCTTGCGAGGTTGAGGCCATGCTGAGTCCATTGAGGGCATCTCTACTAGTAAGATAAGTGGTGGGGGTGGCTTGCGAGGTTGAGGCCATGCTGAGTCCATTGAGGGCATCTCTACTAGTAAGATAAGTGGTGGGGGTGGCTTGGAAGATGAGAGGGCAGAGGGTGGTGCTGGAGATGTAGGTGGGGTAATCTAAGAAGGAGTGGCAGGTGGTGAGGTGAAAGCAAGGAGAGGGGAAGCTGATGTAGAGGGTTGGTCTAGGGAAAGGGAGTTCAAGGCATGTTATGTTGCCTTACCTTTGGCAAAAGTTCCTAAAGCATGTGTAGCTGAAGATGGGATTCATGTTGAAGGGCCTTGTTGGGAAGCTTGCAAGCCCTTCTAGGATATTGTACAATACCTTAGGGAAAATCTATGCACCAGACGAACCAAGCGAATTCGTGACAAGAAACATGGGTTATCATCGATGTAGCCGACACTAAAAATTTTGGGAAAAAATGCAAATTTGGCAAGCTCGCACAAAATTGGGCATAACCCACTGAGCCCCGAGGGTTTTTCGTTAGTGAAAATCCACTGGAATCATCAAAAAATGCAATGGAGAAGTGTACTGTGAGATCCAGGCCTGGAACTTTATTTTTCATTAAGGTTTTGATCAGCTCTCTAATTCTTGATTAAAAGTTGGTTAATCCAAGTATCATTAGCTCAAGATTATTTTCACTCATTGCTATTTCACTCTCTCAAAGTATTTTGGTTAAATGGGAGTACAACTATCCCAATTGATCACTCAAAGTTAACTATTTTTTTCCTTGAGATTAGTGGTGATTATTAGTGATCTCAATCTTGTTTAGCACCCAAATCTAAGTTAAATTTGTTCAAGTTATTGTAAGAGGAATAGACAATGTTGAGATAGAGTTAAAATCTTGGTGAGACCTTCCTCATTGAGCCATGGCCAGTCAAACCTTAGTGGATAAATTCAGTGGGTGAAGGATTTCATACATGGCAAACAAAGGTCATGTATTTACTCATGCAGCAAAAGGAGCTTTGGGGGCTAGTAAATGGATATGATCTTGAGGAAGGGACTGATGAAGTCAAAGCATGGATTAAAAAAAGATAGAAACACCATGGTCACCATTAGATTAATTATTGGGGATAATATCATTCATCATATCAGTAAACAAGGAGTATGCCAAAGAACCCTGGGATGAGGTAGAGAAAGTATTTGGAGTTAGAACAAAGAATTCAGAAATAAATCTAAAAATACGGTTTTATAGGCTTGATATGGAGTCTAAAGACTCATTTGTAATTATGTATGTAAGATGAAGAGCATTATGATGCAACTTGCAGGTATCAAGGCAACCGTGGATAAGAAAGATGCAATTGTGTAGATGAGAAAGATGCAATTTACGGTCTTAAATCAAGAGCATGCCTCAAGAGTTTTCTTTAGTGGTAGCAACTCTTAATTAAAATTCGGTTTTATGGGGTTGATATGGAGTTTAAAGACTCATTTGTGGAGCATGTAGGTAAGATGAAGAGCACTATGATGTAACTTGCAGGTATCAAGGCTCCCGTGGGATGAGACATGCAGTTGTGGTCTTAATCAAGTGCATGCCTCAAAAGTTTTCTTCAGTGTTAACAACTCTTAATAATCTTATAAATCTTACACTTGAAAGTGTTGAATCTTCTCTATTTGAATAAGATAAAAAACTAAAACGTACACAACAAAGCTCAACAAGAAGTAGAGAAACTGATTCTTTAACAAATCCAATATCAAATGTAACCATTATGGAAGGATGGGGCACGAAATGGAACAATGTCATCATCAAAACAAGTCCAAACTTGTATGTGATGCATGTGGCAAGGTAGGCCACCTTGAGAAGAACTACTGATCAAAGGAGAAGCACCAAAACAACTTGATGGTGGGAGCAACTCATGAGGATGCTCCATAAGAATACCTTTTCTAGGTGTAATGATGTATGTGATATCATTACAGAAGAACTACTGATCAAAGGAGAAGCACCAAAACAACTTGATGGTGGGAGCAACTCATGAGGATGCTCCATAAGAATACCTTTTCTAGGTGTAATGATGTATGTGATATCATGTCTTGTTGATATCAATCTTGGGGTTGGTCAATCTTGGGGTTGGTCAACCCTTGGTGAAGATGTTCCCATACGTATGTGGATGTGATGATGTCTATGTTCATGTCCATAATGTCATTTCATGTTGATGTAATCACCTCTAGAGCTAGTGATGATGTAGGCTAAGTGATATATGTGTGTCTCTCCATTAAGGGGGGCAAATGTCATGTCTATGTATGTTACATTACCTTCTTGGGATGAGACCCATTTGGGCACCAAGGGGGGTTGTTAAAATGGTGCTCACGTCGTGTCATGTATGAGGCACATTATGTGGGAGCAAGGTAGATGGAGCTTAGGATGTCATGAGATTAGAATGGGTAAAGGAGGTTATTAGAGAATGTGAATGTAAAAGGGAGACAATGGTCAAAAAGTAGGCACATGGAAAGTTCAAGGGTGCATAGGCATGTGGGCATTTATGAACACATGGATGGAACAAGGGTGCATGGAGCATGTGGATGAGAGCTCTATGAGAGCTATAAATGGATGTATCAAACTCATTCTCTTAATGCAAAAACATAAGTATGTGATTAGTCCTAATCCATATCTTGTTTATCTTCATTAGTGTCAACATTATGCTGTAAATATGTCTTCTTCCATCTCTATGAGAGCTATAAATGGATGTATCAAACTCATTCTCTTAATGCAAAAACATAAGTATGTGATTAGTCCTAATCCATATCTTGTTTATCTTCATTAGTGTCAACATTATGCTCTAAATATGTCTTCTTCCATCTTTCATCCACCATAGCTCTCACCTTCCTTAGTTATGTACTCATATTCTCCACTTCAATTAACCCCCCATCCACGCAGTTGGAGAAGGTAAGGACTTGGCACTAGTACTAGAGGTTAAGGCAAAGTACATGGTGAGGAAATCGAAAGATGGTGGAGGGATCTCAATGAAGGAGATGGTGTTTTGGAAGAAGAGCATGGTGAGGGTAGTGTGGGAGGTGTAAGAGACTTTGGAGAGGATGGTGGAGAAGGTGGAGGTGGGAATCTCATCATCAAGGAAGTTCTTGTGTTGGAGGAGGTTAAGCTAGAGGGTCCTATATATTAAGAGACTAAGGTTTTGTAAAAGGAGAGAAGAAGCGTGTGTGTGTGAATGGACTTATGGTCCACTAGCTCACCTATTTAAAGGTGGAGCTTACTAGCTCACCTATTTAAAAGGTGGAGCTAGAAGGCATTTCTGTTTTGAGCAAGAAGCCTAGTTGTATTTTGAGCAACTTAATAAGCAAGATATTTTCTTGTATTTTGTGTCTCTCTCTCCTCCACATAATGATCTAGCATGAGCACCACGAAATTTTATCATGGTATCTAGAGCTTGGCAAGATTAGGTCACTTTTGTGGTGTAGAATAGGTCAATTTTCTTCTTTTTTCTTTTGTGGAGCTGAACCTCCTACCAGTGGAGCAGCTCCAGCAACTCGTGGAGGCAACAACTCGTGGAGCTTTCAACTAGAAAAGTGAAGAAGACCTCCAGACGCTTGAGCTCATATAGCCAATCGACGGATTCCCCTTCTCCTGACCGCGACATTGTCGCCTGAGTAGAGCGGCGTCATTTTCCTGTGCAGCTGATGCTGTACGCAAATTCGCCGTGTGTAGTCGTTGGCAGTCCTAGAGACCTTAGGGCTTTTGAAGCCCAAGGTCCCAAGATCCTACAGCTTGAATCTTAGCCCTAATGGCGGGCTGAATCAACTGTGAGAGTGAAAAAACCAGGCGCCTACTGTTTCTCTTGTCCCAAGATCCTACAGCTTGAATCTTAGCCCTAATGGCGGGCTGAATCAATTGTGAGAGTGAAAAAACTAGGCGCCTACTGTTTCTCTTCTCCATGAAAGCTTGCTCAAGCTTGTTAATAGTGTTCTTTTTCACTAATCTCTTCTTCTCTGCTCTAATCACTTAAGTGCTCTTGTGAGGGCTTGTTGCTGATCCTATTTTGAGTTTGAAGTGGTGGGCATACACCATGAGGTATTCATGAGCCTCATTCTTCATCAAGCTCCATCAACAACATCTTCAAGTGCACAAAGCTATTCAAAGTGTGCTTATAAGCACTAATAGTATGGATTAACACTAATGAGGCTTCTAATCCAGCAAAGGGGAGTCATTCCAAAGTGTTTCTAAATACTAAGAGTGTTCTTAAACATTAATGGTGAATCTAATCACCAATGCAAGTGTCATTAGATGCTAGAAATGTGCTCTTAAGCACTAATCATGTTTTTAAACACTAATGGTGATCTTAATCACCAAACAAAGTGTTCTTTGACACTAATGAAGCTCTCCCCATCAGAATTAGTGGTTGGGCACAAACCCTAAGTGCTAAACCATAAGCTTAACCATCTTAATCTCCTTTTTTATGCAATATCCTTGGCTTGATTAAGGGTTGTTGCACTCATAAGCCTTTCTC
Source organism: Cibotium barometz (assembly GCF_041138505.1). Lineage (NCBI taxonomy): Eukaryota > Viridiplantae > Streptophyta > Polypodiopsida > Cyatheales > Cibotiaceae > Cibotium > Cibotium barometz. Next base: position 22,624,261 of record NC_141106.1, read on the forward strand.
TTTCTACTTAAGCCAAAACATCAAAAATTTTTATTTTTTCTTCTTCATAAATCAGCCCATTACTCTCTAGTAATCTCCTTCAATACCCAATGTCAAAGGACAACACCCAAATTAAGAAGTTCTGAAGAGAGGGCTTTCACACTTGGCAAGTCCTTGTCAAGTACAAGATGATGTCCAAAGGTTTTTGGCCATTCATCTCCGGCACTAAGGTTATTGATCAAACCAAGGCTGAAGATATTGTAGATGATGAGAGGGCACAAGCCATCATCATGCTTCATCTTTATGAGGCTCTCATTCACCATGTGGACTAGCTTCCGACTGCAAAGGAGAAATGGGATGAGCTTGATAAGCTCTATGGAGCTCGTGGTAAGAATTCCAAGATCTCACTTAAAATTGAATTTTTCAGCTTGGAACTCAAAGAGGGAGACGGCATTGGAGCCTTCATCTCTCACTTGAAGGGCCTTATGGCTCAACTTGCATCAGTAAATGCAAGAATGGATGAAGATGATGCAGTGGTTGTTTTACTAAAAGCAAGAATGGATGAAGATGATGCAATGGCTGTTTTACTAAAAGCAGTCAAGAAGGTGTACCCCGCCTTAGTCACCACCCTGAAGAACATACCTAATCCCACCCTTGAAGGAGTCATTCAATCTTGTCTTGATGAAGAAAAGAGGCCAAAGGGAGGAGCTGAATCTTCAAATGCAACAACTTCATCGAATATCAAACAAGCTTTGTCACATCAAGTGATCAAAGTAAGATGTCTCCATTGCAAAAAGGTGGGTCATTTGGCAAATAATTGTTGGATCAAATATCCCAACAAAATGAAATGTAACAAGTGTAAACAAATGGGACATATCACTTCTAAATGTCCTAACAAAGTTACATTCTTATGCTTCTCATGGTAGTGGGAGAGGGAGAATCCCTCTATTTTTTTGTGCATGAAGAACCTGTGACCATCTTCACATGAGCTCACACCCTACCCATCCCCTAAACCTTACCGTGACCAATCCAAAAAATCAATAACAACAAATAGGCACAGTGCCACAATGAGAATGCCTACCTATATTCTCATGCCATGAGAAAGCATAGTTTTAAGCTAAGAGGAGACCACAAAGCTTACCAATAGTATAGGAAATCAAAATTATTCATTATCATGGATTCTTACTTTTGAAATTCAACACTACATGTGCATGGAGAGTCTTGGGTAAATAAACAAAAATTAAAAAAGGGATGGGAAAACCAAGTTAATAATGATGTGCATAAGAGCTATGCATGGAGCTAATTCATAGAGCTAGCTTATGAATAGAGTTCTATGCATAGAACTGATGCATAGAGATAGCTAATGCATATAGAGCTCTATGCATAGAACTGATGCATAGAGATAGCTAATGCATATAGGTCTACACATAAGGCTCTATGCATATAGAGCTTATGTAGAGCCTTACATATATCTATGTACATATATTTTACTTTCATCCTTGCATAGTTTTCAACAATTTAATTTATTTTGTTTATTTACTTCTTTCACCACATGAAGAAACAAATATGTGGTGATACGAAACAAAGAAGAAGGAAATGCTTTCTCTAAATGGTAAATGACAAAGGACCAGAATTGTCTCATATTGTAATGTATCAAATCTTGACAAATCAACAACATTTGCATAAATCCTTCTAAGGCTTTTGCTTAGTCCTATATAGAATAAATGTTGTGAATGCCAAGAGAAAGATGATCTTCTAGGAAAAAACTTATTAATATCTTGACACACATTTCTATATACCTACATCCAAATGGTACAAATTGTTTTAGTGGGAATCTAAAGAGAGATAAGATAAGAACCATGGGAATGCATTGGGTATTCCATGCCTATGTTCACAGCACCCCATTAGGGTTTAGACTACTAATGATTATTTCCAGTGTCAACAATGGGCTACATAATAAGAAGACCTCTATATGTGACCCCAAGAATAAGTATTGCTCCTAGAATGACATCTTTGTACCTATGACACCATTTCATGGAATGCTACAAGGCAGATATGCACCAACCCTCCTAACCCCTCTAGTAAGTATGTTTTGGCTTAGCAAATAATAATAGGGGTGGCCAGAGAAGTTGGAAGAGAGATACAAAGCTATCTCAAGTGGTGAAATGAATGCCTAAATTTCATGGAGACATTGACCCTAGATAGCACTTGGAGATATTTTCCCAAGTCCATTAAACCTATGGTAATATAGACAACTTGACCAAAGTAGGCCATTTGGCCTTACACTGTAAGGTAGAGCAGGTGAATAGTTTAGATCATGGGAGCTCAAGGAAAAGTTAAATTTTAGACATTGAAAGGAGCATTTATGGTTGGATCTGCTCAAATAGGATCAAAATGGAGTGATATAACGTAATAGTACTTGAAATGAGAATGAAATAGTAAGAGAGTTTGTAGCTTGCACATGAAACATCTTAATCAAATATGTGAGCCAAAAGAAAGAATGATTGAGATCAATTATTGTAAATATTTCAAATGGGTTATGTGATTTTGCTTTGCATGATCATGAGTGATTTGATAAAATGAAGGACAAAGTGGGGAGAAAAGATACCTCAAATCAAAATCCACCCATGTAATAGATCTAATTTGCAAAGTGAAACCACCATTGCTGTTAGATGAAAAAATGACCTCATTTAAGGAAATCATCCCACCTTTAAAAATGACCTCATTTAAGGAAATCATCCCACCTTTAAAAATGTCCTCATTTAAGGAAAATACCAAACTTGTACACTATTTGTGCTAGGGCAGTCATGATACCAACTCATGTCGTTATCCTAGAGTATCTATCGCTACTATGCCTTAGCAGCACCTCTTATTGTTGATAAGGCATAGAGATACCAACTCATGTCATTATCCTAGGGTAGTTCATTATCATAGGGTAGTCATGATACTAGCTCATGTCGTTATCCTATAGTATCTATTGTTATACCTTATCAGAATCTCTTGATCTACAAACTCTACGATAAGTCTTAATCAACCAACTTTAAATAGCACAATAGTCAGTACAAAATGTTGCTCAAATCAACCATCTACTATTGGAGGATCCAATGGAAAATTGGGGTTACAAGTTAAGTTAGAACCAAATCCTCAATAATGAATTCGACCTAAGATTCTTTACTACATTATTACTAGATCACCAAGGGGTTCCAATTTTAATATTCCAAGGGTAGAGATATAAACCTAAGAGTATGAAGAGATACTCTTTAGTGTTATCATTAGACCACATAGAGTCACGAAGAGAGACGACAATAGGTACCTTGACAACACATACATATATAAACTTGATAGTATGAAGAGATACTTCATTTGTTGCTATCATTAGACCATATAGAGATATAAACTTGATAGTATGAAGAGATAATTCACTGCTATTGTTGGAGCACATAGAGTCATCAGATGGGTACCTCGACAACATATGCAATTGCCTTGATAGCTCTTGTGATAGGTGTGGGGATTGATTATTTACTAAAAGATTCTCCAACAAGGGTATCTATGGTGTGTCTCATCAACCAATATTCTTAGTTTTTTTAAAAGGAAGTTATAAGCATTCTTAAAACAATACATCGTAACATTTGGTCAACCCAACAGTCTTCAAAGTTATTGAATATAATTGAACATATTACTAAACAATCTAAAGAGAAATTGGAGGGAAGTTTGGTGCCTAATCTAATGACCAAAATTTTGATAAAGGAGAGCTTGCACCTTTAGATGTTGTCATGGATTTACCTCAATCACCTATCAGTGAGAGCACATTGAGTATGAGACTAGTGCAAGGGTATATCCAAGGGATATTATAGCTTTCCTATTTTTAAAATCAACGTGCCTATTGAAACCCTACTCTAAATAAATCCAAGCCTTTAGATGGATCTAAAAGAAGGGATGGATGGTGACTTGAGAGTAAGAAATATACCATCCATTACCAATTCAAAATCCTAACAAGATATCAACAATACCCGTTGCCTATACACCCAAAGAGATGAAAGGTTCATAGAGATCAAAGAAGCCGATGTAATCATCATGGACGAGATGCCGATGCTAAGTAAAATGACATTTGACATGGTTGTCCGCCGTCAAATTGTTAACATCACAGATGGTACACTTTCGAGCCCTTTTAAGAACAAGTTGCTTCTCCTCTTCGGGGATTTGGCACAGCTCTCACCAATATGCAAGCACTCAACTAACCTATGCACGGCATTCCAGATTACCCAATCGGCCCACATTGCACATGTAACTGTGCACAACATGATGTTCTCTGTACGCCATGCTAGGGATATCCCCTTACTTGAATTCCTACAAACAATATGCCACAGGTAACCAACAGAATTTGAGATTCAAAGAACTCTTTTTGAGTGTATAGGGCAAGAGGACGGTATAGAACAGTGCATCGACAACCAGACCACTATCATTTGCACTCACAAGGAAGACGTTCATCGATACAATGACATAATGCTCACAAATTTGTACTCGAAAAAAGATATAGTTACTATTAGTTTGAAAACCAGACGGTATAGAACAGTGCATCGACAACCAGACCACTATCATTTGCACTCACAAGGAAGACGTTCATCGATACAATGACATAATGCTCACAAATTTGTACTCGAAAAAAGATATAGTTACTATCAGTTTGAAAACCAATGGCTTGCTTGCATGACTGGATTGGTGATATCACTTCAACGAAATACATAAAGTTGCAGGAGGTGCAAAGTGTATAATAACCGAGAACATTGACTTGACAATTGGAGCAACAAATGGGGCATCATGCAACATAGAGGAAATACTTGAAGATCCTAACAGAATAGTTGCAACAATACACGTCAAAATTGACGCAACACAAAGCACAATAACACTACGTCGTATGAAGTATGCCAGAAGGGGTACCACAAGTCCACATTCCCATTCCCATTAGCATATGCCATAATAGGATGCAAAACACTCTCAACAAAAGTCCTCCTCATGGTAAAAGAAGCATTTGCACCAGGACTAGCGTATGTGATGTTCTCACTTATCATAGAACGTCGACATTTGAAGATCCTATAGCTGCTGATGCCCGAAATGTTCATTCCCATGCCAAACCCTTTTCTCCAATGTGAGATTCGAATGACTCTAAATTCAAGTATAAGGTTAGCATTGTATATCATTTTTCTTTGTTTGAAATCAAATATATGCAAAATAAGAAATACAAACACATCACTCATCACTATGCCACATGCAAAAAATTTGATTCTGTAATATAATAATAAATTTTGTTCATTTATTGTCAGTTAACTTACATTCCTATACATCAACCACGTCCACACATCGAAGTAGCTATGGGGACAGTAAAACAAGGTATGTTTCTAACACATTCATTCATGCAATCATTAAGATAACCATGCACCACGTTTCCAACAATAATATCACAACATTTTTAACATGTAGGTATTTGAATTATTTAACATCACTTGACAACTCGAACCAAAGTCATGCCCATCACACTACGTAACAACAAACCAAATGCAACTGGCAAACTTGACTGGAGATCAACTAATAATAAATATTAACAAATTTTTGAGCTAACCGAGCTACGTTCATACATGAACAACTGCAACAAACATCTAAGTGATGACAAGCATAAAAACTTGAAGCTAGAACAAGTGAGCCGCATAAACATAAAGTTCCCTCTCCCCTTACCTAATAACTCTCTAATTGACTAAAAGAATTGTAATATTACCAACATTCTACAGGACTACAGAAGGAGATACTTGTAGAGATCGGCATTGAAATAGACGAGACAACTGGACAACTACTAGACGTAGAAGCCCAAAAACTTTTGGATGATAAAAGCAAAGGGATAACCACATACACAATGGAAATGCTTCGTTATGGATACAACATCGACATCAACCAACTATTTGATGTTGATAAAAAAATTACAAGCCTGATATTGTCCCAAATGATGAAAGAATATGATTACACAACCGACAATACCTGACCGTCAATAAATGATGAGAAAATAACTTGGCACTTTGATAGAAAACTCTTCAACTAACGGTTCATGCAAAACAAAGATCCATACAAGATGATTGAGAATACATCAGGCAACTAAATGACCAATGTCATAAAATGCAATACAAAAAAATACATATAAAATGAATAAAATAATAATAATTCCAGTCTGCGTAATCTAGATGGAACAGATGGAGATAGGAGACGAGCAACCAACAAAAAGACAATGACAAACAAAGAGGATGAATACGTAGTCTACTCCATCAAGTGCTCTAGGAACATGAGAAAATACATTGGAGTTATAAAAGACTACAAAAAAAAAAAGCAACGCATCCTAGAAAATCACCGAGTAGAATGAAGAAAGACGTTGAAGGCTATAAATCCTTCCACGAGAATTTCACATTCAACTACAAGCATTATTATAGCTAGAGCATTATTAGAGCAACAGATATTATTAGAAGAAACAACTAACAAAGGGTATAACAACTTGAAAGGCTATCCGACACATTGCACCAAATACTATTATTTGAAGCATTATAGAAAAATATAAAATTTAAATTTCTTGTATGTACTTAGATCTTTCTTGAACACTTGATGTGTAAGATTGTCTTTGCAACATGATTAATCAATAACAAATGGAACATCTGCTTACATCTTCTATTTTATATAATATCGTGACATCTCAAAATTTGAAAAAAGATTTATTGATTTTGAACAACGCTTTATTTTTGAATTTTTTGTGTTAGTATGAATTCAATTTCATGTTTGTTTGAGCACATTGGGTGCACTTGCACACGCAGATAAGGCTGCCCAAGCATACTTTCAACCTTAAAAGAGAGAGAGGGGGAATTTTCCATATGCCTAAATTAAGTTACATTGACAGTAAAATCCGTACTGTCGGCTATGGCAGGCAAACGCAAGGCAGAGGGCATTGCTCTACTCTCTCTCTACAACGACGAGGAGGAGGAGGAGGAGGAGGAGGAGGAAGATGACGAAGTCGTTGTAGAAGAAAAAGCGGAGTACCAGCAGGAACAGGATGAGAAGGGTCATGGCGATGGAGAAGAAGAACCACCAACAGAAACAGTTGCGGTTCAGGGTTCGTTCCCAAAATCAGAAGCTGCAGAAGCTGTTCAATGGCATGAAAATGCAATTGGCAACGCCTATGGCATCATCGTTGATTATGCTCACGACGAGGCTGCTCTCTCTCCAGAGGCTGAGGTACCACCATTCGTAAAGCTTTAATTTCCTGTTTCGTTTGGTTCTCTTTGATAAGGCCTTCTGTTTTTTTTTTGGTGTGTAATGTGTACGGGATTTTGTTTCCTAAAAGCACAACCCTGCTTTTCTACTTGGCTATGCTTTTCCTTTGGTATGCAGGCTGTTGTTTCTAAAGCACAGCAGTGGACGGCCTTGCCGCACAGAGCAAGAAAGTGGAATCTGTCGCCTCTTGCTCCCTGCATATGGTGTAAACTGCACCGTCATTTCTCCTTCTTTGAACTCCTTAGCTTTGTGCTTACCTTGCTTTCCATGCCGTGGAGAGGGTGAGCTAGAAGGGGAAGAAGAAGAAGAAGAAGAAGAAGAAGAAGAAGAAGCCGATGAAGATGAAAGGCTTGATAAAGAAGATGGGCTCCTCCACCTTTTCCAACTTTGTCGGCTTTTCGCATGATGAGAGTGGGCATGGCTCATCTTTTTCCATGAGAAGGTGGAGGATTGGGTGATCTCTTTGAGGGAGATCTCTTTGATGAAGACGTTTGAGGGAGATCTCTTTGATGAAGACGTTTGATTTTCAACCGCATTTTCTTTTGTTGGTTGCTCATCCCCTTTCTTCATTTGCTCAATCTTCTTAGATAACTGCTCAAAATTCTCATCACGTCGGGATCTTAGAGAATAGTGTCCAAATTGGTCATAGTTTTTTTGATCATGTGGGTTCTTGGGTCTTCTTGAGTTTGCTTTCCACTTTTGGTGGCTTGGTCCTCTTCTTGGTGGTGAGTGCTTCCCATTGCTTGAAGAAAAAGCAAAAAGCACCATGTGTAAAGATCGTTATGCCTCGTAGGAAAGAGAGATAAACTTCGCTCTGATACCAAAGTAACAGGCCTTCGTAAGGGCACATCAATTATATTAGATAAAACCCCTTGGAGGAGTCTTGAGTACAAATTCTTAGAGCTAGAGAGCTCTCTTGTCTTTTTTACATGTCTCAACAATGAGAGAATAGCTAAATTTATAGTTCTTGCCCAAAAGCACTTGAGAAAAGCGCTTCATAACTCACTTATAGCCCCAAAAGCATCTTTTTAATAATCTCTTTTTAGTATTTAAGAAGCTTTTAATCTTTTGCTTTCCAAAAGCTAGTCGCATCATTCCAAGCCTGAAAGGTTGCTTGCGCTGGTATCCTGCTACATGGCGCTGCCAGGTATATGAGTGGTGATGAAGAGTAGAGAGGGCTGCCATCCCGAGTGGTGTTGATGTGAGATGGTGAGCAGAAGGGATTGCTGTCCTGAGGTGAACTGTAGGAAAACGAAGATGTACTGTAGTAGAGAGTGGGCTGCTGTCCCAAGGTAAACTGTAGAAGAAAAATGATGATGTATTGTACTGTAGCAAAGAGCGGGTTGCTGTCCCAAGGTGTGAACTGAAGAGAAAACGCTGATGTGTTCTATGTAGCAGAGAGGGCTGCTGTCCCATGAGCTAATGTAAAACGTAGGTGTGCTCTATGTAGCGGTGGTGATGAAGAGCAGAGAGGGCTGCCATCCCGAGTGGTCTAGTGGTGCAAGGTTGCAAGCTCTGGTGACAAGGGTGCTGCAATATCTGAGTGGTGGTGAGGAGCAGAGAGGGCTGCTGTCCCGAGTGGTGTTGATGGTGAAGATAAGCAGAGAGGGCTACCGTCCTGATGATGTGAGATGGTGAACAGAGAGGGCTGTTGTCCCGAGGTGAATTGTAGAAAAACGATGATGTATTGTAGCAAAGAGTGGGCCGCTGTCCCAAGATAAACTGTAGAAGAAAAACGATGATGTACTGTACTGTAGCAGAGAGTGGGCTGTTGTCCCAAGGTGTGAACTGAAGAGAAAACGCTGATGTGTTCTATGTAGCAGAGAGGGCTCTTGTCCCATGAGCTGATGTAAAACGCAGGTGTGCTCTATGTATCAGAGAGGGCTGCTGTCCCATGAGCTGAGGTAAAAACGCTGGTGTGCTCTATGTAGCATAGAGGGCTGTTGTCCCATGAGCAGATGTAAAACGCTGGTGTACTCTATGTAGCAGAGAGGGCTGCTGTCCCATGAGCAGATGCAAAACGCTGATGTGTTGGAGCTGACAGGCGCTGATGATGAAGGAGATGAGTGCAGGCCCTGGCAACAGCAACAATAGCAGAGATGTGGTACTTGATGTGATCTATGAAGTGGTACTAGATGCTGAATGATGAGGCTAATCTATATATAGTATGTGGGCTGCTGCCAGGGCAATCGACCAATAGCAAGACCCAAAAACAAGAAATAAAACCTAATAAATCTAGTAAAAATCCCTTTTTAGGGCTGGCAAAATGCCATTTTCACACAGATACTCCCACCCCTTGCACCTCTAGAGTCGCCCTCAGACAGGAGTTTCCTAGCATGATTCTCTTCGTGTCAAGATCAACACGCCCCTGTTATATGGCAGAAGACAACACGTGCACACATGCTCGTCCTTGGGTTTAACTTGGCGTCCCCAACCCTTGGCACACATGCACAGATATGCTCACAAGCATAAATCAAATGAACAAATGAATGTACATACAATTCCTTGGTTTTGACACCAATTTCTTGGTTTTGACACCAGCTCCTAGTGTAGTCCAACTCCCCATGCTAGTGTTTGACTATGGGAGACTAACAGTAGTCATATCCATGTATTCAGTTTTGATTTCCTTCACTGATAAACAATGCCTCCATGAGATGGCTAGTCCCATGACTCTTGTACAAAAGAATTAGTGTTGTTCAATCTTAGAGTTGCTCCTTTTGGATACAACTTGGATAACAACCCTTGAGTTCTAGAATGCTCAATTCCCTGCACTGGAAAATAAACCTGTTAGTAGTCATCTCTTGTTTGTACACTATACCAGGGCCTTTGTTGTGGGTGTGCCCGCCCGTTTTAGTGTTTTCCCATTTTTCCCTACGGTGTGGAGGACTGCCGGCTGTCCTCAGAAGCTGGCCGACTGCTGCTTTGGTACCCGACCTGGTCAGGTGTCCTAGCCGACTTTAGGCACCAGGCCGACTTGCTTATTTGCTGGTCGGGGGCTGCCCAATGGCTGGTCGTGAGCATGGGTTGCTGTCGGCCTGTTTTAGGCTGGCCGACTAGCAGCCTAGGGCGCCATATAAAACGGCCCCCTTGCCCCCACACTTCTCACTCGTCGTTCTGGGATTTTCTTTGGTATATATAGCAGAGTTGTAACATGCGGAAGCTTTGGGGAAGATTGGTAACTTCAATGCTCAGAAATCAGCACACTTTTCGTGACGGAATTAATGAACAAAACTGAATGAAGATGTGTAGAAAATAGAGAGAGGGGGAGAGAGGAGAGGACACAGTGTTGGGTCTCGAATACCCTCTGGAGGGCCCCCCACCACGAATGGTGTATTTGCTTTATTAGAATGATCCTGGTAGTGAATCAGCATATTCACTTAAGTAATCAATCTTATCTTGATCTACGAGAGTTACAGCATCATGCTCAACATTATCACGTACAAAGACCAAGTAAGAACAAGCTGATTTCTTTATTGCCTTTGAAACAGATATATGGCTTACAACGGGTATGGTACTCCCAGTAGCACCCGCATCAATACAAACTTCCCTACCCCTATGAGTAAACATAACTTTCTTTTCTTTGTGCAAAATCTTGGGATCCAAACGATAATGCCAAGGCATCCCAAGTATCACATCACATCCTGTAAGTGGTGCCACGAGGAAGTCTTCATGATCCAAATATCCCTGTTTTTGTATGCGAAGCTTCCCAATGATGGGAGTGACCTTAACTTCCTTGCCCTCAAAGGCAGCATCTGCATGAAAGTCCATGTCCAATTCCTCGGGCTTTAACCCAAGAGCAGCAGCCATCTGTATGGATATGAAGTTATCTATTGAGGCATTATCAAAAAGGAATAAAGCTGTTTGGTCCTTTAACTTGTCCCAAGCTTTGCATAAGATTCTGCTCTTTGGTTCATGTGCAGTGTTACCCTGAACATCGGGTATAACATTCACACTCGGTTTGGCATTCTGCACATTATTCTTTTTGAGATTCTGGGGGCATTGAGCTTTCATGTGATCTTCGCTCCCACGTGTGAAGCACTTCCCTTCTCTCATGCAATCAAAGATATGCTGTCTGGATAGCTTAGGATCATCCTTTTTACCCCCCGGCTTCTTTTCTGAGCCCCCTTTTGCATCCTTGGACTCATGAGGCATAAACTTAGGTGGCTGTCCACTCTTTTTCTGCTCATTTCCAGCTCTGAATTTTCCCTTGTATGAGCTGAGTTCTTGTCTTTTTGAGGCTCCTTTGCCATGCAACTCCCCAAAATTAGTTGCTGAGTATATGAGCTCTTGTAACGTGTTTCGGGGATACACTGCAAGGCTCTTTTGAATGATTCGTTGTAGCCCTGACTCAAAACTTTCTTTTCTTCTCATCCTCACTAATTGTCATGAAAGGTGTGACTTTGAGAAGTATCTGCCAAAACTTTGAAACATAAGAGGAAACGGATTTGCCTTCATCCTGTGTTAGCCAATCCATTCCTTTCGTACATCCTTCTCAAAGTGAGGAGGAAGGAACTAATCATAAAATTGCTCTTTGAAAGCACTCCATGTATGGACGGCTGTCCTATCCAAAAGCTTTGCCATCCACCAATCACTTGCAGTCTCTTGAAGATGCATACCTACATGTCTGAGCATAGATTTCTCGGTAAATTCCTCAGTGCAAAAGGCTATTTCAAATTGCCTTATGAAAGCACGTGCCTTGGTAGTATCCAACTTTCCAGTATAACTCTCAAATTTGACGTCCTTGTCCCCTGACTTGAACTCTTTGGCCTTCTTGCTATGACGAGCATCCCGAAGCTCTAATACATCATCCTCCTCGTCATGTCTATGATGACAACGGTGCCCAGATCTAGGGCTGATTTCCCGTGTAACACCTTCCACTTTGGATGGAACTTTAGGAGCAGGAACATACCTAGAAGGTGGAGACACCACCGACAATGCATGAAGATCTTCTGCATCTCTCAAATGGGCTGAAAACCCCTCATCATCCCCACAGACTGCATGTCGATGTACATCTCCTCCTCGGGCTGCATGTCGATGTACATCATCTCCTCGGGCTGCATGCCCGCTCAAAACACTAGCTCCGTTTGCATGTCCTCTCACATCACTGGTGCGGTTTGCATGTCCTCTCACATCACTGGTGCGGTTTGCATGCCCTCTCACAGCATCATCGAAGTTCCCTTCACGGGATAGCCTGCGAGGCTGCCGTGTGAAGATCCACTTGCCCTCATCACTGGTGCGGTTTGCATGCCCTCTCACATCACTGGTGCGGTTTGCATGCCCTCTCACAGCATCATCGAAGTTCCCTTCACGGGATAGCCTGCGAGGCTGCCGTGTGAAGATCCACTTGCCCTCATCATCGGAAACATCATCGCCACGGCTGTTTCAATAAGCAAGAGCCAACTCTCGAGGTTTGTCGATTCCCATCTGTTGGGCAATTTTATCAATAGTGACCACATCAGCCTTGACATGAGACTTTGATTCAATGACCCTCTGTACATCAGGATCTCTTTGCAAAGCACGGAGCTCTTCAAGCTCATTCATCAAGGCATCAATATCCTGTTGATCCTCAGCCCTAGAGCAGACAACGGTGGATCGTTATCCGCCAAAGCCCCAACATGATCCCTGTCTCTATCTTCTTCCCGCATGCGGTGATACGGGTGATAGAGTCCTCCACAAAATGATCTGATTGGCTGGCCATAATGCATCTTCCAGCTTTTCAGAAAGAGGAAGATTTTTTCGTGCCCCGGAATCGCTCTCTACCAATTCCCTAAGTATGATACCGAATAGACTGCAAGGTTAACAGTGCCCCTACACAGACAAGAGGGCCATGAAGTCTTTCCACATGCTCACTGCCGCTTAAACCAAAGGTAACCTCTTTCGAGGTGTGACAATAAGACGAGGGCTACCTCAGAATCCCAACCTTCTCTCACGGATAATGACTCCTTACAGCCATATCCAGCATCATATTAGGCACAACTGTGTAGAAAGTGAGGCTCTGATACCAAGGTAAACGGACGGGCAATTGTACATGGAAAATCTTATCAATCATGAAAACTGAAAATACATATAAGCATGCCAGACAAAAAGAGATGACAAATTTGCACAGTACACCACACTAGGGCCCAGATGGGTTGACCCCCCCCCTCCCCCCCCTTTATGGTTAGATTACCAAAAAGGAGTTTGCTTCCAAATACAACTTCACAGGTGCCTAGGGATTCTCCACTGGCTAGCACCTGTCTCTTCCAGTACAATATGAAAGCAAAACAAATACATATGCTGAATTTTGTTGAAAATCCTCAGCATTAAAGGCACTTCCAGCATCAAGCACATGCAGGACAACTATGGACAGCCCATAGCACTCCCACATCAGCCCGGAACAACCTTGTGTCTTCACTTTCCTCCTGTTTGGCTCATAGGGCAAGTAGACCAGCCATGGAAGGCTATTTACAACAGTCAACCAGCCCTCAGCAGCCACACAGAAAGATGCGACCAGTAGCAGCACACAAACTTGCAAGCTCCAGGTCGGAAGGAAACTTGTCTAGATCGTCCCGACCAGCTTCTCCTCTCTGTTTTTCTCCCCTGTCCAGCCTCTACTCAGGCTGTAAAACCAGCCGGCTAGTAGTAGAAAACACACAGAAAGAGTCGTCCAGCTTCTCCCATGCACCCGATGAACTTCAGTTGCGATGGATGGCTGTAGAAGCTTGCCAACAGGCTGAAAACCAGCTGACCAGCCCTCATGCACCTCTGAAAAGCAGGCACCTCACACAAAGCTGAAGTCTTACTCAAGATTAGAGCTCCTCCGCCAGTTTTAGCTTCCAGTGTGCTTTTTAGGTCCAAAAGGGGGCACCTACTTTGAAGGAGGCCCAAATAATGTCCAGTGCCCAGCTTTTGGCCGTCACATGTATTAAATAAGTCCTGCTCAATGTGTACTCACTTATAAGTTGCCCGGTCACTTATAAGTGAGTGTGAACCTGTACCAATAATTATTAGCATGTGAACTCATAAAGCTGTAAATTGAGTTTTTGGGAATACTTACCACCTGCAAAACACATGTAGACCACCTGTCAGTTCCAAACAGGTGTGCACATACACGTCCACAAGGTGCGCAAGCATCCCCGGCGCCATGGACAACGCAAGTAGAAATCTCAGGCATTGTCCAGGCAAACAAGACAAGTCATCCAAAGATAAAATCAAAGTCATGCACACACATGAGTGCAGCTAGACTGGAAGAAGCACCCATCTGCTCAGTTGTATCCGTAAAATGTCCAGGGCTCATGATCCTTCCAGAACCTTCCCAGAACATAAATACAAAAGATCTCCAAGATAGCTAGTCCCGGAGAATTGCATCATGTCAGGCTCCATGGGCCATACATGTACACCATGTCAGGCCCCACAAGCCACACATGTACTATCATGTCAGGCTACACTAGCTATACATGTACTATCATGTCAAGCTCCATATGCTACACAGACACACCATGTCAAGCTACACCAGCCATACATGTATGTCATGTCAGGCTCCACATGCCACACATGAACAGTAGAAAAATAGAGGCTGTAAGGAATTTTGTGACAGTCATAGGTGCGTATGTTTCGGCCAGCCACCTTCAAAGATGCACTCTCGCTTGCGCAGAGTGCTGAGATGAAGTACAATGGAGGAAAGCCCAAGACTTCCTAGGCTTCCACTCCAAGGCACCCGCCCCGGGGGGAAAGGTCAGAACCAGGCGAGGGCTTTCCCTACTAGGACAGAGCACGGGAGCCTTTGGCTCCAAGAACTCGACTAATGCACCCAAGCTTACTCCATACTAGAAAGCTGAGGCAGGGAAGACCGGTGGAAAACTGAGTCTAGTAGAGACACCTCAGTACAAGAAGGAGGGTAGGTTTTTCCAATGTCATACAAAAGGACACACTTCTAAGGATTGTCCAAAAAAAACTTCTACTCCGCAGACTACCAACCTAGTCTCCACGGCTTTTGCGGTGAGCCCCGCTTCCACATAGACTCCCAGCGGTCGTCCCTAGTTCTTCGATCAGTGGAGTTTATAGCCGAGAGCTTGAAGATAAGCAGAAGGGCGCCCTAGACCAGGAGTATGAGCGCAATGAATTGATCAAGATGTTTGGCTACATAGGTGGCGAGAGAGTTGTTTTCTTGTTTGACAGCGGTGAGATGGAGCGCGGTTCTTATTGACTTCGGTAGACAAGAAGGTTGAAGGATTTAGCATAGGCATGGCGACGAGCATCAAGTTTGAAGCTCAAGGTGCTAAGCTAGTGATTTAGGGCATAGAGTTTGTGTGAGATTTTATGATTGCCCCTCTTGTAGGAGCAGACATCATTTTGGGAATTCAATGGTTTCACAAGTTCCAACCAGACTTTTTGATTGGGATAGGCACACTTTTCGCATTTTTCGGAATGTGTATAAAGCCCAAGTAATCATTAAGTGTGAGCCAGGGATCTTAAACTTTCATCTCATAAGCCACATGTAGAGTAAACAAGAAATACAGAAAGACGCACAATGTGAAGTGATTTTTATCGAGACTGCCCAGACGGTGGCTAGTGCTTTTGAGACGTACTAGGCTCTCCATGGCAAGTTCCAGGGGATTTTTCTTTTGGACGATCTCTGTCCCCAGCTTCCCCCATCTAAACCGGAGGACCACACCACAGGATAGACCTCCTCCTTGCTAGGCTCAGATTTCCCAAGAAAGTTTCCATACTGCCTGTCCAAGGCAATGGAGTTGGAGTTGGACCGCCAACTCCAGGAGCTGTTGCAAGCTGGCTTCATACGCGCTAGCCCTCGATTGTTAGGAAAAAGGACGGTTCTTTCCGATTGTATGTCGATTATCGTACACTCAATAAGCCGGCTATAAAAAGCAAGTTCCTGATGCCTCGGATAGATTACATTCTTGAGAGATTGAATTGGGCCAAGGTGTTCTCGAAATTAGATTTGAAGAGTGGGTACCACTCGGTTCAGATTGTTGAGAGTGACATTCCCAAGACGGCCTTCCATACGGAACAAGCCCACTATGAATCTGTGGTCATCCCTTTTGGTCTTACGAATGCCCTAACCGCATTCAACCGCATGATAATGCGGATATTCCGGGACTTGATTGGAAAGTGTGTGTTCATATTTTATGTATTTTCAGCAACAGTCAAGCAGTATGACATTGATGTAGAGAAGGTTTTGAAGTTGCTGGAAAGCAACGAGCTCTATGTCAATGAGAAACATTTAGAGTTTTATCTGTTCGAGGTTCACTACCTTGGATACATAATCAGTGCCGAGGGCATCTAACGTGACCCAGCCAAAGTGGTTGAGATAGTTAATTGGGAGATACCGCAAACAACGTATCATATTTGCTTATATTTTAGGCATATTCCACCCACATTGACAAGTTCTTTGACCTCTCGGCGGATCTTATAGATCTGCTCAAGGGTGTCAAGACTAGAAGGGAGCGGATCCGAACGACTCCACGAGCTTTGGAGGCATTCAAGAACCTCAAGGTGGCTTTGTGCCAAAGCGAGTAATCAGCCTTTAGTCATTCTACTTTTGGATTTTGAGAAGGTCTATGATAGAGTGGATTGGAACTTCCTTGAGGGTACTCTTAGCCATATGGGTTTCTCTTAGACATGGATCAGGGGAGTTTCATGCATGTATCGTGATGCTCACAGTAGTGTGCTCGCTTGCGGTGATAGAGGAGAGCAATTTCAGATCTCTTGCTTAGTACAGCAGGGTTGCCCTTTAGCCCCATTATTATATATCATAGTTGCAGAGGCCATGAGCATCTTCCTCCGCTCCACTGCTGATATTTTGGGATTAAGGTTGTCTCTTCGTAGTCAAGAGGAGCTGGTTGACTCTGAGTTAGCTGATGACACAACCATGTTCTTGGAGGCCTCACACATATGTTTATGTTCTTCAGGGTGGCACTGGAAGAGTTTTGTTTGGCAGCAGGGTCACTCATTAAAATTGTTGGTTTTTGGAGAAGCGACTTGTCGAAAGTTGCTTGGGGTGCAGAGTTTGGTTTTACTTGGATCAATAGAGGATGCATTGCTAGATATTTGGGATGCCAGTTGGGATTGATATTTCTCGTGCACAGCAGTTTGCTTCGGAACTCATGAGTATCGGGAAGAAGCTTCTTCATTGGAGCTCTAGGAGATTAGATTTAGCCTCCAGACTCCAGAGCATAGTGGCTAATCAGGTATTACTCGCCTTGGCTTGGTTTATTGCCTCTTGTTGGTGCTTCTCTCGTGCGTGCATTGGTCAATTGCGTAGGTTGATCCACAATTTTCTTTGGTCGGGTTTGGATGGCACCAAAGATACATGTGCCAGGGTAGCTTGGCTCATAGTCATTCAGCTCAGACGAGTGGGGGGGGGTTGAATATTATTGATATGGATGTTAAGTGTAGGGCGTTGCTTTGCAAACTTGGTCAGAGGTTTCCTACCAGACACTGAGCCTTGGAAGGATTTTTTCTTGTCTTAGATTTCCAGATGTATACCTTGTGTTGGAAGAGATTGGCTGTCGAGCCCACGTTTTTGTGCACAGAGGTTGATATCAGGGCACCATCTTCCCCTCTTACTGCAGCCATTGTTAGAGCTTGGAGAAGCATGAGACCATTCTTGCGACAAAGGCTTCCTAGGTCTTTGGATGAGGCTGACCAACAACCTATTATGTGGAACGAGTTCATTAGAGATGAGGCCGGTCGGCCACTTGGTGCATCTCGTTACATGTAGTGGTCAGGATGGGAGAGATGTGCATACACAGTTCCTGCTTGGAAGACCTTTAAGAGTCTTTCGGTGGATTGGAGAGTTGCATCCACTTAGCATCTTAGAGGCTCTCGCATACATATCGATTAGATTGATGCAGCTATACCGCATGAGTGGCTCTCTGGGACCTTTCATGGAGATTATCATCCGAGTTGGTTGGGAGTCTTTTCGAGGATAGGCATACCTCTGCAGGTCATTGCTTTCCCGGGCCAGGAGGCTACATATTGCATCATCTACTCTATCATGCTTGGAGGGAGATTGAGGAGATGCAGCATGGAGGGGATCATCCTAGATACTAGGCTTAGTCCAGTGAGGATTGTTGGTTGTTCGGGGAAGCATTGGTTCAGTGATCCTTCTCCTCAGATAGTGACTCATGGCTCTTGCTGTTTGTGGCTTTATGGTGGCACTCCTATCAGATATCTTCAGTGGGATCCAGGTGAGTGGGAGTGGATTGATGCGTTCGATCCTTTGAAAAGCCTTCCCTTTTTCAATTTCACGGTCCGGAATGCTAGGCTTCTCATCACTCAACAGATGCATAGGATCCAAGGTGGTACCAAACGTTATGTACTGTACGGATCCGTACGTATTGTACGTTGTTTGGTACGGGAAAAAATTTTAAGGTACGTAAAAATACGTATCATTGGTAAAAATACATACGGAAGGTTGAGGTCGTACGGCCTCCAGAGTCCAGACGCAAGACGCAGGCACGCCGCACAGAAGGCACAAAGTTTAGAACAAAACACAACAAAACGGCGAAACGTTTAACGCAGGTAAAACTCCCCCCAAAAAAAAGTACGGATCGATCCGTACGTACGGATCCCCGTACAATACGGATGTACGGTACGGATTGGATCCGTATGTAGGTTTTGATCCTACCTTGATAGGATCCCTACTCTCAGGCCTTATTGGGAGACTTTTGATATCTCTCCAGTGATACAGTGTAGGTATTGGCATGGGCTTTGGCATTCATACAGAAGGAGCCAGATCTCTCATTTCTTTTGGTTATTTTTACATGGTGGTCTCCCCACCAATCAGTGGAGATCGGTTTTTGGTGTAGCATCTTCCTGTCGAAGATGTGCGGCGAATTCTGAGAGTGTATAGCATTGTTGATGGGGATGCAACACTGCACATCATATTTGGGGTTCTTTAGCCCAACTTATGGGCAAATTGAGTGGCCGCACTATGCATGTGACTTGGGGGGTAGTTGCGTGGTTTTCCCAATCTGGTCCGCACCTTTTCTACAAGGGTAGTGATACAGACTCCCGCTATTTTCATTCGTAGAGGTATTGCCGAGCATGGTTTATTGCAAGATGTTCCTCACTTTGATTACACACCTCCCAGACAAAGGATTGACACCAGTTTGTAGATTGACACTCTTAATACAGCATGGCAGATTTGGAGAGCTAAATGCACGGAGGCTATTGAGGGTGTCCAGATTTTTGAGTCTCAGTGCATTAGTGCTATATGGGGTGATATCATCCATACTCTTATGGCTACTTGGGTTCGTATTCAGGGGTCCTCTTATTCCGCGTAGGCAAAGCACGTTGTATTTATGCGGGAGTGTGACCATGGCATTTTCTTTTCTTCTAGTCCCACAAGTCTCTCATGGCATCATGATGCTCCTCAGTGGTTGAGATCACCTTATGTATTGGGGTGATTCTATTCTATTCCGGCTTATAGCCGTGATTGTTGTATGCTTTTTTCATTCTTAATAGAAGTCTCTTTCTTGAAAAAAAAAAAACTGACATGGTCGGATACGATGCATTTATAGTTGGATTCTCGTGTAAAAAGAGCAACTATTGTCTAAGTTTTAACAAGCTGTAGATTTAGCAAAATCAACCATGGATTTTTGGCTCGACCAAAACTCTCCTATTTCTCTCTTTGAGGTGTTTCAAGAAGGGAGGATTGTGCATAAGTTCTTTGTTGAATCTTTGAATGTGTTTATGTGGAGGCTACTCTTTGGATTATTTTCTTTTGTAGGGGAGAAATCGTAGCTCAAGTACAACTGAATACCAGAATGGATTGTGGATATTTCTGAGTTTACACTTCAGAACAAGATTGTTCTAGAGATATCAAACAAGTGGACATGCCAAACTCCTATGAGAATCTTTAAGCTCCCTATCTTTTTGACTAGTTAGCATTTTGACTTATTTATGGAAGGTCTAGAATGAAGGAGGGAGAATGTTACGGGCCCAATCAGCCATAACGGCTGGCATTTAAATTGAGGCTAGGTTTATGCCTAGGGTGGCTTGGGAAGGGACGCACAAGTTACGGGTGCTTATTGGCATAGGTTAATGTGAAAGCTTATTTTTAACTATAAATATTCCTCATTTATTATTAGCCCCAAAGTGAGTTATTGGCTCATAAGTGCACATCCCTTGTAGGGGGATTGAGCCTCGAGCTCTAGCTGCACACCTTGGAGGGGTGGGCTGCCGTGGTTGGGGATACCATGGCTAGGCAAGGAGCGAGGTCAAGGTGTTGGTCTAGCCTCATAACTTAGTGGTGCTCCGCAGGAAGGTGAGTTGTTGGCACCATTATCTATGTGTTTGTACACAAGGGATGCTTGGGAGATCAAGTGGTAGTTTCAAGTACTCTTAGGCTCGGTGGCCGGCTGCCATTGGAGCCCTTGGCTTATTCTGCCTTCATCTAATTAATGTACTTGGACAATCTGGTGCATATCTCCTGGGCACCCACATCATGTACAAGAATAAACACTCCTTTTGGTAATACCTTAAAAGGAAGGGGGGGGGGGGGGGGGGGGCGGTGGCCGCTGTTAATTAAGTTCACTATTAAGTGTCCCACGAGTATGTGCCCTGTTACATTGGCTGTTGTATTTGCATCACTTCAAAGAGCAAAGAAAGAAAGGGTCACAAACTGCTTGCGACTGGAGCACTTAACTTTACTTGGCAGCACTTTCGAGTCTGGTTTTAAAGTCTTGAAAGCTTTATTAGGATTTTTCCTTTTCCTCATTTTCGGCTCTCACAGAGTCCCCCTTATGCTTACTTATTGGGCCCTATCTCTTGGCCCAAAGCAGAGGCTCTTTTCTAGGACCTGTTTGGCCTTTTTTCACCCTTCTCATCCTGTATACTGCACTTGCTTCACATTGTCTTGTGCCTCTCTTTCCATGGTCAGTGTATGCGGCCTGAAGATGATACATTCCTTTTCGTGGTATCAAATTATCCCAAGTCACTATTGCCTTTTTGGGTTGTCATTTCTTTTTAGTGTCGTTGAGTTTGTGCTTTGCCCTGAACTATAGGGTCAATATCTTTGTGTACATAAACCTTGCGATTATTTCTGATAATGTGAGGTGGAATGATACTCTATCCTATGCATGATGGAGTTGAGCTCTATCGACAGACTCTCATGAAGTTAAGGTTGCAGTTTTGTCCTTGTCAAGTGTACGAACTGGATGGGACCCTGATGTGGGAGAAGGAATTAGGGTTAGGTCATGTGGGAGACATACACAGAGAAGCACAAGGGAGAGAGAGAGAGAGAGAGAGTTGTGGGGATAAGTCAACTCATCAAGTGAGTGTGTGACTCCCCTATCACACATGTATATTGCACTAGTACACATAGTGCACTTAGTACATTAAAAGTACTAAGTGTACTATGTACTATAACTTATGGGCTTGTACACACTATAAGGGTGGGCATAACGCCTTTACCCCAACAACCTCCCACTTAAAGGCAAAGTGCCCTTAAGTAAAGGAAAAGAAAAAATCAGCATGTACATGATAATATACAAGGCCATATCAAGGCTGAAAATGGCCTCATCCAATGCCCATCAAGTGTCTGCAATGAGCAAACCGCTCCGGAGGCAAACTCTTCGTCAACAGATCAGCCGGGTTGTCATCCGTATGAATCTTAACAAGCTGAATTTGCTTGTTCTCTATCACCTCTCTGATGAAGTGATACTTCACATCCACATGCTTCGTCTTTGCATGAAAGACAGGGTTCTTTGCCAATTGAATGGCACTCTGACTGTCACAATGCAACAATGGAATATCCCCTGTATAACCCAAATCAACCACTAACCGAGATAGCCATAATGCCTCCTTGCAAGCCTCTGTGGCTGCAATATACTCGGCCTCTGTAGTAGATAAGGCTGTGCACTTCTGCATCCTGGATATCCATGACACAGCACCTCCTGTGAATGTAAACACATAACCGGTAGTAGACTTCCGGTTATCTGGATGACCGGCATAATCCGAATCCGTGTAACCATGCACTAATGCATCCTGTTTGCCAAAGCAAAT
The DNA here is from genome assembly GCF_041138505.1 of Cibotium barometz. Classification (NCBI taxonomy): domain Eukaryota; kingdom Viridiplantae; phylum Streptophyta; class Polypodiopsida; order Cyatheales; family Cibotiaceae; genus Cibotium; species Cibotium barometz. The sequence goes on from NC_141106.1 coordinate 22,646,551, forward strand.
GCACATATCCTGTGTGCCCTTCAGGTATCTCATGACACCTTTCACTGCTTCCCAATGCTTCTTGCCAGGGTTGGCCATGTATCTAGAAACCACTCCCACTGCAAATGCAATGTCCGGCCTAGTAGCAACCATGGCATACATGAGACTGCCACAAGCTGAAGCATACGGAATCTTGGCCATATCAACCCTGTCTCTATCCGACTGTGGGCTGTCCATAGCACCGAGTTTCACATATGGAGGCAAAGGAGTACTAGTCTTCTTCCCCCCGTCCATATTGAACCTCTGCAAGACTTTGCCAATGTATTCCTTCTGAGACAAATACAACACATGCTGATTTCTGTCCCGAAGTATCCGCATACCCAAGATGTGATTAGCATCACCCAAATCCTTCATATCAAAGGTTTGATGCAGCCTCTGCTTCAAGGTATCCATCTCCTTACGAGATTTCCCGGCAATGAACATATCATCAACATACAAGATGAGGATCAATAGACTGCCATCCAAAGCTTTCTTGGTGTACAAGCAGTGATCTATGTCACTTCTCCTGAATTTCTGAGATTTCATGAATGTATCAAATTTATGATACCATTCTCTTGGTGCCTGTTTGAGCCCATAAAGACTCTTTTTCAGCTTGCATACAAGCTTCTCCTTTCCACTTACTGCATAACCCTCTGGCTGCTGCATATATATCTCCTCATGGAGATCACCGTGAAGAAAAGCAGTCTTCACATCCATCTGAATCAAGTCCAGATCATCATGTGCAACCAAAGCCAACACAGCTCTAAGTGTGGTCATTTTGACCACTGGAGAGAAGATCTCATCAAAGTCCACACCATATTCCTGCTTGAAGCCCTTAGCCACTAACCTGGCTTTGTATCTTGGCTTTGCATCTAGTGCAACTTTGAGCCTGTATACCCACTTGCAAGGCAAAACCTTCTTGCCTGCAGGCAAATGCACCAATTTCCAAGTTCCATTTTTATGCAGAGAATCCATCTCTGACTTCATGGCACGCTCCCATAGAGCTTTGTCTGCCCTCTGTAAAGCCTCCTTATAACATGAGGGCTCCCCACAGTCAGTGAGCATCAAGTAGTCAACCCCTAGAACAAACCTGTCAGGGACTCTGGAGGGTCTGGTGGACCTCCGTACCCAATGACCATCATTTGCAGGTTGCTGTCCAGCCTGCATATCACCCATTGGTGGCTCCTGTTCCATGCCATAAGGCTGAAAAATCATGCCCGGTATCTCCTCTAACTGTGGTATATCCATAGGGATATCTTCTGCCATCTCTGGTTGTCCATTTGGACCATTTTCAGCACCATTTAAGGGCTGGTTTTCTTGCTGTAATGGCTGATTTACAGCCCTTTGTTGTTGTCCATGATGTCCATCATCATCAAAGATGACTCTGCCAGGCTCCTGTTGCCTTGCAGGCTCCTTATACATGCATGTTTCATCAAAAATGACATCATTGCTGCGTATAATCTTTCTATTCACGGGATCCCAAAGTCTATACCCCATTTCACCTTTGTCACCATATCCTGGGAATATGCATTTGTGAGACTTAGGATCAAGTTTGGTGCGCATTTCCCTGCGTATGTGCACGTACGCAACGCAACCAAACACTCTCAAGTGCTTGTATGACGGAGGCTTCCCTGTCCATACTTCTTCTGGCACTTTCCCACCAAGCCTCGTGTTAGGTGACCTGTTTATAAGGTGAACGGCTGTCATAACAGCTTTAGCCCAAAAACCATGAGGTAACGCAGCATGTGACAACATAGAACGGACCTTCTCTTGAATGGTCCTGTTCTTCCTCTCTGCTGTCCCGTTTTGTGGAGGATCATAAGGAGTAGAGAGCTCCCTCTTGATGCCTTTAGCATCACAAAAGTCCTGAAACTGTTTGGACATATACTCTCCACCATTGTCGGAACGCAAAGCCTTCAGTGTTTTGCCAGTTTGATTCTCAACATGAGCAACAAACTTCTGAAACACTGAGAATGTATCACTCTTCAAACGAAGAGGATAGACCCACACCTTGCGTGTGGCATCATCAATAAAAGACACAAAATATTTTGCCCCTCCCAAAGAAAGCTGAGGCATCTCACATACATCTGTATGCACAAGCTCTAACTGAGCATCTTTCTGTCCAAGAGCTTTCTTGTGGGGGCACTGTAGTCGCCTACCATATATACAATGCTCACAAAACTGAAAACTTGAAAACTTTAGAGAAGGCAAGTAACCCAAACGAGACAATTGCTCCATTCCCTTGACACTCATGTGTCCCAACCGGCTATGCCACATAGAAATTTCCGGCAGCTCGGTTGCATTTACATTAGCATGGTGACAAACACCTGCATGCATAAAATAAAGAGTGTCCACCTTAGAGCCTCTGGCAACAACCAGTGAGCCCTTACTAATTTTCCACTTTCCACTACCAAATGTGGTAACATAATCAGCATCATCAAGCTGTCCAGTAGAAAGTAGGTTCTTCTTGATCTTAGGCACATGCCTGACATCATGGAGCATAAGCTGTGAGCCATCTGAAAACACAAGCCTCACATCACCTCTGCCAAGAATCTTGCATGCATGGTTATCACCCAAATAAACCACTCCTTCATTGCCAGCAGTATACCTGACAAACAAGTCTCTGCAACCTGTGACATGAAAGGAGGCACCTGAATCAATGATCCATGAGTGCATACCATGACCACCTGTAAGAAGTGAATGGGCATCAAGTGAAGAAGTAAATAGGACCTCATCCTCACTGCCACCTGCATGTGACACATTGATTTCTTCAATCTTGACTCCACTTTTGCCCTTTGGCTTTACATCTTTGGCTTCATCCTTGTCTTTGTCTTTGCCTTTTCCCTTTTCTTTTTGATCATTTTTCCATTTGTAGCATTGCTTTTTAATGTGTCCCTTCTTGCCACAATAATGGCATTCCAAGTCCTTTTTGGAGCGAGACTTGCTCCTTCCCCTTTCTTGGCTTTTCCCCCTTTGCTGGGATCTCCCACGTGCATTCATTGCATTGGACTTTCCAACAGAGTTGTTTTTCCTATTCATCTCTTCTTGAAGAAGAGCACCCTCAACATCTGCATATGACAGCATAGCATGCGAATTGCTAGTGGCTGTCCTGAATGTATCCCAACTCTCTGGCAAAGTGCATAACAGAAAAGTGGCTTTGAACTCATCGTCCATTGCCAACTTTTGATTAATGACCTGGCTGACAATACCATTAAACTCATTTAGATGGGCTGTCATAGACGCCCCTTCCTTCATCTGAAGACCTATGAGTTTCTTCAACCAATACACTTTGCTTGAGGCACTTTGTTGGGCATACAAGTCCTGCAATCTCTGCCACATTCCCCAAGCTGTCTTCTCTTCACGAATGCTGAAAAGTAATGAGTCTGACACAGACAACATGATAGTAGATCTTGCCAGCTCATCCATATCTTCCCACTCTTCAGCAGTAAGAGAAGCGGGCATCACACCCCTTTCTTTGATAGGCTTGTGCTGCTTTTTCTGGAGCAACACATTGTAGCACTGGGTTTGCCAAATATCATAATTATGCGAGCCTTCAAGCTTCTTGATGTGAAGCAATGAAGAGCTCTCACCTGTGGTTGCCATAGCAATATGCAACCTGTCAATGCCTGACTCCCTGCAAAATGTGCAAACACTGCACCAAAAAGCACACAAAGTGCTCACTGTTGTTCTCCCAAGATTTATCTCCCACTGCGGAAGCAAGAATGCAACTTTTCTCCCACTTTATGTGATGAAAACACCAAAATCTGGTTGCTGCAGATTTTGGACAGCACCTTAAATGTGCTCTTTTGCCCTTCCAAAGTACTGTACAGCAGTACCAAGTGCTCACCAATGATGTACCAAACCTGTACCGGCAAGTACAGCAGCTGAAATTGAACCTTTTGGTCACTCAAAACAGTGTACAGCCATGCCAAAACATGCACAAAGCTGTGCCAAATCTGTACCAGCAGGTACAATAGCAATAAATGCTCTCCTGGCTGTCCAAATGAGTGAAAATCAGACTTTTACAGTCCTGTACACTGCATACAACAGTCCCGAACAAATTGGGCAAAAGCCCCTTGACTGCAAGCTGATTTTTGAGGATTCAAGGCATAAATGTCTTGCCTGCTGCTTTGCCAAGCTCAACAAGCATAAAAACTTGAAAAGCCCCTTGATTTAAGATCAATTTCTGATCATACACGGTACATTGACGTACATGAAGGCATCCAGAGTGTTCACGATGCTTTCCCCTGGCCACATATACATCAAATACATGAAACCCCTTGATTTACAGGCACATTGAGTGCTTGTAAGGCATCAACACATTATCCACAGCATCAAATGCGATTGCCTGCATGCAAATCAACCAAATCGGCACAAAAGCCCCTTACTGCAATTTGCTGCAATTTTGCCCAAATGTGCGATTTTTCACATCATACAGCATGTATGAGTGCTTAATTGCACAATTACATCAAAAGCCCCAAATTTTGACATTCAATTTCCTGCAAATTGATCCTGATTGTGACCAATTTCCTGCAAATTGATCCTGATTGTGACCAATGTCACCCAATTTTGCCAATTTTGCTCAAAAAATTGAGCAATTCGGCGCCTGTATTTGCTCAATTAATGATTGCACCTGCTCAATTGCAAATCCCAAAAAAAAAATTGAGGCAAATACCTTGATTTCTGATTTTCTGTTGCAGGAAAGGGGTTGATGAATTTGGTGCTGCTGTATAGATGATGCTGTTGGAGGGCTTTTGGCACACCAAGTTTTAACTTTAGCTTCATCTCTTGCCAACTGACTCCTGGAATTGCTCCTGTTCGGAATGCTGGTATGGAGTTCGAGCTGATGGCATTTTTGCAAGTGCGGACGGCTGCTGCAGTGATGTCCCATGCTGATCGTATCCAACGCCCATCTCCACGAACAGAAGCTTCATGGGTCTCTGCTGCGCCTCCTTGGCTTACGTGTCTAACGCCCAGCGCTAATACGCCTGGTAGCAACACGTCGCTTGGCTGCTGCGACCCTGAAGGGGCTTGGAGTCGGCGCTCTCCACTGCTCTTCGCCCACCTCTCGACTAGTAGCGAGTTGCAGCGTACGGTGACTTCCTTGCGCAGAAGCCTTCGCCGTGCGTTCACTTGCCTAGCGCTTCTTCGCTCCACGCTGTGTTAGCTGCTCCACGCTCGACGCCTTCGCTTCAGTTTCGCCTAGCGCCAGCCGACGACTAAAGCCTCCACTTGCTATGCGCTCGGTGACCAGCGGTCGACTAAAGCCTTCGCCGCCTGATTGGCTGCGCCTCCTTCAATGGCTAACGCTCGCTTTGCTGCCTTCGTTCACGCCCAGCACTCAGCTTACACAGGCTTTCTTTGCTCGATCAAACAGAGAGGACGGGCCTACTCCAGCTTCAGTTTCAGCTACGCGTTTCTGAAGAAACTCAGCGTCAACCCCTAGTCGACCTGCAGGCTCTGATACCAGTTGATGTGGGAGAAGGAATTAGGGTTAGGTCATGTGGGAGACATACACAGAGAAGCACAAGGGAGAGAGAGAGAGAGAGAGTTGTGGGGATAAGTCAACTCATCAAGTGAGTGTGTGACTCCCCTATCACACATGTATATTGCACTAGTACACATAGTGCACTTAGTACATTAAAAGTACTAAGTGTACTATGTACTATAACTTATGGGCTTGTACACACTATAAGGGTGGGCATAACGCCTTTACCCCAACAGACCCTTTTTTGGATATTTATTTATTTTTTCTCAAGCTTACTGTTTGTTTTGCTTTTTGATGGTAGGAGGGGGAGATAATGAGCACAGGAAGGGCTGTTTTTGGCTTGGACATGCAGTCAAGTAATGGTGAGCTACCTAGCCCCTGACCTTTGCAAGAATGTACACAGAAGCGTCTTGCAGAACTTTCTGAGAATGACTGAACTACTTCTGCTCAATCTTTTAAGCATTGATGTTGCCTGAATACAAAATGATTCTATTCTATCTCAGGGTTTTTTCAAGGAGTAACATCACCTGGTAGAGTGTGTTCAGCAATGCCTGAGAATGTTCAGTCAGATGATCAGTCTCAGCAGTTGAAAGTGGCTGTAAGTCAGGATCAAGGTGCTGCTACTGCTCCTGTAGAGTTTTCAGATTTTAAGATGAGTGGCACCGAAGGGGTAGATACAGATGCATCTAAAGTAGATCCTTTGGCAGATTTTCTGCCTCCTGCTCCGGTAGCAAAGTGTTCAGAGGAATTGCAGGTAACTGGATGAGTCACATTTTGATTCTGCTAAAATTTATATGAAGCTTCTGGCATGCAAATGGGTTGAAGTCGAAGCTTGTCACTGCAGAAAAATAATTTTCGGTGTATATTTTTTTACCTTTTTGATGAAAGTAAAAATGGGGTTTGTTTGTGTAGGGATCTTAAGAAAATTTTGGTGTAAGTATATTCTTCCTGCATTTGGGCCTCCCTTTCTCTGTTAGAAAATCCGAATGCATAGTAGCTCCTTTGACCTTTCATTGCTCTTATAGTAGTGTAAATCTACAATTTTTTCCTTGGAATGAAATGCTCAACAAAGAGGGCAATACGCTTCAGTGGAAGTCACTTCAGTTTTTGGGGTTGTTTAGGAGTACTTTTCTCACGTGCTGTTTGCATTGGGTGGAGTATTTCCAGTGTTTGATGGCCCCAAAGGAGGACATGTTCTTCGTCCTTGGATGATATGCCAGTTGGTGTATCTTCAAAGTTCACATATTTCTTAAAGATTGTACTGACAATGACCGGGGTTTCGAATTCGGCATATCAGCAGATGTATTTCTTTGAGTATGTTCCACATGACATGGGTGGTTTAGACATATAGGTGCTGAGTAGTATTGATAAATATAGATTTGGTGCAGTATTGTTGTTGGTTCTGCTTTCTTCCTTTAGGGTGCATTGGAGCCGGTGCAAGCAGTTCTTGTGCTCCATATGAGACGATGTGCATTAGTGGTTGGAGTTTGGATAGCGGAGTTTTGCTCGGCTATTCTCTAGAGTGCTCTTCTCATGGGCTATTAGAGCATACTTAGTGGTTTGCAGTGTTTTTTCATGGACCGTTGTATTGACGGAAAGCGCTTGATCCAGTGGACGTTGGTCATATGTAGGTTTCTTTGCAAGTCTTTGTGCTGATGCGGTGAGGACGGTATGTGAGCCTTTGCAGTGGACGCAAACTGTTCTTGCAGAGTTCGGGATCTTGGGTATCTTGGATGAGCTTTGCTTGGATCTTTTCCTTTTATGGAAGTGCACTTTATATGGACACCGGGCAACTGAGGACTAATGCAAGTAGGCGATAATGTGACACACCTATGAGTATGCAAGGCACAACTGGACATTAAATAGCAGCCGACAGGCAGAGTCGGACTGTCACCATTTGGTCCCTTCACTAGCCTTGACCAATGTTTTACACACTGAGCGGAACCAAGGTGTGAATGGGGATTTTTCCACAAAGAAAGCTGGAGCATTTACCGGCAAAGTTTGGCCTAAAAGATGGCCATAGAGCATAAGCAACATGGGATTTTATTCATCAAAGTGACTTATAAGGTTTATAAGTCGGTGTGTTCACACATCATTAAAGATGGGCTGCTCATATTAGTATTTTGGGCATGGATGGCCATAGAGCATAAGCAGCAAGGGATTTTATTCATCAAAGTGACTTATAAGGTTTGTAAGTCATCGTGTTCACACGTCATTAAAGACGGGCTGCTCATATTATTATTATTATTTTGGGCATGGACAGGTGGACAAAAGGAGGTGCCTACTTGAAACTTGACCAACAAGTTAGAGAAAAAAGCAGTCGCTCTCTCACTCTTTGCACAGCCGTACAACTCTCTCTCTCTCTCTCTCTCTCTCTCTCTCTCTCTGCTGACTGTACAGTGGTACAGCAGCTGTACAACACTATTGCGCAGGCCATACAGCTGCCCAGAGTGTTCTTGCCGAGCTCTGTCCGTACAACAGCTGCCATCAGAACTGGCTGTACAGCAGATAACAGCCAGCTGAGTTTGCTGATTTCTGTCTCTCTCCTGCGGAACAGCCATACAGCCGTACAGCACAGGTCCACACGTGTGAAACCAAGGGCTGAGATTCAGGCTTGTTTATGGACTGTTTTGGGCTGATTTGTCTTACTGAAGAAGTTTGTGGAAAAATCCGGTGTTATTCACACCCGCACCTTGGTTATGATGTAAAAAGCTTCTATCTCAATAAAGAAGTACCTAGGGGGGGCCAGCCGTTCCGGCTCAATGCGGTGTTTATTTATAGTTCTTGTGGTTGTCTTGCTGTGATAGTGGTATCAGAGCATAGGCTTTTCTAGATTGTTTGGAAAAGCGCAAAGATTTTGGGAGAGACTCGGAAGATTTTTCTCTTCACTTCGATACTATGGACAAGCAACACTATTGGGATACACCATCAACACCTTGTTCGAGAACATGGCTGCAAAGTTCCAGAAGAATTTGGATGCCCAGGAGGAGGTCTATTCAGAGCAGTTGGACAAGCTCCTTGGACAGTTGGCCACACGAGAGTCCTTGCTAAGCAAATATGGATGCTACCTATACGTAGAGACACTATTGTATAGAAAGGCAGCTCAGGATTGGTTGGTTATGGACATTTTCGGAGATCTAGCCCAAATGTATGCCGAAGATCGTGCAGACTTGGCTTTCAGATATCTTTGAGAAGACGACGACATTCAGCTACAGCCAAACGGTAATCTTCTCATCCTAAAACATCCTGAGTGATACCAAAAACGCATACTAGAGGATTTGGATGAGCAGTCATGCTATGAGAAGAAGAGACCTCGTTTGCATGTTATGATGTCTCCTAAAGAGCACCAAAAGACTGAAGATCCTTACCTAGCACCTCTTGAGTCTAAGGAGCAGCACGTCAAACGAAGCCCTGAGCTATTGTGAAATTGCATGCGTGGCAGCCTACATGTACTGATTGCGGAGCTGAAGGTCAGATGACAGTCTTCTGTTCCCAACCAAAGATCACGCATTATGACGATGCTGAAGCTTCATCTGAATTTTTGCATACACTTCAACGGTGTATTTTTGTCAGTAGTATCCTTTTTATCAGCAAAGTATTTTTGGCTTTGTATATGCAAGAAATATATATACTCTCACTCTTGTTGCAGGATAGACATCTTGAGCAGTTTAAATATACCTCTCTTTTGGCCACAAAGCCACTAAACTAGTTTATGATTTTGGTATTCTATGTGATATGGAATCATTTATCTATCAGCAATGAGGATTACTGGATTTTGATGACGCTTTTGTCACTATGCATACATCTAACAATTCTATTGCTATCAATCAAGTTTCTCGTTCCTTGTTTATTGGGATGGAATATGTTCTTGGCTTCCTTTTATTCGAGATGCAGTGGATTTCTAGAATTTATGGATATCTCATGGATCGAGGATTTTTCTATGGATTTCTATTGGGGGCAGACAAAATGCTTGTAAAACTATATGCAACATAAATGTTTATAGAGTACCAGGAAATTTATGCCTGTGACTCATTCTCATCTTATGTTCTACACTTAAGTCCACCTCTCCTTCCAGGTCTGTGATCAGAATACCACCATGGGGTGCATGTGGTAGAGTGAACTTGAGCCCACCTCTCCTCCAAGGTGTGTGGTCAAAGTATCAACACGGAGTGTTTGTGGTAGAGTGAACTTGAGCCCACGTCTCCTCCAAAGTGTATGCTCTGAGTACCAACTTGTGGAGTGCATGTGGTAGAGTGGACATGACGCCTTGTTGGCAGGGGACATATGTCTATGCCAAGGATTATGTGATCTAGTATCTGGTAGGAGATTGTGTCTATGCCAACTGTGGATGAATTCATACATGAAAGGGTGGTAACCGTGGTGAGTGATTCTGTAAACTCATGGAAGGGTGGTGACCGTGGTGAGTGTCGCATGAACTCATGGAAGGGTAGTTGCCCTGGTGAGTGAAGTCTCGTGGAAGGGGAAACCCTGGCGAGCATGTTTGGTTTCATGGAAGGGTCATTGCCCTGTTGAACCATAAGGACATGTGAAGCATGTTTGGCTTGGGCATGCGTATGGATCATAGGAGCGCCGCCCTGACGCAGTCCAATGGCATGGCAAGATGTTTGTGGCTACGTGTTTTGCTTACCTTAATTTTTTTGAAGGAACTTAAAGCTATATATGGATTTATGAATATATTTGGGACATAGTTGGCTCTTATGCCTGTGAATGGTTATTATGAGAGTTGTTGACTCAAGATATGGATAATGATTGTTTCTCGATACAGTTGGCTCTTGTGCCCGTATCTGACTTTGGATCGTGGATCTGAATTTATGGCTTTAATGCATCGATTATGAAATATTATTGGCAGTGCATTTGCTTTATATTTCAATGGTATCAGGTTTATTCAGTTGTGGACAACTGCTTTATAAGATGGAGTAGATGTCACCATTTGGTCCCTTCACTAGCCTTGACCAGTGTTTTACACATTGAATGGAACGAAGGTGTGAACGGGAATTTTTCCATAGAAGAAAGGTAGAGCATTTACCGCAAAGTTTGGCTTGAAAGACGGCCACAGAGCATAAGCAGCATGGGATTTTATTCATCAAAGTGCCTTACAAGGTTTATAGGTCGGTGTGTTCACACATGATTAAAGACGGGCTGCTCATATTATTATTTTGGGCATGGATGGCCAAAAACCTTCTATCTCAATAAAGAATTACCTAGGGGGGGCCGGCCGTTCTTGCTCAGTGCGGTGTTTATTCATAGTACTTGTTGTTTTCCTGCTGTGTGTTCTCTGTCTGAATACTTCGAGAGTTCTATCCTTTTGTTCCGGGTCATTTAGCTATTTGTGTCACGGACATCGCAGGTAACGTGTGGCACTACCACGTGGCAGCGATGATGTGGTGGCGGTAACATGGCAGTCGGGTATAGGTGGCTCATATCAATAATATTGGCTGACTAAGAGCAATGGTGCATATATATACGTGGGTAGCTAAATTGTCATATTCATTTGCTTTCCTCACAGTGTCGGACTTCACAGATCATTTCTCAATAGACGAAGTGCTAGCCATGGGTGTATTGTAGGTCACAGTTCTGTGATTGGACTTGTTCATTCTCAGCCAAATCTTGTACTTGAATTTCAGTTGTATTACTTCTTTCTTGTACATAGTAGTAGTTTAGGAATTTGAAGATAACATGTTGGAGTTACCCCAGTCAAATGATTCAAAGTCTCCATCAATGGTTGCACCATCTCCTTGTCTGTGCTGTATTCATTTGCTTTCCTCAGTGTCGGACTTCACAGAGCGTTTCTCAGTAGGCGAAGTGCTAGCCGTGATTTGACTTGTTCATTCTCAGTCAAATCTTGTACTTGAATTTCAGTTGTATTACTTCTTTCTTGTACATAGCAGTAGTTCAGGAATTTGAAGATAACATGTTGGAGTTACCCCAGTCAAATGATACAAAGTCTCCATCAATTGTTGCACCACCTCCTTGTGTGTGCTGTATATGTGATTTCGTCGCACTCTTCTAACTATCTTAAAAAAACCCTAGCACATAGGCACAAGTGTTCTAGAGCAGCAGAATACTTTCTAGTGAGACTTGAGAGTAGGTTTGGTTCCATGGATTGAATGTGCACGGAGTCAGACTGTATGATCATGCTCTGAACTTGCAGCCAGCTACAAAGTTCTTAGAACTATCTTTTCTTGGTAGTTTGACAATAGGCAGTTTATAAAGCTCTATGCCGAAATGGCTTTTGACTTTAAAAAAAATCTGGAAAATGGGGATGCAGTGGTGAACACACATTTTTTATTTGAGCCAAAATAAAAGGCACAACAATTTCTCAAGGGATGGCCTTAGGGTTGTCCCTTCACCATGATAACCTAATGCCAAAAATTGTCTGTCAATAAAATAAAATATTTTTAATACTTGACCACACAAGCTATTCTTTAAAGGCTTGCTTGCCGAGTTTCCTTGGGTAATTCTTCTTTTCTCACTTGTGATTCCCCTTTCTCCTCTTTTCTTTCTCCATAGGTTGATGTTGCGATCCTCCTCCCCACCATCCCCTTAATCTTTTTCTTTCTTAATGGATTGTTGTTACCTGCATCTTTTGAAGTAGCGTTTCTGTTATAATATTTTTATGATTGCTCATGTTTTATGAATGGCAGCACCAGTTGTCCAAGTATTTAGCTTTGAAGAATGCTTTTTGATTGCTTATGGCAGCACAAGTTCTCCAAGTATTTAGCTTTGAAGAATGCTGGGAGGAGCTTCAATGAGGAGTTACGAAAATCAAAGGGGTACCGGAACCCAGACTTCTTACAACGTGCTGTAAAACATCAGGAGATTGATCAAATAGGCAGCTGTTTCAGTAAGAAGATTTTTGATCCACATGGTTGTGATCCGAGTGACTTCTATGGTGCACTAGGTGAGCTTTTTCCCAAATCTTTCGTGAGTAAAAACAGCCTTCTTAGTTCTTGCGGCAGTTCTTTTCTTAAATTCCCTTTAGAAACAGAAGTATGTAGAAGATCACAGATTCACCCATTTACTCTTCAGAGAGTCGTTGCGAGTGAATAGTATCAGTCTTGCTGAACAGTCAGTGTTGTACAGAGGTTTGGTGCACAAGTTAGCTTCTACAAGGCAGCAACCTCTGTGCCTTCAGTGGTTGTTTTTTAGATTATTATTTTTTACTTTTCAACATTTTAAGTCATTTAGTTATGGTCCTTATTTAATCTTGTGGGTCTTTGCTTTGACAGTATTGGAGTTGAGGCGTGAGCAAGAAAGGAAGGAACTAGCCAAGAAGCAAAGCCAGCGGGTTGATTTTGTGCACGGAGGAGTACAAGCTGCGCCAATTGCAGCATTGACTGATAAATCAACCATGTTACCAGTTCCTACTGGGCAGAAAGGTGGGCCTTACTCAACACCCACACGTGCATTCTGACATCAGAGCACCAGAGATTCGCTTATGCATTATTGTCGTAGGAGTGAGTAGAATTAGCAACACAATCCAGTGCTTATTCTTATTCAAACTCAAGTTTCACAAGGATTCCCTTTCTATGCGCACTTGCATTCCAGGCTCAACTACCATAAATGCGTTGACTTCTGGATCTCAAGGAGTAACAGCTACTTCTGAGGCTGCTCCGCAAGCAGATGGTGTGCGGTCAAACAAGAAGAGCAAATGGGACAAGGTCTGTTAAACTTAAATGCCTTTAAAAAGAGATCGTGATTGGTAGTTCTGACAGGTTTTGGCAGTGCTGCCTTGTCAAACTGAAGTCCCTGTATGGAGTAGTTGTACTGATGCTCTGTATGTTTACAATGGTTTATTTTGTCAGGTTGATACTGATACAAGAGCTCCTCCCCTGCCACCTGTTGCCAAGTCTGCCATAGCAGCTGCAAGTGCACATGTTACATTATTAACAGTCAATTCTGGTTTAGGCTACGCCTCGTTTGCGTAAGTGCTCACTCAACAAAGGGGTTATTTTGTTGCCCATCAACCTCAATAGCTCCTATGGGCACACTTTTTTCTGTATTTGTAGCTTATATGTGCACATTTTTGCAGACAACTGAAAAGAAGAGAAGCAGAGGAAAGATCAAGAGGCAGTGAGAAACAGTCCGATAAGAAATGAGATATCAAAAGGAAAACTGTACAAAACATCAAAGCTGCAAATGTTCATACTCCCCTGCAGTACTACAGTCAGGTTAATAGGTTATGCCTTCCTTGTTTACCCCCACTAGGCTCACTCCAGAATGGTCTAACAGAAGCATGAACCCAGGATCTTCCATCTTTCGTTCAATGGAAGGCTTGGGGATGTCCTGCATCATACAAATTACTAACTCTTTATTCTAACACTTGACTTCTTTTCCTTTAACACTTGACTTCTTTTCCTTTCAAGTGGCACCAGAAGGCAGTGACAGGTGCTAACGGTGGCCACATTACTAGTTGGAAATTTTTCTAATGCAAAATTGCACCTGAAGAATGTCTTTACTTTTTTGTTCTCTTAATCTGAGGTTGCATCCGGTTTGTTCCCTGGGGTGCACATAAAATTTTGCTTATAGATTGTGGGCCTCAAATTGTCAGTCGACTGAAAGAGATGCTGGTACCTGAGGATAACCTTGTTATCCCTAAGGAACTTGTTGAGGTTGAGGGTTTGTCCTATGTTCCACATGAACTCGAGAGGTTGATAGATTTCAGGGAAAGGCAACTTTGAAACAAGTTGATCCTTGAATATAAGATTAAGTGGAAAGATGGGCGGAGGACTAAACATGGGAGTCGGCAGCTAGTTTGAGTAAGTGTTTTTCTAATTTCATTTGAGAGTAAATTTTTGAAGAGAGGAAGTGTGTTATGTACCTGGACACTAATCTATGGATTATGGAGCTAATCCAACAAGGTTACGAGGTGCTGAGATTAGGGATTAGCAAGTAGATACTTGGCTAGGGTTCATGGATTAATAAAACAAGCTTAATGGCAGTTTATAGAAAGTTAGGTAGTTATGTTGTAGTTATCACTATATAAGTGAGAGCTTGGGTTATTATGAGACATAGTTGTGCGGATGCACCACTGAAGGTCTGGCTTGGACTAGGAGAGCAGACATGCTCATGCTGTGGACACGGCGAGTACGTAGATTGGCGTGTCAAAGGCATATGGGCAAAGCTTTGGTGGTATGGGATGCGAGAGTTAGACATGGGCCTAGGGGATTGTGTAGAAAGCCCTAGCCCTGGCTTGGGGCAGGTCGGTGGATGGTTGGGAGGTGAGCTACCTCATGATTTGGTTTTTAGCTACCTCGTGATTAGGACTAACCTTGTTTTCAGCTGTGTTTAGGGCAGATTTTGGAAAGGACTTCACACAAACCCCAACTGCTGCGCGTGCTTGTCTTGTCTTCTAGTGAGTTTTGTGAGCATGCTGGTGCTCAGTTGGACACATGGAGGCCTGAAGCATTTTCTCAAAGGTGGACATACGGCATGGCTTTTGTCACTCATGACTTGGAGTTGAGACCTTGTGGACTCGAGTGACCTTAGGAGTCGTAGCATGGATTTGATAATATATTAAAGTTGTATCATTTGTACAAAGTTTTACACTAGGAAATCCGGAACCTTGTCAAGATTAACTAATTTTGGACTTAAAAAAAAAACAAACTTATACACTAGTGTTACGGCGGCTCTCTTGAGTGCATTTGGCACCTTTCTTGATGGCGCATACCCAACCCACTCTTTTTTTTAATTGATGGTGTATTAATTAATGCCCGCTCGCTATGCGTGGGCATTAATTAATACACCATACCTTACCCCTACGCTGCTTGGCCTCACCCACCCCCCTCCCTCCCTGCCTCCCTCGGCTGAACCTCCTTCGCCAGCTTCCCTCCCCACACCCAAACTTTCCATTATAAACTCACGGGGAACTTTGAAGACTAGCAAACTTTCCCCATCAACAAGACATTGGGTGAATTTGTACCAGCACAGCAGCAATGTGCTTGCACAAGGAAGCGTTGTTGCTCCACAAATTATACTAGCCAGATTAGAAAAATCGATTGTTGATACACACCTAAATACTATACAAGCTGAATTGATCTTAAATCTTTCTCCAAAAGTTCTGAAAACTGGAAGCGGCATGCATGTGAATGACAATAACCAACGGATTATTGACTTAGATAACTTTTCTCAACTTCAGTTCTTAGGTGGACGTAGCTATGGATTAAATGTGATATCAAACTAATAAGTTTCTTAATCCTTCCTAATCACGATCTCAGCTCTAACTCGCAGAGCACCGGCCTGTAACCTCCGTTTTTATTTAATTAAATGCACAAAAAGATTTTTTTTAATAGTTAAAACAGTGGAATATATTAAAAAAAATGTGGTTACAAGATCCCATGCGGAAGGTCCATGGGGAGACACTACGAATTGATGAACCCTTCAGAAAAAGGGGAAAAACTCTGAAACTTCTAAGACAAATGCAGCAAGACAGAAACTGTGCTAAACCAGATCATGATGAACAGCTCGGCAGAGGCCAGCCAGCACCAGTAAATGTTAGAACCTTCAGAAAAAAGGAACAACTCTGAAACTTCTACAGCAACACTGTAGCAGTACAACTCTGATGAACCGGTTCATAAGACCAATCATGATGAATAGCCTGAAGCACTCGGCAGTGGCCAGCCAGCCCCAGTTGGAGCTTGACTGTCTTCTATTCCGGGAGAGAGGATGGGAGAACATCATGAGCAGAAGATTGAGACCGTGAGGGCTTAAGGGACCCACAGAAGCTTTCCGATGCCTGGACGTAGTACTCGGAGTGCTATAGCCTTCTTTGACATTCCAGATTCAGTCCTTGTATCATGGATTCCTTTGTTTGTTCAGCGCAAATAAGCTTGAAGCGGAAGGCCCATTGATGTTTGTTCCAGGCCAAGGACCATCTCTTGTTAAGCTTAAGAATCCGATTTCTTGCATGAAAAGTGTTAGGTAACTTGACAAGGTTACTGGAGCCGCCCCACCGGATGGCTTTAGAAAAGGTTATACAGTCACAAATCAGCCCCGGGGGAATGGAAACCTTAAGAGCATTACACCTTTGCATTACAAACTCAACTCCACCACGGGACAAGATGAATTTATTGCTGATTTGTTCCTTGTTTAACATGCCAGTTGAGTCACATAAGTCACCCCAAACCTTTATACCAGCTTTGAAACAAGAAAGACTGATCTGGACCTGTTCATTGGAGATCGGAGACACGAGGTGCCCAAACCACACAGAGTCAGCAGCATAAGCATACCTACCTCTCTTAGTATAGGTTTGGAAACAGAAGAGCTTTTTGTATTTCATCCAAGACTCCCACATCCTACAGCACAGTTTGCTGCCTATGGGGGAGAGATAGGCCTTTGAGAACAACACTTCATTGAGAGAGAAACCCTTCCAAGATCTTTTACCTTTGAGCCAAAATTTACTAATATCCCTTTTGAGCAAGTCTGCCCAAACATTATTAGACAAGATGGCTCTTTGCACCCATTTAGCTGCAAGCTTCTCCGCAAGCAACCCAATGTTGATGATGCCAAGCCCCCCTTGCTCTTTTTCCAAGCAACAGGCCTGAAAAGCAACTTTGGTGATCCTCTTACTTTCCAGAGACCCCCCCCATAGATAATTACCCATGATAGAGTTAAGGGATTGGAGTTGGGTCTCAGAGGGTCTCCAACAGGCCAGGAAGTAAACAACAGAGGGGATGATGAAGTGATCGAGGACAAAGGCTCTTGATGCCACCCCGGTGTTAATGCGACTCCATTTCTTGACCTGATTCTTGAGTTTATCAAGCACATAGTCCCACCTTTGTTTGGAAGAGATGTTAAAGCCCATGGGGATTCCTAGAAGCCTGAACACAACACCATCCGGGATAATCTTACAACCAGCGGACAGGATCGAGGGAGGGGGCTCACCTTCGAACACTCTGAAGCTGGTCTTGGAGTGGTTTATTTGCGAGCCATTGGCAAGGCAGAAGGTTTCAAGGCAGGTCATGAAGTGGGCAGCAGTCTGCACTTCATTACGGAGTAGCACATTCGTGTCATCAGCAAAAAGCTGCAGGCATAAAGGATCAGCCCTGTTGGGGATCTCAATACCCTTGATATTATTGTTTGTTATCTCCTTGTTAACAAGCCACCCCAGAGCATCCGCAACAATAGCAAATAGAAGAGGGGACAGGGGACAACCTTGCCTTATAGATTTCCTAAGAGGAAAGGCATCAGTGAGAGACCCATTGACTGCCACCTTGGAAGAAGCATTCCCCAGCAAGGTTTGGACATACTTTATGAATTTCCTATTGAGGCCAATATCTTGAAGGGATTGGAAGAGGAAAGACCAGTCTATTCTATCATAGGCTTTATCAAAGTCTATTTTGAGGAAGATGTAGTTCTGGCCAGAGTTTACAGCATGCTCCATACCCTCCCAAAGACTAATGATAGCATCAAGAATATACCTTCCCTTTATAAAGCCCTTTTGCTCCTTGAGGATCCACTCATCCATATAGGGGTTGATTCTGCTAGTCAGGATATGAGCAAAAACTTTGTAAAGGGACGAGAGACATGTTATGGGTCTCCAGTTACCTAGATCTTCTTTCTCATCCTTTTTGTGAATCAGCTTGATAACCCCCATATTGGTCTTTTCAGCTAAACCTCCCTTCCTCATGGCTTCCCTCCAGATGTTAAGGATGTGAGGGGCCAGTTCGTCTTTGAAAACAAGAAAGAATTCGTTTGGAATCCCATCTTCATCCGGAGATTTGCATTTTTTGAGATGAGAGATAGCCTCCTTGACCTCCTTTTCAGTGAAGGGGGAGTCAAGCCTAAGGGCTAAAGAGGGGTTAACAACCTTTCTCCTAATGCGGGCAATTTTGGCCCTAGCAGCAGAAACTTCCTGAGAGGGAGGGAGGGCTGTGGAGAACAAGTTAAAAAAGTGGTCCTTAATAACCTGCAAGTTTTCCACATCATCTAAGGCAAGGTGACCATAGGAATGAGATCTCTACCTTTTTTCCTTTTAAGGAGAGCAAACATCTTAGGGTGAGGAGTATCAATTTTCCCAGCCCAAACCTCTCGGTACCACAATCTAGTGGCCTTAGCAGCCAACAACTCCTCAAGTCTGAGTTGATTCTTTAGCTCAATCAAAGAGTGGTTTACAACACAATTTTTAGACAGATAAATGTCCTGAATCTGGTTCCTGATCTGAACTCTACGATTCAGACGGATCGTAGAAACTTTCAGCTTATACTCCTTGTTGCAGATAGAATGAACCTTGTTAACCAGACATTCCCATCCTTTGGATGGGGAAGCGAACTGATTGAAGGCATTAGCAATGGACGCTTTGATCATCTGTTGGATACACGGGAGACGGAAGAGGGAGGGGTCAAGATGGGGCCATCCAGCCCTACCTTTGGCCTGGCCTAACGAAAGATTACAGATCAGAGGGATGTGATCTGAGATGGTTAGGGAGGAGTCAGTGGTAACTTTGGTTTTTAAGAACATATCAATCAAGCTCCCCGAGGCATAAAGTCTGTCCAATCTGGCAGCTCTGTGATAGAAGCCTTTTTTATTGTTAGACCAGGAGAATCCAGTTTTCATAGAAAGGTCAGAGAGGTCTTTCTCCACCTTCAACACATCCCATTTAACCTTTTCATGACCACTAATGGTACTGCCCAGAAGTCTACTTCTGTCCATCTGGGCCTCTACCATGTTAAAGTCACCTATGAGCAAGATGGGTCCCACAACCTGAGTGATAGACTGCCAGGTAGCAGCTCTCAAGCTGGCCATGCAGGGGCATACACAGAAACCAAGGTGAAGTTGAACCCTAACAGCGATCCAACAGTGGTTAACATCAGACCAAGCATCTAAAATGGCATGCTCCCACTTCATGTGGATGCCAATCGCAGCCCCACCTTTCCCAGAGTGATGATTGGTAAAAAACCAACGAGCATTCCTAGAGATTTTTTGAAGGTTCATGTGCCGCTGAGGACCCCCGATTTTGAGCTCTTGTAGACTAAGAAGGTCAAATTCAAAAGTTAAGTCCCTTAACCACATATTGATGGCCACAGCCCTTTCCGGGTCCGTGAGCCCCTTACAGTTGAAAGAGAGAAGGTTAATAGAATTCATTTTTTACTGGTTTTGGACGGTTTCCCTGCAGACACGGAGGTTCTTAGGACATCTTGGCTTTTTTCCTTTTTCCTCTTCATTTTCGAACCCATAAGAAGGGGAGAGAAGTCCTCCTCCTCATGCTGTTTCATTGGTGAGAGGGACATCCTCTTCATCAAAGAAGCATCTTCTTCATCCAGTTGGGCTTTGAAAACTTCATCGATACGCTGAGTTTTGTCAATGAAATCCTCATCTGATTCCATAGGGGAATCAAGATCTTGACTAACGAAAACACGGTCCTTGTTGGGGACCCTTCCCGGGGATGGTTGAACAGCCCCTGTAAGGGCTGAGCTAATAGCCTCTTTGGCCTGAAATTGCATTTCTAGACCATCTTGCACCTCAGCTAGGAGGGGGGCATATCTGTTGGCTGGGATATGCCAATTAGATTTATTGTTTTTAGCCTTGGACACATGTTTTCTCTGGGGCAGGACAAAAGCCTCCTCTCTGGTTGGGGTTTTATCACTAGTAGCTGGTTGATGGAGATCAGGGCAGTCCCTGATAAGATGACCTTGCTTATTACAATTAAAACAGGCGTTCGGGAGGTTCTTATAGGTCAGAGTTTGCTCATAAATAATCTGGCCCTCTCTGTTTTTCAAGGGAACTTTCTCTTTGAGGGGTTTGGTGGTGTCTACCTCAATAAGCATTTGGTGCGCCCATTGAGGATTAACAACTTGAAAAGGTTTTTGTCCTAGAACCTTACCTACAGAACCCCCTATCCTCTTAGCCCATATTGAATACTTGGTTGGCATATCTGTAAATTCCACCCAGACAGGGATTTTGGTGGGTTTAGGTCCTTTGGGATCAAATGAATCATACCATCTAAAAAAAGAAAGGGGGGTGTTTCTGATTATCCACTGTCCGCTGTTGATAACAGAAGAGGCGCTTACCTGGTCTTCAAACAGGAACATATAGTAAGCATTAGGAAGATGTTGAACAGAGGCTACTTTAATTCCCTTCTGTTCCCAATTCGATTTAATCCAGAATTTCAGGGTGTCAACCGGCGGTCTCGCACCATGACAGAGACCTATCAAGGCGTGTGAAGACAGATGGTCCTGCCATGCTGCCAATTCCTCATCATCGCATATTATAGCACCATCATCGTCAACATAAAAATCACCAATTTTTTCCTCAAAAGTTGGGTTCTGTGACAGATTAATCAGTGGATTATCAACAGATTTAGGGGGTAGAGATGGAGCAACATGACCTGATAACGCCCGAGGGCCTGACGGAAGACGAACAGCTTCCACGAAAGAAGTTGGGGGACCCGAGCGAGCATGACCAAAATGACCCTGTGGGGGGGGCCGTCTCGAGAAGGGACCCCCGAGTTCCTTCAGCTTCACACAGGCCTCCCGGTCCGTTATGATGACGAAGGAGAGGAGGAGAAGCCTTGGGCGTGGTGAGCGAACCACCGAGGGGCCTTGATGGCACTTGATGGAGACGGAGGAACAGATCCTTCACGTGCGGAATGCGAGGATGAAGAGGCTCCAGCAAGCACAACGTCCTGCAGAGACATCTTAGCACAGCGTTCCCCCCTCTCGGGGGGAGGAGGAAGAGCGAAGGGATGTTCAGCAGGCAGGACGGAAAGGGGAAGCATGGCAGGGGCGATGGAGGCTTAGCATGCAGAGAGGGGGCGCATGGGCGACACCTGGTAACTAGCAGCGGCTACACGTCGTTTATGCAACGGTTACCTCCATCACCGTCTTTTCTGATGCTTTTTTGAGTCTTTTCCTTTTGATTTTGGGCTATAGCTAGCTAGAATGTGATTCTTTTTTTTTGGAAAATATACTATAATTAAAATATACAATTTATATTTTGTGAATTTACTATTTTTGAACCTTACAATTTACAAGTGTAAAATAATTATTCTAAGGATTCATTAACCTTTGACTTGTGCTTTGTTTTTATTTAATTAAATGCACAAAAATATTTTGGGTGCATAATGGCACTTTTACATGTGTTGCTTTTGAAAGATCATATCTTCAGTACTCCCATGCTAAGAGATCCCTTCAATTTTTCACTATCCTCAAAATGTATCTTTCTTGCTTTTATTGCGTATTTTCAAAAAAGGATCTTACACGTCCTTCAAATTTGCATTATTATTTAGAATATTTTTTCATATAAAAGATAAACATTATACTATACTATAGCTTATATATCATAAATTATAATGTCTTACATTATCAATTTTTATTATTATTTGTTATTTTTAAGTTATGACATGCATAAATTATAGATTTTCTATATATAATAAAATAAAGAATCATTATAAATGATATTATCTAGTAATATGCATAGAAAGCACAAATAGAAAACTTGTTAAATTTTTTTCAAAAAATAAACTTTTAAATTAAAATAAAATTTAATGTTTCAAGAACAATGTGATGAGATAGTATGAATTTAAATTCTAAATACTATTTATTTAGTAGCATTTATTGTTGGAATCTAGATTGCCACCATTGGTATAGTCATTTGAGATTCCTTGTCTAAACCAATGGAGTCGAGGCCTAAAGAGAAATTGATCTCTGAAATGTTCGTATGTTAATCCATTCTTAGGGTTAATAGGAGCTACTACCATTAGCTTATACCAAGGAGTTATGGTAGACATATTAAAAGGTCATACATTTAAGATATGAAGCAATGGTATCCAAATCTACAACTTGGATGGGTGTCTGTAATGGTCTTATGGAATACTTATGACGATTTTCATTTCAAGAACGTGTGGTATTTAGTCGTAAGTGATGTACTTCATGGATATATTATGAGAGTAGTCATTGTAATAGCATTAGGTCTCTTATACGTCTAAAGTGCTCAGTCGACCACAATTTAAGTGAGTGTGAACATTCATGGCCATGTATATAAGTGAATATCTCTCAAAATACAAGGAACTCTTCCATTGTGCAATAGAGTCTTGCTCTTGCTATTTCTCTCGTTAATCTCTCTAATCCATGTTAGTAAGTGTGTGAGTGAAGTGAGGTGAGAGGAGGGACGAGTATCCATAATGTAACACGGCGGTGTGATAACGTTCGCGAGAGGCACAGTGGAATTGCTTCTCAAGAAGTTGTAGAGTTTGGAGACCTAAAGACTTACGAGCTTGGCCATTGGAAAGATCCTTTTATGATAATTACGGTTCATCAGCAGGTAATCTCTTGTTGGATGTGTTTCAAGAGAGGTTTGGGTGAGCTATAATATTTTTGGTGTCGTTGCCAGGAAATTATCCCTTGGCTTTTTCCATCGTTTTCTTCTAATCTATGTATTATCCATTACCCATTGTCTTGATTAGTGGTTCCATGAAAAAGATATGGTTTTGATGGTGATTTGTGTGTGATTTAGTAAAGAATAGCTCTCTTTTTTGTTTTGTAAAGAATGTTTTTTTTGCTTAATTTTAAGCTTAAATTGTTGTTTTTGATATTAATTTGGTTTTTAATGTTCTTAGGGCTTGCACACCCCACCCCACCATCCCATTAAGAATTCTCGTTAATCTCTAGCCCTTTTCTTTACTAACTAGCCTTTCTTATTTCCCACACAAAAGCCTTCAATGCAATCACGAGAATACGATTGGCATTAGGAAGGGAGGAATGTTAACCCATTCCTAGGGTTAACAAGAGCTACTACCATTATCTTATATCAAGGAGTCAAGGTAGATACACCAAAAGGTCATACATTCAAGATATGAAGCAATGGTGTCTAAATCTATAACTTAGACGGGCGCTCGTAACGGTCTTATGGAATACTTATGGCAATTTTCACTTAAAGAGTGTGTGGTAGTAAGTTAAGATGAAGTTCCAAGTGATGTACTTCATGGATATATTATGAGAGTAGTCATTATAATAGCATTAAGTCTCTTATGAGCCTAAAGTGTCCGGCAGGCCACAGTTTAAGTGAGTGTGAACACTTATGGCCATGTAAATAAGTGAATATTCTCATAATATAAAGAACTCTCCCATTGTGCAATAGAGTCTTGCTCTTGCTAATCCTTTTGTCTCTAATCCATGCTAGTGTGTGTGAGTGGCGATTTTCACTTCAAGAGTGTGTGGTAGTAAGTTAAGATGAAGTCCCAAGTGATGTACTTCATGGATATATTATGAGAGTAGTCATTATAAAAGCATTAGGCCTCTTATGAGCCTAAAGTGTCCGATCGGCCACAGTTTGAGTGAGTGTGAACACTTATGGCCATGTAAATAAGTAAATATCTCTCATAATACAAAGAACTCTCTATATTGTAATGTCATGTTATGTATATTTTGTCTCCAATGTATATCCTTTACTTTCTTTTGAAGCGTGTGTTGAAGGATTTGTTGCTAGAAATATGAATTTTGATTTATACACGTGGAATTAGTTTTGTGTATACAACTCGTTTTCTTACATCTTTTGTCTGTCCAATGTATTTCTTGTTAGTAGTAATACACTGTATATTAGGCTCATATTTTGTTCTTGTTTGTCTTGCTTATCTTGATTTTTCTTGTTTCTTATAAATTGATGCTAATGATTTTGCTTTACTATAATTTTTTTCTTGATTGCGGATCTACAATTTGTGTGATATACTAGTATAAGTGACGTAGATTGCACCTACCGTAAGGCGCTTTGCCATCTCTACTGGTGGAACGGACACTTAAACTTCTGTAAGATAGTGCTAGAACATACAAAGTAGAGTTACCATGATCTTAATGTCGAAAAGGAAAAGTCTATGAATTAGTACACATAGTTGCCAAAGACTAGTAATAGAGGTTATAGTATTTTTTAAGTTTGGTTGGTCTAGTGTGAAAACTAGTCACTTGTATACAAGTCATTTTTGACAATAAGCAATGGACAATTTTTCCCTTGTAATAGTTTCCTTGTCCGCTCTCCTTATTTCCTCTTCCTGCTTGCTTGTATGCTTTTGAATCTTGCTTGCTTGACGGATGCATGCTATGTAGGTTTGATTGTAGATTTTCTTTTTGCAATATCTTCTTTTTCTTCGCCAACCTTTGTGAGAGAGAACCACTGCGAAGAATCACCTCTTCTTGTCTCTATCTAGGCATTGAGAGCTCTTCTTTCATCTTTTTGGCAAGGAGCATTTCGGTGTGACAACGAAGTGAGGATGCGATAGATGAGCTAGCGTACCCACAATGGAAAGTTGAAGCTCCAAAGGCAAGAACCAACGACACATGCTTCAGCAAGGCAGCTAAGCTCTTGACTTGAATATATTTGGCATCGTTGCCAAGGACTAGTCTAGGGCTTAGCTATGTTTTTTCGTCCATTCCAAGGTATTGGGATTACCCAATATTGTCTCGTGTTGATTTGGACGTCGCACTTCGAAAAAAGTTTTGGAGTATTGGATGTATTTGTTAGTTACTTTTGATTTTGATTTGAAGTTTATTTTGCATTGGGGCATTCTATTTTTATCTATTGGTAGGATAAAACCTTAGTTTTTTGGTGATTTGCATGAAATTAAAGTCCAAGACACTTAGATTTCATTGCTTTGATCCAAGGATTAGCTTAGTAATCGTAAGTAGGAGTGAAATCCACTCCGAAAACATGAACATTGAACTTAGAGTGAATTTGTCAATATTTGTTCGTGTTTCATATATTTTCATAATTTGTTCATGCATTATTGAATTGATAAAGTAGAAAGATGCAAAATCATTTGCAAATAATAAAAAAATACTAAATTAGTTACATAACCATTTTTATGACCATTAATCACATCCCATCAAGTCTCAAAAATCACAAAACTATAAAAAATTGGCTAAACCAGCTCTCAGATAGAGGACATGAGTCCACGATTCTGAGTGAAACGACGTGAATCTAGACATGCAAGCTTGCAGATGTGAGCTTGGACTCAAACCCTTCAGACATGAGCCTGGAGGTAGGTATAACTAATATAGGATGGATTAATTATTATGGCCATAAAGACTCGTATCAACACACCTACCCATGTTAGAAGATTTTCTTTTCATGCAATCTATATCACCAATAAATTCTAGGGAAATTTATTGTTCTTCATACTTATTAGGAAATGATGTATACTTTTTATCTAATAATTACACACCAACCTTGTTATAGGTCCAATTCCTAGATTTTCGTACCTCAGGTAGG
Organism: Cibotium barometz; assembly: GCF_041138505.1. Classification (NCBI taxonomy): domain Eukaryota; kingdom Viridiplantae; phylum Streptophyta; class Polypodiopsida; order Cyatheales; family Cibotiaceae; genus Cibotium; species Cibotium barometz. The sequence continues at coordinate 22,672,274 of NC_141106.1, forward strand.
CTCCTTTCATACAAGGGAAGTGCGTGAGTTGAGTTCATACAATAAAAGTGTGAGGTTGCACATGTGAACTCGGACTCGGACACGTTAACCTACATACGTGAGCCTAGAGATGTTATTCTAGAGGTGTGAACCTGGACATACGTGAGCCTCCATACATGAATCTCTAGACACGAGTCTAGAGGCGTGAACTTGGAGAGGTAAGCACAGCCGAAAAAATAATCAAAAATCAAATCTTTAAAAAAACATGCTTGAAACCATTCTCAAACTTGTACCAAAAATCCAAGGAATCTTTGATGGACTAATAGTTGGAAACGACAATGCAATTGATTGCAGTGCATTAAACCACACTTCTTGAGACGCGCCAGTACTCAATAGAGTGCTTCCTTGTTTACAAGGCTAGACTCTTTTAAATTGACCTCAAGCGAGGAGCTTTGGGAAGAAATGAGCGAACGAAACATATATGTGAGTGGAGGAACAATGGAACACCTAGAAAGAGGAGCCGCTATAGGGCCTTCGCACTCCACATTCACCAATTGGTTCTGAACAGTGCCTTAAATTTTATGAAGAAGTCAATTAATCATGTTCTATCTTTAGGTGAAGCTCTAGTCAAGGAGCGGGTGCAGGACTTGGAACCTCAAAGTTCTCTCCCACACGACACAGTCAAACCATGTTTGACGCCACAATGTTTCAAACATTTGGTGTTGATATCAAGCCGCAATGAACAACAAGCAACCCAACAATTGAGTTACGACGACAATCCGAACATGTCTCTTTTGCTATATAACTAGATACAAATGTTTCACAATACACACAGCAATAAGCGCACACAATGCAAGCAAGATTCTTGCACTCTATAGGAGTCCATTATAGAAGTGTCTTCAACATAGCTCCATTTGGATGAGGAACACAAGGAACATAAGTTCCAGTTCTTCTTGAATGAGAAACAAGGAACACAAGGAACGCTAAAGAGCTAAGGTTCAGGACTGCCTCAAACCAAAGGGATCCACAAGAGCAATCTCATAATGTGTCCTCATGGCGTGTTGAGCTTGCAGACTCAAGGTCAAGCTAGTGGAGGACAAGTGTCATTGGAAACCACGAAGCCCAACCCCAAAGGGCAACAGATCCCGTACCCTAAAACAAAGCGTCTTATACAGCCACCTCCTTACGTTCCACCACTATATGAGTACACAAAAGACATGTTGATGATGGCGTTTAAAATGGGAAGGGGGTTTGCAACCAACATAAGACCTAGAAGATTAGAGTTGGGCAAAACCAAGCCAATTCGCATCTCATTGGATAATGACCAAATTTGATGGAACTAGAGATCCCATTCAGTTATCTAGAGAAGTTCCATCAAATTTGTGAAGCCACGAGACGAATTGATGATCCCGCCCCGATATTCTCATTTGAATTTTGCCTTGAAGGCAAATCAAGCTAGTGGTTTAGGTCACTAAATCCACTTTAAAAGGCAAGCTCTATGAGGTGTTGTGACACACTTTCATAGTGGGATTCTTGCCCAACGGAGCCGGATGGAGCCCTATCACACAGATATATAACCCCAATGAAGAGGAGGGCGAAACGATATGAGATGCAACACCCACATGAGACTAGATGACTTATCTCTCATTGATCGGTCTTAAGAGCAAGAGGCTTCATGACCATATTTACAAGTCTAGGCACCACATCTTCGATGAGCATTGTCTGTGAGGTAATAGACCTAGTGGATAATGTGCAAGACAAAGATGTAGAAGTCATCCAAAGCCTCGACATTGGCCAAGGGTGTCCAACCAAGATAAGCTAGAGTTCTAGTCAAGGACATGAGCATGGACGTGTTGGCAAAAAATTTACTTACTGTTCAAGTCCAACAGGGCAGGGCTAGCCCCACAAGGGCAACCTCAAGGTGAATATCAAGACTTTCAAAAGTTTAAAAAGTATCTTCAAGAACATTAGGAAAAATTCGGGCTCCAAATGGGCCCTTTTTGGGCTTTCTCTCTCCTCCTGGAATCCCGAAAAAGTGTAAAAATAATATTATTATATTAGGTTTCTCTCTCTTCTTTTTGAATCTAAATTCACCTTTTTCCATATTTTCTAAAGAGATTCAATGCTTATTTTATTCTAGTATTCTTAAATTCTACGTAACTTCAACCACTGTGAGTGGAAATTCACTCTAAAAAGTAAGAAACAAGTACGAGGATATTTCTAACATATGTAGTAACTATATGTAACTATATTTCTGACATAAGTACAACATGGAATTAAAAAATGTTGATTGAAAATAGTGGCATTTTTTGAAAGAACTCGAATATATCTTCGGAAGCAAACTTAGCATTATGAAAAGTTCCTTTTTTCAGCATAATTAAACACGCTTAAGTTCTATTCTAGTGCATTTTCATGAAGTTATGGTAGTTGTCATTGAGTGAGTTTCCTAATTCAATAGCCACTCTTCTCCATTTGAATTTCCCTCCATTAAAATCTTCAATCTCTCAAGAAGCTTTCACTTGAATCTCCTCTTTCCTCACATACTATTTATGCATGGACAACAATGAGGAGAGATTTGGCTTTCTAGTTTCTTCAAGTGGAACCAAAAAGTCATATTTGCCTTCATTGATTTATTTACTCGATTATTTTTCTACAAGAAGTATTATTACATCAAGAAGGGCATCAAGAAGTGTTGCCACAATACTCAATGGAGGTATGGCATTAATTTTTATGTTATTTGAAACACAAGTGTCTGAAATTAATGATAATGTTTTACTACACCGTATATTTTTACAAAGAAAGGAGTTAGTTGCAATTTTAGTATTGTTTTGTGGTCTATAGAACATCAGAGATAATTCTAAGCGATGTATACATGTGGACCTGGATGATAAGTATGCTCCTCTCTATAAGAGAACAAAGGCTTCTAAGGTCAACCCTTATGTAATGCAACAAGTCAGGGAATTAGGGAGAAAGCATGTTGATATATGGGTGGAAGGATTAGTTTACCCACCTGATCCCTTGACCCAGCAACCGCCTAAATTTTCAATCCTAACTTCTTTGATCAAATATGTTTACGAGGGCAATGCTGGCTTTCTTGGTTACACAACAAGGCTTGCTAGTCAAGTGCAAAGCATTTGGATATCATCACAAAGGATGCTGATGATGAAGGAAGCTCAGATCAAGCGGTTAAATGTAGGACTATCTAACAAGGAGAATGAATACAATGAGTTGGTAGAAGTTGTTCATACTCAGCATTTGCAAAACTATGAATTGGATCAAAAAGCAAAGGATCTAGAGACCAAGAAAAATAAATTAGAAGGGGTATTAGAGAAGACACCCACATGTATTCGGACGGAGATATATGGTTTGGTGCACAATTTGTCATCGAAATCATACAAGTACAAATTAAGGCCTAGACAACAACAATATCGTGCTCATTGCAAGTTCATGGGAACCATGATATATGTCATTATTGGTACCTGGAAAACTCGACACAAAACAAACTATGTTCCTAGTGCCAATGCAACCACTATCCCTACTTCCCATACCAAATGCTTCTCAATCGGTGCATAATCCAACACTCATTCATCAAACCCTATACCGAGAGGGATATATAGATCGTCACCAATGCCATACCCACCTTCGGGGTTACCACCCCAACTGGTTCCTCCTTGAACTGCACCAGTACAATAGTACTCGGTGACATTACCAGCAGGCTGAGAGAGTCCAGAACAGGAGAGCTATGAGTTATATGTATATCCAGAGCAACCTCTATCCATAGACTATATATACCTCTCGCTTTGAAGCCATGGTGCAACAAAGAGAAAGAGACCTCAATAATATGGCACATAGGCCACCGATGCAATGTTTTCCCATTGTAAGGGCTCACACAGAGCGGCCATTGCACCAAGTATCCCATTTTCATCCCCAAATAAAGTGCTAAACCCCAATGTCATTCCATACGGAGGCACTTGTTATAAGTGTGGATTCAAACATGCCTTCAAGGAATGTCCTAACAGAGTGACAATCATCCCAATGGCACAAGCATTAACCACTTCGACAAGCCTTAACTTGTTAAGTGTACAAGGTGGATTTATTCATGATGCAATCCCAAACCAAGTTGAGGACAATTGTCAAGGAAACATCCAAGGCAATGAAGAAGTAGAAAGCTCAAGCTTCGACCTCAAAGCCAACAACCCCTAAGAGCCATAGCAAAGGTTACATCACAGCCCTTGAAAAGGGTAATGAATGAAAACTAGAGGTCTAGAAGAAGAAGACTTGGAAGAGTATGTGAAAACGCAATGCACGAGCAGTTAAGAGCGGGTTTCGAAGCCTTTATTTATGAAACTAATCCAACTAGATTCCGCATTGCTAGAGGTAGTGAAGGACTTAGTGGGAGGTGAAAAGTAGCCTTCCATGGGTCATCATAGTCACTACATTATTTTCCCTGCGTAATAGGTGACGACTTTATTTTGACTTGATCAGAGGAACCACCTCCTAGGGGAGGAATAGCGAACATCCCCTACACATTAGTAGGGGTGCACCCGTGGGGTGTGTATGAGCTAAGTGAGCATGTATATCATATGAGGGACATAGTTGGCCTCACAGCCTTCTTATCCTTAGAGGTATGAGTTCCGATAAGTTCTCTTTTAATTCTCAACTTTGGGGAGACATCCGATTGGATGAATGGGAATTTAAGAGCCCACACAACAGAACTTGAACTTGAAGAGAAGGAGGATGAGCCGTGACACATGAGTGCTCTCCTTCCATACCCAAGATGAAAAGGTTAGCCAAAAGTGCCCCTACACAAGCTAGGACACTACTTTGGAAGTGATGGAATGAACCCCTCATTACCTGTCCTTTATAAAAGAATGAGGGTCTCTACAATCTTGGATCATGATGGTCTTTGAAATCTTGGATGGTGGTGTTGGTGTCAGAGTAATTACCAAAGATTGCTGGGAGGTTTGGGAAAGCCACCACTTATTGGGGTAGGCACAAGACTCGTGGTCAAGCTTGCTTAACGGGAAGATAACGGCATCCTTCAGGATGCAAAGATTAAGACCTTTGGGCTAAGCTTCCACTGCACATTCGTGTTGATGGACTTTTAAAGAACAGGGTCATACACCATGATTATCAGAAGGCCTTATATGAGAGACACAGGGTTGGTTCACAATTGGGAAACCAATCACACCTATATACGCAAGGGTAACCAGCCCTTGAAAATAAACTCGAAAACATGGAAGACTCATCCTATGGGGTGAGGCATTCTTGCCAATGAGTCAGACACAACCGCTCTCAGACCACTTCAATCGATATTTGTTGAGGATACAACATAGAATCTCACACCACATCCTATGGGGTTAGGCATTCTTGCCAATGAGTCAGACACAACCGCTCTCAGACCACTTCAATCGATATTTGTTGAGGATACAACATAGAATCTCACACCACATCCATTGACATCTGTAGAGCTTGTTGGATGCTGAAGTTGAGGACCGGGAATATGAGCCCCTTTTAGAGCCTGTAGACTTGGGGGACTAGATTTATTTTCTTACAAACCATGGACATTCTTCTACAAAAGCTTGGGACAAGTTTTATACGATTGGACAGTGCCGAAATCACATCCCTATTAATTCTCAACGTAACTCAAACTGAAGCAGTTATAGAACTAGCTCACCTCCTTGAGCTTGAGCTCCCCCCAAAAGACCACCTAGTTGCATGGCTTGCCTTGGTTGCCACATCGAGGCTAGCCACAACATGTTGTCTTGGGAGAAGTGGACCTCATCAGGCCACCAAGTGCTTGCACCATGCGTAACAACTATTACCGTGGTAAATAATATCCAATCTATGACCATCGACGGCTGTTTTGAAGCAAAGTTTCTTATTGGATCTAAAGTTACATCGTGTAAGTTTTATGTGACCCCAATAGGTACATTAAAAGAGAGCATAACCTATGTATGTCACACCAACTCGCAAGCTAGACCTGGAAAGACATGTCAATCAAGCGCGCCAACAATGCCAGCCATGGTGGCATCCAAACTTTTATCATGGATAGGAAAATGATTCTCTACCCTTGCCCGTTGAGTGCATACATGGTAAACCTCGATCCCTAACTCATGTGTATGTGTTTAATGTAGCCCTCCCCACTAAAGTGTAAAGTGACTACCTTCACCCAAGAACGATAAGAAATGCAAAAGACAAAAAAAAAAAATGAGAAACATCAAAAACAACTAAAAACATGCATGTGCCCACATATTTATACATGCGTGCACACACATCGCATTCGCATGCACAACTTGCATTCACGCATGTGCACCTATGCCCTTTACATTTGTACTCACACATGAACTCCACACACTCATTTTCTCTTCCAAACTCATACCTATAGAACCAGAAAGTTCAAACACAATGCATTGTACACCCTTTCCCCCAAGGAAAATCAAGATCTTAAAGCATGGTTGAAGGAGCCACCCTCCACCTTATCCCTTAACATTCAAGAGTCCAAAACCGTCTTATGGATCTTCTTGATCCATTTGCCAAAATTGGGATAACAACTATAGAAGATACATGCTCCCTAGAAGTAGAAATGCTGCACAAAGTCCATCCAAGCACATGTTAATACCACCCTTAGTGCAATCACTATAGGGTTGCCTATCCATAGGCAGCGTGTCTTATAGTCCTTTAAGTACAGGAAGTAGCCCCCTATCCTAAAAAGACCGGCCTCAAAGTCTTTCGAACACAACCACCATGGGGCCTGAATCTTCCTCTTATGCGGGAGGTGTGGATGGGTCATAAAAAAGGATCACCCTCAATGAGGTTCTAATTAGAAGTTTCCTTCATCCTCCAACCGTCCCATGTAAATTCCACAGTGGGAAGTACGCCATGGTGAAAGTTAAGCATCTTGTACCAGATGGTGCAAAGTTGAGGATATCATTGTTCTAGAATTAGTAACCTCAGCTAGAGTACTCAGTTCTCACTCAACAAAAGACTCGAGACCCACATAATGGAGTATCACTCACCATTCCAACAAAACTATATACAAGCAAGCAGACAAATTAGGGTAAGGCATTTATAAGTAACCTTCAAGGCTTATGCAAGAATCCAATAGGAAAGGTACATTGTCCCCACATGCTCATCAAGTTTCTATGCCATGTAATTGACAAAGAACTCTCAAATCCTATGCCTTGACTAGAAATATCCCCCCTCATGAAGCACCTCATCTTTGACATGAAGCACCTCATCTTCTTGTGCCTTGACCATATTTATTCTTCCTCATGAAGCAGCTCATCTTTGACAATCCTAAGCTCCATCTCCCCCCCCCTAAAAGATAAAAGTTGCAGATGACACGTAACCCTTCAAACACCCTTTACCCAAGGTGCCCATGGAGGATCATATGACATGCCTTGAGTCCGTTGGCAAGATCAGCCATAACCGATGACTCAAGAAGAAAATAGTGCCATTTCCTTAACCCACTCAAAAGATGCAACTTTAAATTAAAAATTTCGATGAGCTCTACTACACAAAGGTCTATGACCCAACAATAGATGCCACAAGGACAAGTAAAGAATGCTTTGCCTTTGACCTCAATGAAGCCCCAAACTTTTGCCAATAGCTCACCTCTCTGGCATGGTAAAATACTTCCATGACCACCAGGTGCCTGATATGTTGGATATCGGGTTCTTGAAACCCTTTGAAATCATGGAACGATCAAGTAGATTTTCTTTTCACACTTCACTTATATGATATTGGTGGCATCTATGGCACCAATACTTTTGCTGGTACGTCTCCAGCACGTCGGGCCTAGTCTATCACTTTCCTTTTGTTTATGAGCTTGGACTTTATACAAAACCTTTGTCAACTCATAGAGGGGTGTTAAAAAAAACTTTATGAACTTGATTCCCCAAAATTGAGACAAAAGATGATTGTTGAAGAAAGTAGAGTTAAAGAAATTAGGGAGTTAGAGTTTTCACACAGGGAGGAGAACACACACTGGCACACCTTCAACCCTCATATCCCATGCACAACACTTGCATTACTCACAAGAGCTTTGCACTTCAAAATCACATATTGCATACATATGCACTCACAATAGCACTTGCACAAAGCCTTATCATCAATAACCATCCAAGTATATCTTTGGATGGGGGGGCCATGGTGGTCCTAATGTTTCTAGCCTTATTGTCTCACTCTTCTCTAAGTGCACTCTCTTTCCTTCTTGAAATCTATATTAAAAGAGACATATACATGGCTTGGGAGGGACCTTACATCACGTGGTCAGATATTGATCTCCTCACATTGGGCATGACTTTTAGAGGTTTCTTGATGATGGTAGTTAGGGAGTATAATGATTTTCTGGAAGACCCTTTGTGGCATGAAAAATCGATTTTTCACATCAACCAAGTTTTCATAGTATCAAAGTTACACTTATGTGGGCTTGCTGGCGCACACGGTGAAGTTATATGGCATAGAGTTTAGTTGGCTACAATTGAGTAAGGAAACATGTCAAGGCTGCATGTGATGTAGTGTGAGCATAAAAGTGCTTGATATGAGGCCTTATCTTAGAGGTTGCGTGCTGTTTGGGCTGCTGGTACAAAGAAACCAAGCATGTGGCTGCTATGTGGATTCACGCACAAAGACCACCTTCATTTGACCAATAGTGGTTCATAATTGTTTGGCATGGCAAGGTATGATTCCTAGATCTCATAGTGGTACTAGAGATTATGCTCTCATTGCTTATTGCACCATTGGTGAGGTTTGTGTTATGATGGGGTGAAAGTAGTAAAAGAAGAGGCAAATGGTTTAATGGAGAATGCAAGGAGTTGTTTGCTTTAAAGTTTTTTAGAGGTATGTGCTCAAGAAAAGAGCATAAACAAAGAAGATTCAAGAGATGGGTCATACCATGGACTAAGATTAAGTATCTCCAAAAATAGAAATTCGAATTCAGGTGATAGGAGGTCGTATTTAGAGTACTTTTACATATTTAGAGTCCATGCAAACTAAAAATATGGAAAAGCAACACGTTTCTAAAGATATCGCGTTTTCAGCCTACAGATGTTCTCGCCTATTCTACCCGCGTTGGCTTGTAGACTAGATGCGTTCCGATTCTTTTGAGTGGTTACATGACCTCTGAGTTTTTATCAGAGAGTTATGGTCGAAACAATTTGCTGGTTCCGTCAAGGTCTCTACATAGGAAAACTATAAGAATACAACTAGTAGAGCCACAAGGTGATTCTAGACCTTGAGATGCATATATCCCTTCATTCTTATCTAATCTCTTAGAAAAGAAAGCTAGCTTGCTATGAACTTTATGAGGAAGAGACTACTACTCCATAGCTTTTCTTTTAAAGAAAGAAAGTATGTCGTAGCCCTACAAGAGAAGGCTACTTTGCCATAGACATTCGAAAGAGAGAAAAGTTAGAGTATGAGTAAGAGGAGATAAAGCTTGGGGATGATCGAATGATTTCAGAAGGTATTAGAAAACTCTCTATTCTCAAATATCAAGTTCTGAAACTCTTATTAGCGGGGCAAAGACAACGATAAACGATAAATTTCTATAAGATATATATATATATATTGTTTTTCAATTATATATCATTCTTAGGGGTTGAGGTATGGCCCCGGTTTCTCTATTAATTGTTAATAGTGATCTATTTGGTTGATTTACTAGTTAAAGTTTTTATTCTTTCAAACAACAGCATATGCCTTAATAAATAATGTCTTATCGCAATCTCAAGTTGAAATGCTAAAATTTTTGTGAAAGGGTTGTTTTCTTAAGAAGAAGGTAACGTGGATTCTAGTCCTATGGTTTAGTTGAGTAAATGGATTGTTATCTTGGTTAAATTAAGGTATATGTACAAATTCTCCTTGCCTTGACGCTGCTCCGTTCATGTGCTTGTGTAGCCGGACGGCGGAGTCGTTAGTAATCCCTCATACCATTGGGAGAGAATGAGGTTTGTCTATTGAGGCGCGTGATTGTGATGCTGTCTAGTTCTGAGGGCCCAGGCTAGTGTGGTGAATAAGTCCACCCTAGTGCGTAGACATCCCTCTGAGGAGCAGGAGGATCAAGCGACGGAGCCTGAGGGGACGACAGGCCGGCTTGATTCCTCACCAGCAGGTTGATGATGAGGTGTATGGTCCGTAGGGTTTTGCCCAGCATGTAGAGGCTGGAAGGCCAAATTCTAGATCATTGACAGTATAAAGAAAAAGAATAAGAGAGCTAGTTTGGCTTGTATAGAATTGATTCTTGTATAAACGTTTTTTAAAAATCTTGTCTTTGCCATTATTGTACTGTGAAAAGAGGCTGTTTTAACAAACCTTGTGAAAGGGGCCTTAATTAAGGAACATGTTTATTTATGTCAAATAGTGTGGTAGGATTAATTAGAAAACAAATTGACGCGTGAGTAGGGTGGAAAGTGGGAGGATGGAATGCCCCAGCGTGATGGCACCATCCTACGGACGGGTGGACCCAATTAGTCGGGTAGCTTTCCAACAGATTAAGTAAAACCCCTACGCTAGATAAATAGGTTCTCGGGCAACTCTATTCTAGGAGACTAGGCTAGCGGATGTGCCTTGAACATGGATGAGGAAAAAAGCGTTGTCTCTAGGAATCAAGATTAGTAGTTGCCCAAATTATGATCAATTACCCTATGGGTAATTTGACTTTTAGAAGACCACGCTCCCCCTGCAGGATAAGACTAGGTCTTATCTACAAATTTTATCCTTGAATCTTTACATGGTCAAGCTCCAAGCTAAGACTTAGTAGACTATCTTAAGTGTTTCTCCTATTTTGGAAGGGGGGAACCTTACAATTGGTATCAGAGTAAAGGCTAACTATCAAGGGATTAAAACAAGTGATTGTTTGTCATATGAGGATAAATTAATCATCTCTACTGGCCATAGAAATGGTTTGAATATCCTCACATGTTGAGACAATCATCCTATGAAATTGTGCTTGTACTTGGGGGTGCACACGCAAGATATTTGTACAATAAATTTGAGAACTAAGGTTGGGGAGAAAACCTTTTGAGGAAAAACATAAGATGATCAAATTAAGAAACTAGTGAGAGACTGAATGACTAGAGGGATAGAATGAAACTTTGTTTAGAGAAATTTTCAGGATATATCTCATTAATTTGTATATTATAAATTATTAAGATTATAACTCCATTAAGGTTTGAATAGTTGACGTGTTAATACCATCCATTGGATACTTTACACTAGGACGATCATCCAAGATCTTGAACCCATCTCAGACAAACATGGGTCTAACTTCGGATGTGTAATTCCCAGAGGATCATGCTCTTAGATGTGTTAATCCCAAGATACTAGATGTGTAATTTTCAGAAAACTAATCATCTCAGACATGTTAATCTTGATAATCTTTGGATGTGTCAATCCCAAGGCACCATATGTGTAATTCTCAAAAAATGAAGATCTCATATGTATTAATCCCTTAGTGCCTTTAGATGTGGTGCTATGATAAGTATTTGATAGTTTTGAACTTTTCATGGATACAATGAAAGAAGCAAGTTCACCCTTTCTTGTCTAAAAATCATAAGAAATGCCGAATTAGTCGGAAGCACTATTGTCAATCTAACCACCACTGGAACCAAAATCAGTTATGGGATGCCATGAAAGTACACCTTTGTGATGAAAGGTTTTGTCCTCCTAGGAGAGGATAAAATGAATGAAATTTTTGGAGCTAACCCAAGAAGGGAAGACCCTAGAAGAATACCACCAAAATCTTGCTAAACTTATCCGATTAGCTTTAGAGAGATGGATGAGGCAACTCTTCTCCATTGATTCATTTGGAAGCTTAATCTACCATTGAATAACCTCGTCAAGAATGTAAAACCATCCTCTATTTAAGAAGCCATAATTATAGCCAGAGACTATGATAAATTTTTTTTATATAGAAAGTGTCGAGAAGGGCATGAGTCCTTCCATGTTAATCAAGAAGAGGTCCCCTAATTCAAGAGGAACGTCAAGCCCACCCTTGGTTACAAGGAATCATGAGCTAGAGTAAAATTAGGTCAAGAAATAGGGATAACAGGGTTAAAGATATTCAACAAGTATTTCTATGAGTAAATAGAAGAGGATTGGTGCAAGATTCATGTGAAGTAATGTACATGATGAATAGAGGTATTCTAGAAGACAATACTAAGATTATGCAATTATTATCATAGGTTAGATTGCGTAAAGGATTGATTCCCTTACGGTTTTCCATGACAATTTGTTAAGTACCATATTACATGGGGGTATAGAATAAGAAATTCGTAAGGAAGGATTATGATTTTTTTAAAAACCATGTGTAAATACTCTTAACTTCAACCTAATAGCTCCATTGCCTGCACCATAAGGAAACCATTAGCTTTACCATCACCACAAACTAATAATACACCCATGTGGCTAACTGGCCATGTATAACAAAATATACAAGGGGTATGTATAGGCTACCTGAAATACAAGCAAAATAGATAGTCATGAATGAAAAGGCCATTGGTAGTTTTACTACCACAACCATTTTCACCTAATCTAACAATTAGGTTTTGATCGAGGAACCATTGGCAGGAAGCGAGTATCCTCGTGACCCAAAATTAAACAGTAACTATTATGAGGAGTTGTAGTAGGATATCATGCCTGACTTCTACATTATGCAGGGAGCCACACAAATAGCCATGTTTTAAACTACTTGTCTTCGTGGAAAGGGTGGGATATTAATTCAACTATGAGAAGGGTTCCTCTCTATAATGTTTCCATTGCCAAGGACCCCATTGAAAATTAGGAGAATGTCCATGTCAACAAGCGTCATTTGCAAGCTCATGTGTAAATAATGAATGTTTTAGCTTTAACATGTTCCAAGTGTGGAGTGGATCGTTTGATCAAATATTTTCTGTGTACAAATCAAATGGAGAGGGCAACCTCGTACTACAAGCATTTGCATTAAACATTTTAACTCATTCTTGAGCCTAACAATAGAGCAAAGAGACAAGGTAGATGTTTAGTTAACAGATTTCAGTCTCTAGTCCAAGAAAGTGGGAAAGGGTGAGACCATGGTCCGAATTCAGGATGGTTCCCAGAAAGAAACTATAAAAATAGAGTCAACACGGTCCAATGAAGAGGATATGTTATTGTTGTTGTAGGCTTTGATGAATCCTAACTATGAGATCCCTCTGCCCCCTCCGCGCACCGGGGACTCCCGATAGCTGACAGCGGAAGTAGCCCCCTCATGCACGGGGCAAGGTTTCTCACTCGGGGCCTTGCCCATGAATGTCCGGGCACGAGACTAGGCTGGTGGTCACTCTGAAAACCGAAACCAGGAAAATTTCCTATGCCCGAAAAGCAGGGACGATTCCACCTTTTTGAATTTTCTTAACGAATTTTTCTAACGAGATCAATTCTAAATTATCCTTCACCTGAGTAAACCAGATAGAAGGAAACTATCACTGATATAATTTGATCATCTGAGTAATTTCAACGCTTTATTCATAATCAAGATCAGGCACAACCGTTGATCCACTCAATTGAGAAATTTATCAAGAAATTAACTAGCTACTTGAATCCTAGCATAATCCTAAGATTTTTCAGTTTGATTATTAAAACTCCACTGATTCCAGCCTAACCCCATCCAGCCCATGGGTTAGCCACCACCCTACCACTGGAATCGGTAGAACCAAACAAGTACTCACCCACCCATAATTGAAATGCCTTTCTTAACTTTAGCTTTAGAAAACAGATACGCACACACTCCTCTTTAAAACTTTAATATAAAAAAACTATCTATTGACAAAACAGATATGATCACAGATTTCATAACTCAAAATTTTCATTCAATCCCTTGTTTCACAAAAACAATACCACTCTCCGCCGTTGGGACCAGCTGGTCATCAGCACAACGAGATCCAGTAATAGATTACAATAATCATTTCGTCAACATTCATATATATATCTTCCTCGACATACGTATGGGTGTCCTCTAAGCAGCACCGCGAGCCCATGCATCGCCTGGTCAGAACCCTCCAGGATCCTCCTTAGGTGTCCTGGTACTTCACTTAGGGACCGCTTCGACAGCCCTCGCCCATCGTTCCGGAAGCACACCATTTTTCACCATACCCAGGCTGGTCAAGACCTGGGCAGGTTTTTGCCGCGTGAGCTGTCCCTCGAACACTCCCTGCCAGCTGTTGCAACCGAACTTCCCTTAGATAAACATATATGCCAAATGCTCCCTCCTGCATTCTGGCGTAAGACAGTCCTTTAAGAAAATAGGGTATCTATGCAAGTTTTTAGTTTTAATTTTGTTTGAAAACCATGAATAATCTTAAATCCGTATCCCAATACTTCTAGATCCAAGTCTGAATTCCAAACAGAATTCCTCGAATTCTGTTAACTTGATCCTCAGATCAAAATCAAAAGTCTTAACTTAGTTTCAGATTCGGTGGGGGATTTGAGTACATTTTTCCTGAACTGGGCACATCGTCATTGATTGAAATTGACGAAAGAATTAGGTCTTGGTCAATAGTCTGAATCAGAGTTTGGGTTTGTAAAGGTTCTTCCTAAACTTTCTCGAAAGGTACTATGTCAATTTCTCTTTTTCTAAATTTCGTTCGATAAATATTTGCTTACAGATTTCTAAAACATGAATTTCTTATGAGGAATAAAATAATCATTTATCTCGATCTCTGACTTCGATAGTTTAATTGAATTTTCTCATTACCATCTTAGTGAATATGAAACGGTAGCATTTCTTCTCACAGATTATCTACTTATTCATTTTTCCAATTTTTGCGAAAATTAAACAGAGGATTAAGAGAACCCTTATTTAAATATAATCATTCTACATGCATCTATTTATGCATAAAATCTAATTTTGATGAAAGTCACACTTTTATCATCATAAAAATCATTTATGATGAAAATCACTCTTTTAATATGAAAGAATTTCTTTTATGCATCCATTTATGCATAAAAATCATTTATGATAAAAATCACACTTTTAATATAAAAATATCTTTTATGCATATGTTTATGCATACAAATCATTTATAATAAAATCACTCTTTTAATATAAAATAATTTCTTTTATGCATAAAAATCATTTATGATAAAAAGCACACTTTTAATATAAAAAATATCTTTTATGCATACAAATCATTTATGATAAAAATCACTCTTTTAATATAAAAGAATTTCTTTTATGCATCCATTTATGCATAAAAATCATTTATGATAAAAATCACACTTTTAATATAAAAAAAATATCTTTTATGTACATATGTTTATGCATACAAATCATTTATGATAAAAATCACTCTTTTACTATAAAAGAATTTCTTTTATGCATAAAAATCATTTATGATGAAAATCACACTTTTAATATATAAAAAAATATCTCTTATAAATATGTTTATGCATATAAATTATTTATGATAAAAATCACTCTTTTAATATAAAAGAATTTCTTTTATGCATCCATTTATGCATAAAAATTATTTATGATGAAAATCACACTTTTAATATATAAAAAAATATCTTTTATGCATATGTTTATGCATATAAATCATTTATGATAAAAATCACTCTTTTAATATAAAAGAATTTCTTTTATGCATCCATTTATGCATAAAAATCATTTATGATAAAAATCACACTTTTATTATAAAAAAATATCTTTTATGCATATGTTTATGCATACAAATTATTTATGATAAAAATCACTCTTTTAATATAAAAGAATTTCTTTTATGCATCTATTTATGCATAAAAATCATTTACGATGAAAATCACACTTTTAATATAAAAAAATATCTTTTATGCATATGTTAATGCATACAAATCATTTATGATAAAAATCACTCTTTTAATATAAAAGAAGTTCTTTTATGCATCCATTTATGCATAAAAATCATTTATGATGAAAATCACACTTTTAATATAAAAAATATCTTTTATGCATATGTTTATGCATACAAATTATTTATAAGAAAAAGTCACTCTTTTATAATAAAAATAAAAATTTCAATATGCTTCCTTCTATACATAGAATTTAATTCTAAAGAGAGTAATATTTTTTTAAAGAAATATTTTTAGTATGCATTTTTTTAATACCTAGGATGAAAAATAACACTTTATGAATACATATACGATGAGAATTACTCTTTTTGAATAAAAAAGTAAAACTTATTTTTCACAATTTTAGAAAAATTTTGCCATAACCTCCTTTGTATGGGTGATCATTTTTCAATTTTTAACTCTCTAAAATTAATTAGAAGTTCACCAAAAGTATTTAACTCATTCTAATGTAAACATTTTCTACTTTATCAAAGAGAAACATTATGAAAAACTTGATTTTATCCATTAATCATTCATCTAGGATAAGAATGGTTGGATTTACTAAAGAAGAGAGGGGAATGCCTTTTTTCAATGAGGCATAACATCATATTCAGTTTAGAGAAGATAAAAATAATAAAAAACCATAAAATGAATAGAAAAGAGAAGAATCTCCAACATACGAAGGAATTTGAGAGCTTTCCTTTAGCTTGATGGTTTGAGGGTTCTACTCTTGTTTGAAACAAGAGTGGCCACCAATCTTTAGAAGAGGGAAGGTCAAAAAACTAATGAATTATGAGTAAATTCACAGTTTTCTGGCTCTTGGGAGAAGTAGGGTAACAGTGCAAAAACACTATTAAGCTTCAAGAAAGGGGAAGGCTTCTATTTATAGGAAAAAGTAAGCTTTTAACCAAGCCAACTGATTCTAGAATTTTCCAGATCAGTTTGGTCAATTTTTGACCATTTTTGGATCAGTTTAGTCCACTTTTTGGATCTAGTTGAAACAGGAGAGAGGAGAGATAAAAATATCTCATTATTTGGGAGTTTAAAACTCACACATGTGAAATAGGTGCCTCCTTCATGAGGGAAATTCCCACATACTGAGGTGTCAAAATGCATCATTTCATCTAAATATCTCTCTTTTTTAACTATTAACCTTGTCCTTAGTCAACTCTTCATCTTATGTGAGTATTTACTCATTTTTGGGGATTTTTCTTTTATTCTTCTATTTATCTCCTACATTTGGATGAATCTTATTGGTCCATAGGAACCTTAATTTAAAATTTTGAAAAAATCTTGACCCCCAGGATAATACCTCTTGATCAGATTATACTTAAATTTCTAATGCACCTTCTGAAAATCTTTTTGGACTTCTGTTTCAAGGGAACTTATTTTAATAAGATGAGGCATTTTTCTATCCAAAAATATTTAAAAATTGAATTATCACTCTCTAGAAGATTTTCTCTCTCTAGGCCAAAACTGGTAGAAACAAGATCTTTTATATTTCTGAAGAGGGATTTGATTATAGGGGAAGATGCTGGACATCTTGAGAGGCTGGGGAGGAATCTTACATTCTCTCCCACTTGAAAAACGCGAGATGCCCTCATCTCGCAAACTAGGGGTAATCCCACAACATATCGGTTTCATTCTCCCAGGTGGCATCTGAGAATTCTGTTCCTGAGAATCTTTTCTCGAACATCAAGAATTTCTTCAGGTTGGAGTTCCATCTACCCTTGGGTTTAAGAGGTTAGGATTTCATCATCAAGTACATGATTTGGGCTTGGCACATATTTCTTTAGAAGGCTTACATGAAATGAACTTTGAGATGAGGAGGCAAAAGAAGCTCGTAGGCTAAGTCACGTACCTTCTTTGTAATCAGATATGGCCCACAATATCTGGGGGATAACTTCTTGTACTTCCCAAGAGATAGAGAACTTCTTTTGGACCGTACTCTAATGAAGACCATATCTGCTTCTTCAAACTTTCTGTCTGTCCTTTTCTTATTTGCATACTGCTTCTGTCAATCCTGAGCAGCTTTAATATCTTTATGAATTGACTGCATCTGCTGTTCCATGTCGTCAAGCATCTATTTGGACATCTCGACCCTAATCAATGGATCGGACCAAGTTAATGGAGTTAAGCAATCTTGTCCATATAGAGCTTTGAAAGGGCTCATCTCGATACTTCGGTGATAAGAAGCATTGTAGGTGAACTCGACTAGGTGCAGATAGCTTAGCCACTTCTTGGGTTCCCTGCCACCACAGCATGACCGAAGTATATCTTCGATTACTTGGTTTACCCTTTCAGTTTGACCATCAGTCCCAGGGTGATAAGCTGTGCTGAGATCCAAGAAAGTTCCCACTGCTTCAAAAAATGCAGTCCAGAACCTTGAAGTAAACTTGGGATCTCGATTACTTACTATTCTCCTGTGGGTAGGTCATACAATCCGAAGATTTCTTTGAGGAACACTCTGGCCACATCCACTACAATGTAGGTTTCTTTTACTGGGATCAGATGGGTAACTTTGGTTAGTTTGTCAACTACCACGAAAATGGAGTTGTAACCTGATTGCACTGAAGGTAATCCAGTAATAAAAGTCCATACTGATACATTCCCACTTCATCTGGGGGATGTCCAATGGATGTAACTTCCCAGGCATTTTTACTCTTTCAGCTTTGACTTTCTGGCATGTCAGACATTGACGTACATGATTCACTACATCCTTTTTCAGACTAGGCCAAAAGAAGCTTTTCTTTATAGACATGTAGGTTTTTATGAAACATGGATGTCCTGCTATAAGGCTGACATGAGCTTCATTCAAAATTTGGTCCTTGGTTCCCTCATCATTGGGAATGCATAGCCTGCGATTATAATACATAATGCCATCATCCAGGCTGTACCCTTGAACTGTGTTCAACTCTTGTGGAGTTTTGCTTTCCTGCATAAGTAGGGTAGCAATAGGGCCAAAGAATCTATCCTGCATGATCTTCTCTCTTGCTTCATTAACCAAAGGATTTGATACTACAGTAATTGCAAGCAAGGAAGCTTTTCTGTTGAGGGCATCTGCTACCACATTCTCTTTGCCTGGGCGGCACTTGATTTCAAAATCAAACTCCTGTAAGGTCTGCATCCACCTTCTTTGGTGCATGTTGAGGTCCTTCTGAGTGAAGATCCACTTTAAGCTCTAATGATCTGTCATCAAAGTGAATCTTTTTCCCTGTAGGTAATGTCTCGACAATTTTAAGGTATAGACTACTGAAAGTAATTCCAAGTCGTGGACAACATAATTCCTCTCATGCGTTCTAAGCTTTCGGGATTCATAGGCCACTGCATGACCTTCCTGCATGAGTACACCTCCCAGGGAAAAACCACTTGCATCAATTACTACCTCAAAGGGTAGAGAGAAATGTGGCATCTTCAGAACGGGACTGGTTACCAAAGCGGTCTTCAACTTATCAAAAGCACTCTGGCACCTGGCAGACCACTAAAATGGGGTATTCTTTTTGAGAAGGTTAGTCAGGGGGGAAGCTATGAGAGCATACTTTGGTACAAAAATTCTATACCAACCAGTCAATCCCAAGAATCCTCTAACTTCTTTCACTGTCTTTGGTTCAGGCCAATCTATGACTGCTTGGATTTTTGCAGAATCTGGAGAAATTTCATCTTTGGATACTAGAAAGCCCAAGTATTCAACGTGGTTTGACAGAGAAAGTGCATTTTCTCTTTTTGGCAAAGAGTTGGTGCTTCCTTAGAATCTCAAGGACTTTTCGGACATGAGTCTCATGGTTACCTGCATTCTTTGAGTAAATCAAAATGTGATCGAAGAAAACTAGAACAAAATCATCCAAGTATTCTCTGAGGATATCTTGCATTAGGCGATTGAATGTAGTTGGGACATTAGTTAATCCGAACGGCATGACAGTAAATTCATCATGCCCATAGTGAGTATTGATGGCTGTTTTTGGTATATCTTGATCATTGATCTTGATCAGTAATACCTGGATTTGGGATCTATCTTTGTGAAGATCTGGGCTCCATTTAGCCTGTCCAGAAGCTCATCAATTCTTGGGATAGGATACTTATTCTTAACTGTCAGCTGATTTAGACCTTTGTAGTCCACACAGAGTCTAAGCGTTCCATCTTTCTTTTTCTGAAAGAGAACTGGCGCACCCCAAGGTGAAACACTGGGTCTTACAAACCCTTGTTCTAATAGTTGTCTAAGCTGTTCCTTGAGTTTGATGGCTTCAGGAACTGGCATTTTGTACGTGCGCAAGGCTACTGTGGTGATCTACTTCCCGGATTGGAGGCATTTCAATTAGCTCTGCTGGGAATAGATCATCAAATTCATTTAACCATTCTGGTTCTTTAGCCTTAAGCTTTGAGTCTACTGGGTTCATTTTGACAACATAAATTTGCTGCTTCTTTCTAAGTCCTTTCAGCAACCTAGAAGCTTTTACTAACTGAAGATCTGGGGATCCAAAAACTCCAGTTCCTTGAACTTTGTTCCCGTGAAGGTCATGGAAGGAAATGTTTCCATTGTGACAGTGTATGTCAGCTTGATTTTTTGTGGAGCCAATCCATTCCAAGGATCTCGTCAAAAACTCCCAGAGAGGTAAGACTTTGAACTGACAGTCGGTTACATTACCATCTAGATTAAACTGGATAAGATCTGTCTCATGGTGGTGAGTGAAAAGAGTCTTCCCACTGGCCAATTAAACTTGCATAGGTTTCCTTGATTTCTGTTCTAAGACTAGCTTACGCAAGCATCCAGGGGAAATGAATGAATGAGAACTGCTTGAATCAATCAAAAGCTTAAAAGGCTTACCCTGATATTCTGCTGGAGTATGGATGACTGCGGTTAGGTCCTTGGTTTTCAATTGCAGCAAAGATCTGCCCTCTTTCCTCTTCTACTACATCTGAAATTGTGACTGCTGCTCTGCAGTTTGAGGCGGAACTCTTTCTCTTTGGTTGCCCCAGTTCTAGGAAGGAGTTCTGAGGTTACTCTGGACGACAGAGGCAGATGGCTAAGCTGGAGTTCTTCTGGGGTTACCCTAGCTTGGGCGAGACGGACCTTGATTAGACTGGTATGAAGGGGTTGGTCTCTGAATTCGGGGTCCTTGACTTCCCTGTCCCCTTGACATGGCAGGAGTCGGCGGGTAGTCTTTCAGTTGGTGACCAAAACCTTGGCATCCAAAACATCGGTTTTCACTTTTGAGTTCATCCTTCTGATTTCTTGAAAGGGCTCCTGAGAAAGTATTCTGGGGGAAGGGTCTTCCTTCACTTCAAAATCTTCCTGCATCCTGATTCTGATTCGGGCCTTGCTGCCTCTTCGGGGGTGGAAAGTTTGAAGTACTTCCCTGGGCTTGGAATCTTTTAAAGTTAGAGGGTGCAGGTCTTGGCGGGACCTTTACTACAAAGGCTTTGGCAAAATCCTTTGCCATTCTTACGGCTTCAGCCATGGACACTAGCTTGGCATTTTTGACCAATGTGTCTAAGGGTTCGTTCATTCCCTGAATGAACCTGGCCATGAGTTGTTCTTCATCTAGAGGTGGTGAATATTTGAGTAGAAGAGCAAAGGCCTGGTAATATTCCTCGATGGTTTTGCTCTTCTTCTTCAGCTCTAAGAATTCGTTCATTTTGATTTCCAAAAATCCAGGGGACAAAATCTCTTTCTCAAATAGGTTTTTGGGTCATTCCAGGACTGAGTATTTCTGTCCAGATGGTTGGTGTCACAGTGGTTCCTCCATGCTACCCTGGCTGTTTCCACTATTTTCAGCCGGGCAAGAGCCATTTTGCTCTGCTTCATTGTAGCATGTGACGTCAAAATATTCTTCCATGGCTTCCACCCATTTCTCCACAGCCTCGCCTAGGTTCTCCTTTGCAGGGTCCTGGCTGAGTTCTATGAAGAGCCTTGCGAACATCAGGGTCAAGCTCGTCATCTTCAGAGAGAGGGTCTGGCTAACGGCCAGACACGGTTTCCTCGTCTCATGATTCTGTCAAAAATTTATATATTATTAAATTTTTATTTTGATATCATCCACGAGATCCTAAGACTTAAGAGGTTCGGAAAACAATTTCTTAAACAAGACAATGATCTTATTGAAGATCTATGACATATGTCCGATAACAGATTTTTCTTTCTCAGAACATCCGTAAACAATCACTTATACAATAGGGAATTTTTTTCTCTAGAAGACATTTCTATATTTATATAAAAGTTGCAATATGTACATAGAGCTATGTACATAGAGCAGCTCGGCTCCAGATTCACCGCCTCAGTCGTAATCATATAAAGAAGTGAAAATGTGAAGAAGACATACCATGGTACACACGATTCATTACACAAAGAGGTGCTCTAATTCTATTTCTCGGGATAAAGCGGCTAAGAAGTCTAAAAAATCGGCATTAAGTTCTGAAGTTCCTGGGTGAATCATCACAGAGTAGAACGTGCTGAACAAGCCCTAGTTAAAAAAATAATCCATTGACAAAACAGATATGATCACAGATTTCATAACTTAAAATTTCCATTCAATCCCTTGTTTCACAAAAACAGTACCACTCTAGACTCTCTGTTGGGACCAGCTGGTCAGCCAACGAGATCCAGTAACCGATTACGATAATCATTTCGTCAACATTCATATATATATCTTCCTCGACATACGTATGGGTGTCCTAAGCACCGCGAGCCCGTGCATCGCCTGGTCAGAACCCTCCAGGATCCTCCTTAGGTGTCTTGGTACTTCACTCAAGGACCGCTTCGTCGACCCTTGTCCATCGTACCGGAAGCACACCATTTTTCACCATACCCAAGCTAGTCAAGACTTGGGCAGGTTTCTACCACGTGAGCTGTCCCTCGAACACTCCTTGCAGCTGTTGTAATCGAACTTCCCTTAGATAAACATATATGCCAAATGCTCCCTCCAGCATTCTGGCGTATGACAATCCTTTAAGAAAACAGGGTTTCTATGCAAGTTTTCAGTTTTGATTTTGTTTGAAAACCATGAATAATCTTAAATTCGTATCCCAATACTTCTAGATCCAGGTCTGAATTCCAAACAGAATTCCTCGAATTCTGTTAACTTGATCCTCAGATCAAAATCAAAAGTCTTAACTTAGTTTCAGATTCAGTGGGGGATTTGAGTACATTTTTCCTGAACTGGGCACATCGTCATTGATTGAAATTGACGAAGGAATTAGGTCTTGGTAAATAGTCTGAATCAGAGTTTGGGTCTGGAAAGGTTCTTCCTCCTAAACTATCTTTCTTGAAAGGTATTATTTTAATTTCTCTTTTTTTAAATTTTGTTCGACGAATATTTGCTTGCAGATTTCTAAAACATGAATTTCTTATGAGAAATAAAATAATCATTTATCTCGATCTTCGACTTCGATAGTTTAATTGAATTTTCTCATTACTATCTTAGTGAATATGAAACGGTAGCATTTCTTCTCACAGATTATCTACTTATTCATTTTTCTAATTTTTATGAAAATTAAACAGAGGATGAAGAGAACCCTTATTTAAATATAATCATTCTATATGCATCTATTTACGCATAAAATCTAATTCTAATGAAAGTCACACTTTTATCATCATAAAAATCATTTATGATGAAAATCACTCTTTTAATATGAAAGAATTTCTTTTATGCATCCATTTATGCATAAAAATAATTTATGATGAAAATCACACTTTTAATATAAAAAAATATCTTTTATGCATATATTTATGGATACAAATCATTTATAATAAAATCACTCTTTTAATATAAAAGAATTTCTTTTATGCATCCATTTATGCATAAAAATCATTTATGATGAAAATCACACTTTTAATATTAAAAATATCTTTTATGCATACAAATCATTTATGATAAAAATCACTCTTTTAATATAAAAAATTTTCTTTTATGCATCCATTTATGCATAAAAATCATTTATGATGAAAATCACACTTTTAATATAAAAAAATCTTTTATGCATATGTTTATAAATACATACAAATCATTTATGATAAAAATCACTCTTTTAATATAAAAGAATTTCTTTTATGCATCCATTTATGCATAAAAATCATTTATGATAAAAATCACACTTTTAATAATAAAAAAATATCTTTTATGCATATAAATCATTTATGATAAAAATCACTCTTTTAATATAAAAGAATTTCTTTTATGCATCCATTTATGCATAAAAATCATTTATGATGAAAATCACACTTTTAATATATAAAAAAATATCTTTTATGCATATAAATCATTTATGATAAAAATCACTCTTTTAATATAAAAGAATTTCTTTTATGCATCCATTTATGCATAAAAATCATTTATGATGAAAATCACACGCATACAAATTATTTATGATAAAAATCACTCTTTTAATATAAAAGAATTTCTTTTATGCATCCATTTATGCATAAAAATCATTTATGATGAAAATCACACTTTTAATATAAAAAAATATCTTTTATGCATATGTTTATGCATACAAATCATTTATGATAAAAATCACTCTTTTAATATAAAAGAAGTTCTTTTATGCATCCATTTATGCATAAAAATCATTTATGATGAAAATCACACTTTTAATATAAAAAATATCTTTTATGCATATGTTTATGCATACAAATCATTTATGATAAAAATCACTCTTTTATAATCAAAATAAAAATTTTAATATATGTCCTTCTATACATAGAATTTAATTTTAAAGAGAGTAACATTTTTTTAATGAAATATTTTTAGTATGCATTTTTCTATACCTAGGATGAAAAATAACACTTTATGAATACATATACGATGGGAATTACTCTTTTTGAATAAAAAAGTAAAACTTATTTTTCACAATTTTAGAAAAAATTTGCCATAACCTCCTTTGTATGGCTGACCATTTTTTAATTTTTAACTCTCTAAAATTAATTAGAAGTTCACCAAGAGTATTTAAATCATTCTAATGTAAACATTTTCTACTTTATCAAAGAGAAACATTATGAAAAACTTGATTTTATCCATTAATCATTTATCTAGGATAAGAATGGTTGGATTTACTAAAGAAGAGAGGGGAATGCCTTTTTTCAATGAGGCATAACATCATATTCAATTTAGAGAAGACAAAAATCATAAAAAATCATAAAATGAATAGAAAAGAGAAGAATCTCCAACTTACGAAGGAATTTGAGAGCTTTCCTTTGGCTTGATGGTTTGAGGATTCTACTCTTGTTTGAAACAAGAGTGGCCACCAATCTTTAGAAGAGAGAAGGTCAAAAAACTAATGAATTATGAGTAAATTCACAGTTTTCTGGCTAAAAAGCCATTCAATTGAATGCTTCTCAAGCTTGAGAGGGGTTGAGAAGAGAAAAACATTTGGAGATTTAAAAAAAAGACCATAAACCACACTTTACCTCCTAGATTGCTTAATTCTTTAATCAAAGTAGAGGCCCCCAACCAATCAATTGGTTTGGTATGTTGATGAAGACTCCTAGGAAGATTGAAGAGAGAGAGAAGCTCCAATCTCTTCAATTTATAGAGGATAATAGAAAATAAGCTTATATTAGAGTAATAGCAACATAGTTTAGTTCACAGATGAGAATACAAAAGAATGAGGGTCTTAGGCCACTAACTGAGTCCAACTGAGTTCTAGAAATTTCCAGCTTTAGTTTGGCTGAATTTGGACAAGATTTGGACTAGTTTGACTCCCTTTTTGATTTGGTTTGATCCAGGAGAGAGGAGAGATAAAAATATCCTATTATTTTTAAGTTTAAAACTCATCCACACATGTGAAATAGGCGCCTCCTTGAAGGGCCCCCTTCTCCTTACCAATGTGTTAAAAATGAATGATTACTCTAAAATATCTCATTTTTTATTAATACTTCATAATTTTTAACTAATAAATCTAGTACTCAGTCAACTCTTCATCTTATGTGGGCATTTACTCATTTTTGGGTATTTTCTTTTATTCTTTGGATTTATCTTATCCCAACCTTTGGATTAATCTTATTGGTCCATAGGAACCTTAATTGGACCATAATCCATAATTTTAAGAAAATCTTGACCCTTAGGCTAAGGTCTTCTAAATCATTTTTAATTAATTCCAATTGCATCTTGAAAAATCTATTTTGATTTTTTGCTGCATGGAAATATTTTTTTGATATTTATAGAATTTATTTATCCAAAAATATACCAATATTGATTTACCACTCTCTAGAAATTTTTATCTCACTAGGCCAAACAAGGAAAAATAATATTTTCTTGTATTCAGAAACATAGAATGATTACAAGGGATTGAAGTAGAGGCTTATTTGTTATTTAGGCTGAGGAGGAATCTTACATTCTTGAATTGTGTTGGACTTTGAGGAGTCAGGTGCTATACTTCTGTCCTCTCTTAATGTGTTGCCTCGCTTACTTGCTTCCTGCTGCTCTATGACTTCTTGGTATGACTTTATTTCTTAAGCTAGCTCGGCCTCAATCTTCTATGTTTCTTCATTAACATCTGGTATAATTCTCCTCATCTTTTTTCAGTCTTCTTTTTCCTCCCTCTCTTGATCTCCTTCATTATCTCTTTAGTCTCTACTAACATGGCATGTCCTTTCTGCATCTCTTCAGCAGTTAGTGTTGGTTGTTTTGTCAAGAGTTCCAATTGCATTCTTTCTTCTGGTTCTAGATCTAGAAGAGGCCTCTGAGCTACATGATTGAGTACCTATGTCATCAGGTACGGGTTGCAGATCTAAGCCTTTAGATAATTCTCCATCTCTCTGTGGATGTATTAGGCCCAATCATCCTCCTTTTAGTACCTATGTCATCAGGTACGGGTTGCAGATCTAAGCCTTTAGATAATTCTCCATCTCTCTGTGGATGTATTAGGCCCAATCATCCTCCTTTTCCTCATGCACCTTATCTATTTTGTTTAGTGACACCCTGTTGTACCTGTCCACCATTGGCTTCACTTGCATTATTAGTGACATTGCCCTGCATGCTTTTTTTGTGACTTCATCCCTGATATTTTCATATTCTGCTCCATTAGTGTTGTACGAACTCTTCTTCAGCACATCATTGCATCAAGGGGCATCTTTTCATAGTTATGTGTATGTATTTTCACTAGTGGTGGTAGCTATAGAGCCTCACATATCAAATCCTCTGATCAACACCTACTCTATGGTGCCATCTGCTTTAGTCATTGTCCCCCTCTTGGTGGCCTTGTCATATGTATTGATATACTCCGCACATAGCTATGTGTCTATGTTTCAGGGGAGACTTTGTGCCATTTGCCTGAGGCCCACCTTCTCCATCTTGTCTTTGACTTTGGCATCTTCCAAAATCTCGAGGCACTCAAGGCTGTGGTACTATAATGCTACCTTTCCATGCGCAGTGTGGAGTTCTCTACTGATTATCGCACCATGGAATGCCTGAGCGTATTGACTAGGTAGCTCAGCCTTCGGGCCCCGTCATGTAGGTCTTTTCTTTCTGATCACTAGGGATCCCGTTGCACTGGCTTGTGTCACTGCGAGGGTCTCTGCAGCTTCCGGGTTGGATGTTGCTGAGGTTGACATCTGTACATTGAGAAAAAGGTCAGTAGTCCATAGACTAGTGGGGGCATGTGCCACATCTTGTTGTTTTCTTTCTTCTTCTTCTTCTTTTTGGGTGGTATCAAGGTTAATTTTGATGGGAAGTGTGTTAGTGGTGTGAGCAATTAACAGGTATAAGTGCTATGACATGATAGGGTCCAAATTCTCGTGATTGGGTTAAGCACCATGAAAGTGCAGGTGTTAAGCCCATGGAAGGGAAATTCATGAAAGTGCAAGTCGTGAAGGGTAATCTCGTGAAATAGTGTAAACCTGTGAAAGTTAGTTTTGTGAAATGGTTTAAGACCGTGAAGGGTAATCCCGTGAAATGGGGTAAACCTATGAAATTATAGGCCGTGAACTTGGGTAGTTCCGTGAAGTTCAGTTGTTTCGTGAAAGTGCAGGCCGTGAAATTTAGTTCCGTGAAATGGTCTAAGGCCATGAAGGTAATCTCATGAGATGAAATTTTGTGAAAGTGCAAGCCGTGAAGGGTAATCCCGTGAAATGGTCTAAGGCCATGAAGGGTAATCTCATGAGATGAAATTTTGTGAAAGTGCAAGCCGTGAAGGGTAATCCCGTGAAATGGGGTAAACCCATGAAATTGTAGGCCGTGAACTTGGGAGTTCCGTGAAGTTCAGTTCCATGAAAGTGGAGGCCGTGAAATTTAGTTCCATGAAATGGTCTAAGGCCGTGAAGGGTAATCCCATGAGATGGGATAAACCCATGAAATTGCAGGTCGTGAAGGGTAATCCCGTGAGATGGGGTAAAGCCGTGAATTGCAGGCTGTGAACTTGCAGGTGTTGAGCCATGAACTAGTGAAGTTTCATTTTTTTGATTAATTTGATTTAATGAATGCATGATGTTATTGAACCGCAGAGTAGGGTTTGTGCAATGAATGACATTGTCGACAAGGGCAATCAATGATTTCAAATCTTACACTTTTATGTGTACAATGAAAAGATTTAAAAACATGAAAAGAAAGAAACACAAAATAAAGGCACAAGCTCCCACCTCAAACCCGAATGTTGTTTTTGCACTCGATGAAGTAAGGAGGAAAGTGATGACAGAAAGACTCGATGCTTGCATTGCACACACGAATGCAAAATGACAAAAGAGAAAGGAATTTTGATTTTATGGTGCAACCATCGGACTGGGCGGCTGCCTAATGAAGAATGCCACATGTCTTTCTACAATTGGTCGAGAAAAAGTAACTATTTCACGGCGTGAAGCCTTTTGGACCAGTTCACAACGTGAAGTCTTTAAGACTAGTTCATGGTGTGAAGTCTTAAAGACCAGCTCACGGCGTGAACTGTTTTGTACCAGTTCCCGACATGAACATGAACTGTTTTGTACCAGTTCATGGCGTGAACCTTTTCAGACCATGTGTGTGCAACCTTAAAGACCAGTTCACGGTGTGAACTATTTTGTACCAGTTCACGACATGAACTATTTTGTACTAGTTCATGGCATGAACCTTTTTAGACCATGTGTGTGCAAGATTGATACCCTATATTTCTTTTCATGCTCAGACACTCAACCATGTATTCAAAGATTGGATGAAGTGAATGATACTCATTTTTACCTTGTATCCATTTTTTGAGTAATGGATACCTTCATATTTTGATTGCCATGGAAACCAAGGTGGTACTTTGGCACTTCGTGGGCAGGTGTTGTTGCATGCATTTTAACTCCGTGTGAGAGTGCTTGATTCTTCCTTCTACCCAACTAAAGAGTGTTTCTACCGAGCCTTGTGGATTGGGGTTTGTATCGATGTCTACTTGTTGCACCTTCTTTTTCTTCTTTTCAATGTCCTTGTCCAGCCCTAATCAAAATCAAGATGCTGGGAGATTCAAAAGTGAAGGAAGACCCTTCCCTCAGAACAATTTCTCAGGAGCCCCACCTCTTTCAAGGATTCAGAGAGATGAGCTTAGAAGTGAGAACATGTGTTTTGGGTGTAAGGGTTTCGGTCTCCAGCTTTTAAAGACTGCCCGGCTGACTCCTGCCATGTCAAGAGAGGACAGGGAAGTCAAGGACACAAAGTACAGAGACCAGCCCCTTCGTATCAGTCAAATCAGGGTCCATCTCGCCAAAATCAGGGCAATCCCAGGAGGACTCCAGCTCAACCATCTGCCTCTGTGTAGAGTAGTCTCAGAACTCCCTCCCAAAACTGGGGTAACCAAAGAGAAAGAGTTCCATCCCAATCTGCAGTAGCCAGAACAGTTACGATAGCAGAAGTAGTGGAAGAGGAAAGAGGTCAGATTTATGCCGCAATTGAAAACCAAGGGCCAAATCATCAATTCTCTATCATCCATGCTCCAGTTGAGTATAAGGGTAAGCCATTTAAGCTTCTGATTGATTCAGGCAATACTTATTCGTTATTTCCCCAGGATGCTTGCGTAAGCTAGTCTTAGAACAAAAATGAGGGAAACCTATACAAGTTGAATTGGCTAGTGGGAAGATTCTTTTCACTCACCATGAGACAGATCGTATTCAGTTTAATCTAGATGGGAATGTAACTGACTGCCAATTTAGAGTCTTACCTTTGGGAGTTTTTGACGAAATCCTTGGAATGGATTGGCTCCACAAAAATCAAGCTGACATTCACTATCACAATGGAACCATTTTCTTCTGTGACCTTCACGGGAACAAAGTTCAAGAAACTGGAATTTTTGGATCCCCAGCTCTCCAATTAGTAAAAGCTTCTAGGTTACTGAAACGACTTAGAAAGAAGCAGCTCATTTATGTTGTCAAAATGAATCCGGTAGATACAAAGTTAAAGGCTAAAGAACTAGAATGGTTAAGTGACTATGATGATTTATTCCCAGCAGAGCTAACTGAGATGCCTCCAATTCGGGAAGTAGATCATGAGATATAATTGATCCTCGAAGCTCAGCCCCAATAGCCCAGTGCACGTACAAAATGCCAGTCCCTGAAGCCATTGAACTCAAGGAATAGCTTAGGTAGCTGTTTGAACAAGGGTTTGTAAGACCCAGTGTTTCACCTTGGGGAGCGCCAGTTCTCTTTTAGAAAAAGAAGGATGGAACGTTAAGACTCTGTGTGGATTAGAATCTTAATCAGCTGCTAACAGTTAAGAATAAGTATCCTATCCCCAGAATTGATAAGCTTCTGGACAAGCTAAATGGAGCCGAGATCTTCACAAAGATAGATCTCAAATCAGGGTATTACCAAATCAGGATTAATGATCAAGATATCCCGAAGACAGCCATCAATACTCGCTATGGGCACTATGAATTTACTATCATGCCGTTTGGATTGACAAATTCCCCAGCTACATTCAATCGCCTAATGCAGGACATTCTCAGAGAATATTTGGATGATTTTGTTCTTGTTTTCTTTGATGATATTTTGATTTACTCAAAGAATGCAACTGACCATGAAGCTCACGTCCGTAAAGTTCTTGAGATTCTAAGGATGCACCAACTCTTTGCAAAAAAGAGCAAATGCACTTTCTCTGCCAAGACAATGTTGAATACTTGGGCTTTCTGGTATCCAAAGACGGAATTTCTCCAGATTTTGCAAAAGTCCAAGCAGTCATAGATTGGCCTAAACCAAAGACAGTGAAAGAAGTCAGGGGATTCTTGGGATTAATTGGTTGGGTATAGAATTTTTATACCTAAGTATGCTCTCATAGCTTCCCCCCTGACTAATCTTCTCAAGAAGAATACCCCGTTTCAATGGTTTGCCAGGTGAGAGCACTTTTGATAAGCGAAGACCGCCTTGGTAACCAATCCCATTCTGAAGTTGCCAAATTTCTCTCTACCCTTTGAAGTAATTGATGCTAGTGGTTTTGCCCTGGGAGGTATGCTCATGCAGGAAGGTCATGTAGTGGCCTATGAATCCCGAAAATTTAGAACGTATGAGAGAAATTATGCTGTCCACGACCTGGAGCTACTTTCAGTAGTCTATGCCCTGAAGTTGTGGAGACATTACCTATTGGGTCAAAGATTCACTTTGATGATGACAGATCATCAGAGCTTAATGTGGATCTTCACTCAGAAGGATGTCAACATGCGCCAAAGAAGGTGGATGCAGACCCTGCAGGAATTTGATTTTGAAATCAAGTACCGCCTAGGCAAAGAAAATGTGGTAGCAGATGCCCTCAGCAAAAAAGCCTCCTTGCTTGCAATCACAATGGTGTCAAATCCATTGATTAATGAAGCAAGAGAGAAGATCATGTAGGATAGATTCTTTGGCCCTATTGCTACCCTACTTATGCAGGAAAGCAAAACTCCTCAGGAGTTCAAGGGTACGGCTTGGATGAAGAAATTATGTATTATAATAGCAGGCTATACATTCCTGATGATCAGGGAACTAAGGGTAAAATTTTGAATGAAGCCCATGATAGCCTTATAGCAGGACATCCACGTTTCATCAAGACGTATATGTCTGTAAAGAAAAGCTTCTTTTGGCCTGAACTAAAAAAGGATGTACTTAATCATGTACGTCAATGCCTGATATGTGAGAAAGTCAAAGCCGAGAGAGTAAAAATGCCCGGGAAGTTACATCCATTAGACATCCCCCAGTTAAAGTGGGAATGTATCAGTATGGACTTTATTACTGGACTACCTATAGTGCAATCAGGTTACAACTCCATCTTCGTGGTAGTTGACAGACTAACCAAAGTTGCCCATCTAATTCCAATAAAAGAAACCTTCACTGCAGTGGATGTGGCCAGAGTGTTCCTCAAGGAAATCTTCAGATTGCATGGCCTACCCCACCAGGAGAATAGTAAGTGATCGAGATTCCAAATTCACATCAAGATTCTGGACTGCATTCTTCGAAGTAGTAGGAACTTTCTTGGATGTCAGCACAACTTACCACCCCGAGACCGATGGTCAAACAGAAAGGGTGAACCAAGTAATCAAAGATATACTTCGGTCATGCTGTGGCAGGGAATCCAAGAAGTGGCTAAGCTATCTGCACCTAGTCGAATTCGCCTACAATGCTTCTTATCATCGAAGTATCGGGATGAGCCCTTTCAAAGCTCTGTATGGACAAGAATGCCTAACACCATTAACTTGGAATGACCCATTGATTAGGGTCGAGATGTCCAGACAGATGCTTGACAACATGGAGCAGTAGATGCAGTCAATCTACAAGGATATAAAATCTACCTAGGATAGACAGAAGCAGTATGCAGAGATAAGAAGAGGTCAGACAGAAAATTCGAAGAAGCAGATATGGTCTTCATTCGAGTACGCCCCAAAGAAATTCTCTATCTCTTGGGAAATATAAGAAGTTATCCCCCAGATACTGTGGGCCATATGTGATTACAAAGAAAGTAGGTGACTTAGCCTATGAACTTCTTTTGCCTCCTTATCTCAAAGTACATAATGTATTTCATGTCAGTCTACTCTTAAGAAGTATGTACCGAGCCCGAATCATGTGCTTAATGATGAACTCTTAACTTCTTCAACCCAAGGGCAGATGAAACTCCAACCTGAAGAAATCCTTGATGTTTAGGAGAAGGTTCTCAGGAACATAATTCTGAGCGAATTATTAGTCAAATGGAAGTTCTATCCTTTTGAAGACGCCACTTGGGAGAAAGAAGCCGAATTGATGCGGGATTACCCCCAGTTTGCAAGATGAGGACATCTCGCGTTTTTCAAGTAGGAGAGGATGTAAGATTCCTCCCCATCCCCTCAAGATTTCCAGTTTCTTCCCCTGTAATCAATCCCCTTTTCAGAATAATAAAAGATATTGTTTCTACTTGTTTTGGCTTAGAGAGAGAAAATATTCTAGAGAGAGATAATTCAGTTTTTAGATACCTTTAGATGGAAAAATATCCCTTCTTATTAAAATAAATTCTCCCAAAACAGAAGTTTAAAAAGAAATTCCTAAGGTGCATTAGAAATAAATTATAATGTGCATAAAAGACCTTAGCCACCTAAGGGTCCAGATTTTTTGAAATTTTTGGATTAAGGTTCTTATGGACCAATAAGATAAATCCAAATATAGGGAGGAGATAAATTGAAGAATAAAAGAAAAACCTCCCAAAAATGAGTAAATGCTCACATAAGATGAAGAGTGGACTAAGGACCAAAGAAAACAATTAAAAAACTGAATTTTGACACCTCAGAGTGGGGATCTCCCCTCATGAAGGAGGCGCCTTTTTTCTCATCATTACCCCCAATTCTTAATCAATAAAATGAGATATTTCATCTCTCCTCTGTCCTATTTCAAAACTAGATCCAAAAAGTAAGCTGAACTGACCCAAAAATGGACAAAAATTGACCAAACTGATTTGGAAAATTCTAGAATCTGTTTGCTTGGTTAGAGGCTCACTTTTTCCTATAAATAGAAGCCTCTCCCTTTGTAAAAGCTTAATGGTGTTTATGCACTATTACTCCACTCTTGTCCTGAGCCATCTACATTGAATTTCTTAATAATTCAATTGTTTTTGGCCTAATCCTCTCCAAAGTGAATTGGTGGCCACTCTTGCTTCAAACAAGAGTAGAACCCTCAATCCCTCAAGCCAAAGGAGAGCTTACAAGCTCCATGTAAACTAATTTTCTTACTTATTTACAAATTTTAAATCTATGATTTTCTTGTTTTTTATGTTTTACAGTTGATTGAATTAAATTCAAATGCTATGCCTTTGAGGAAAAGGCCACCCCCTTCTTTTCTTTACATTCCAGCCTTTCTTAATCCTAGAAAGATTAACTAAGGGATTAATTAAACTCTTCTTATTATTTACTTTCTCTTGAATTTAGAAAATTGTGTAGATTAGAGCTCTATGAATCTAATTTGGGTTAATTTAAGTTAAAAATAGAATGATAAAAATGAGAAATGGTCAGCCATACAAAGGAGGTTATGGCAAAATTTTCTAGAATTTTGTGGAAAAGAAAGTTTGTTTTTATGTTATTCCAAAAGAGTAATTCCCACCATTTTTGCATCTAAAAGAAATATTCTAATTACTCCATGTACATGTTCACCTATGAATATGCATGGATATCACTGATATCAATTATTAAATTTGATTGTTTATGCACAGAAAGATGCATAAAGGAATTTTTATTATTATAAAAGTGTCATTCTCATTAAACCACTGGAATCGGTAGAACCAGACAATTAGTCACCCACCCATAATTGAATGCCTTTCTTACCTTTTGCTTTCGAATATAGATACGCACACGCTCCTCTTTAAAACTTTAACTTATAAAACAATCCATTGATAATAGTTATTGGTTACAAATGTCATAACTCAAAAATTCCATCCAATCCCTTATTTCTCAAAAAAAAAGTATCACTCTGGACTCTCCGTTTTGAGACCACTGGTCAACAATGAGATTTAAAAACAGATTACAATAATCATTTTGTCCATCATACATATCTTCCACGACATACGTATGGGTGTCCTAGGCACCGCAAGCCCATGCATCGCCTGGTCAGAACCCTCCAGGATCCTCCTTAGGTGTCCTGGCACTTCACTCAGGGACCGCTTCGTCGGTCCTCGTCCATCGTAACCGGAAGTGCACCATTTTAACCGTACCAAGGCTGGTCAAGACCTGGGCAGGCTTTGCCGCGTGAGCTGTCCTTTGAACACTCCCCGCCAGCTGTTGCAACCGAACTTTCCTTAGAAAAACATATACCAAATGCTCCCTCCAGCATTTTGGCGTAAGACAGTCCTTTAAGAAAACAAGGTTTTTATGCAAGTTTTCAATTTGATTTTCTTTTGAATACAAGGAGTATGATTCAAGGTTCAAGTCAGATAAGATTTTTCCTGAACTATCTTTCTCGAAAAGGTTTGATAATGCAGTCACTATTTTACTGAATTTCTTTCTTTGAATATTCACTTAACTGATTTCTAAATTAGTTACGAATTCCAATGAGGAATAAATTAATCATTTATCTGAATATTTCAAATTAGATAGATTTCTTGAATTTTCTTTTTACAATCCGAGTGAAAATAAAACGATAGAAATTTCTCTCTTAGAGTATTTAATTCTTCATTTATCAAATACTCATAGCATTTAAACATAGAATTTAAGAGAATTCTAATTTTTATATAAAAATTCTTTATGCGTCTATTTATGCATAAAAATCAACTTCAATGGGAATAACACTTTTTTAAAAAAATCCTTTTATGCATAAAATCAAATTTGATAGGAATAACACTTTAAATTTTTTTTTCCCTTTATGCATCTTTCTATGCATAAAAACCAATTTTAATAAAAATAACACTTTTGTAATAAAAAAATTCCTTTATGCATCTTTCTATGCATAAAAATCAATTTTAATAAGAATAACACTTTTATAATTAAAAAAATTCCTTTATGCATCTTTCTATGCATAAAAATCAATTTGATTAAGAATAACACTTTTATAATTTAAAAAAATTCCTTTATGCATCTTTCTATGCATAAAAAATCAAATTTAATGAGAATAACACTTTTATAATAAAAAAATTCCTTTATGCATCTTTCTATGCATAAAAATCAAATTTAATGAGAATAACACTTTTATAATAAAAAAAATTTTATGCATCTTTCTATGCATAAAAAATCAAATTTAATATTTATTATCAGTGATATCCATGCATACTCATAGGTGAATATGTATATGGAGTAATTAGAATATTTCTTTTAGATGCAAAAATGGTGGGAATTACTCTTTTGGAATAACATAAAAACAAACTTTCTTTTCCACAAAATTCTGGAAAAATTTTGCCATAACCTCCTTTGTATGGCTGACCATTTCTCATTTTTATCATTCTATTTTTAACTTAAATTAACCCAAATTAGATTCATAGAACTCTAATCTACACAATTTTTTAAATTCAAGAGAATAAACAATAAGAAGAGTTTAATTAGTCCCTTAGTTAATCTTTCTAGTATTAAGAAAGGCTGGAATGTAAAGAAGAGAAGGGGGTGGCCTTCTCCTCAAAGGCATAACATTTGAATTTAGTTCAATCAACTGTAAAACATAAAAATAAAGAAAACCATAGATTTAAAATTTGTAAATAAGTAAGAAAATTAGCTTACATGGAGCTTGTAAGCTCTCCTTTGGCTTGAGGGATTGAGGGTTCTACTCTTGTTTGAAGCAAGAGTGTCCACCAATTCACTTTGGAGAGGATTAGGCCAAAAAATTTTGAATTATTAAGAAATTCAACGTAGATGGCTCAAGACAGGAGTAGAGTAATAGTGTATAAACACCATTAAGCTTTTACAAAGGGGGAGGCTTCTATTTATAGAAAAAAGTGAGCCTCTAACCAAGCGAACGGATTTTAGAATTTTTTAGATCAGTTTGGTCAATTTTTGTCCATTTTTGGGTCAATTCAGCTTACTTTTTGGATCTACTTTTGAAATAGGAGAGAGGAGAGATGAAATATCTCATTTTATTTTAGAATTAGGGGTAATGATGAGAAAAAAGGTGCCTCCTTCATGAGGGGAGATCCCCACTTTGAGGCGTCAAAATTCAGTTTTTTAACTGTTTTCTTTGGTCCTTAGACCACTCTTCATCTTATGTGAGCATTTACTCATTTTTGGGGGATTTTTCTTTTATTCTTCAATTTATCTTCTCCCTACATTTGGATTAATCTTATTGGTTCATAAGAACCTTAATCCAAAATTTTCAGAAAATCTGGATCCTTAGGCTAAAGTCTTTTGTGCACATTATAATTTATTTCTAATGCACCTTAGGAATTTCTTTTTAAACTTCTCTTTCAAGGGAATTTATTTTAATAAGAAGGGATATTTTTCCATCCAAAGATATCTAAAAACTGAATTACCTCTCTCTAGAATATTTTCTCTCTCTAGGCCAAAATAGGTAGAAACAAGATCTTTTATTATTCTGAAAAGGGGATTGATTACAGGGGAAGAAACTAGACATCTTGAGGGGCTAGGGAGGAATCTTACAAGTACGGTCGCGAGGCTGCCTATTTCTTTGGGTTCTCTGGCAATCGAGGGTTCCCTTCGTGTGTGCGCCTCGTATCCATCCCTAGGGAATGAATGGATGGACTCATCCTGCGCATCTTCTTTAAACATTCTTGACATCGTGTTTCCTTGAGATCCCTCTTCCATCTCTTCTGGAATTGGAGTAGGTACGTCCAATTCCCTTTCCCTTGTTGGTTTGTTTCTTGGATACATTGTATCCTTGACCTGATCAGCCCTTAACCTGGCTTTGTGAAGTCGTTTGACA
Organism: Cibotium barometz; assembly: GCF_041138505.1. Classification (NCBI taxonomy): domain Eukaryota; kingdom Viridiplantae; phylum Streptophyta; class Polypodiopsida; order Cyatheales; family Cibotiaceae; genus Cibotium; species Cibotium barometz. Next base: position 22,709,799 of record NC_141106.1, read on the forward strand.
CTCTTCTACTAGGGCCTTGGCTTCTTCGAGCTTCCTTATCTCCTCTTCGGCATTTGGGTATTCACCGACTCCTTTAGGGGTTGATGGTCTTTCCCCTTGCATCTCTTGGTGGTTAGGCTCTTTTTGTTTGACTGCTTGATCCCTTTCTTCTCTTGAGACTGGGTGGATCCGATGTTGATCGTATCTTCTTCAGATCCATCTTGGATTGTGACCTTGGTGTCACCCTTACCCACTTTTTTCACCCTCCTTCTCTTGCTAGTTCTGGAAGTGGTTGCATCTGCTGGGTTCTTCCCTTTGTCCCCCAATTGGGCATGGGCTCGTGTTCAAGACATTGAGTGGCATGATGTTTCCAGGCTACACACTAATGGTCCGGACGGTGGCTTGGTTTGAACTGGAAGTCAAACCACTTGTGCGGTATGGACAGTCTTTGATCAAATGATCAATCAGTCAATTGTTGGGGTTGGTGCGTATGAACCACATTCTTGTTTGGACATTCAGTAACTTGATGCAGTCCACCGCAACCAAAACATTGTAGCGGTCAGCTCCTCATGTTTGATTTTATGTCCTTACCCTTCCATTGTACCATGGTTTGAAACATAGGTACTGGCATCTTATTCTGTAGGACATAGAATTCTGGTGCAATCTTCGCAGCTTCCTCATAGTACTCACCACTGAGTTCTACTTCATGCACCATATCCATATCCTCTAATGGGTCTTCAATCAATACTTGGTTGATTTTAGCCTGTGGTGGTAGAACAAGTGGCGGCGGCAGAGGTGAAGTGTTCTGTACTCGAAACATCCCCCTAGGTAATAGGAAGAGTTTGGCTATCCTGCACAGCTGCAATGATTTGCACAGGTGGTGCTGGTAAGGCTAACGGAGCTCTAGGTGCTGGCAACTATGCTACTCTTTGGAACCTTGGATATCTGCACATGAAGGTGTCATGATTCCCTAAATTTTACACAATGTGCACAATAGAGCAGTGGCCTTGCTCTTAACTGTGGGCATTTGGTGGTAGTGTGATTCAATATGCACATAGAGCATCACACCAATTCTTTATGGGGGTAAAGATGGGTATGCCCATGCCCATATGTTTCTCTTCCATCCTTTACCTTCAATTTTTCCAGTATTGCATTACTAAGTTCATCCACAGTCATGTTCCCAACTTGCTTACTCCGAGTTCCGATCTCTTGGTGACTCGAAACCCGCAAAGTCGTTGTTGGCCGAAGATATTTTGACATCTTCTAGTTGTGGCAATTCCACCATATTGTCTTCATATTCAATTGCCAGTTTACAACATGCATCCAGAGTAGCCGGTCGGGCTAATACCAGATAATCATGCATTGTGTGGTCTCTAACTCCTCTCCAAAAGTAAGGCAATAATAACTGATCATCAGTTAGCCTTTCCTGTAGTTTGCACCTTGAATTTAAGTGCTTTAGCCGAGATACATAGTATCATGCATCGTGTGGTCTCTAACTCCTCTCCAAAAGTAAGGCAATAACTGATCATCAGTTAGCCTTTCCTGTAGTTTGCACCTTGAATTTAAGTGCTTTAGTCGAGACACATAGTATCACATTAACTCCATTTTCTTTTGTTTGATGTTGTGCAGCTGTGCCGCCATAGGACTCCATCTGTCTCCTCAAGCAAGAATGAAAAACAATAAACATAATTTCTACATGTTAGCTGCCCTTTTGGCAAAGCTAGGCATAAACACATTCTTGAGCCATGTGAAATTAACCTTATCTTCGAGTTTGAGGGTTCAGAACCATAGATGCACTTTCCTTCTAGGGTCAGTGAGAAAGCATGAATTACATCACTTACTAGCCCCAAGGTTTTGCATGTGGGCTCAAAGATCTCTACAAGTTGAATAGGATCCCCATCCCTAGAGAATTTTGAACGAGCTTTGAAATGATGTGTGGCTTCATTTGGGAGGGTTGGGATTCTAGAGTAGTGCCTAGTTCCCTGACCATTCCTTGGCCCATTTCTATAGCCATATTCAACAAATCCATCCTTGTGGCTGGATCTATGGTTGGATCCACCCCCTTGGTCTTTGAGGAGCTAATCTCCCCCCACCTAGACCTCATCCTCTTCATATGTTGGCTCTTCTAGGCATTTCTGGTCTATGGGATGGTCCGGCCACTTCATTCTGTAATGGCTCATCATTAGTCACCTCTGTACGCCTTTGTAAAATTAAGAGTACCATGTCCTGTAAGAATATGGGATGATTAATCATCTGATCGATGTCCTTTTTGGTGTACATGCGGTCTTCCACTTCACCCGCTTCTCTTGGTAGATTATCCCCTTCATCTAGGGTTATAAACCCTTCCTCTACTCTTGGCTCTTCATTAATGGGTTCTAAGTTTGGAATTTCTCCCTCACTCCTGCCCATGACTATTTCTTGCTCTTTACCACGTGATCGAAGTAAGTTCACACTTCCCATCTCCTTTTGTTCGGATCTGGCCCTTTGAGTATTGGGCTCTTGTTTCCTTAAGCTCAATTCTCATAGCTGCCGTTCTACCTCAATCCTTTTCAGATCTAATTCTACTTCCTCTAAGTTTGGGAAGAATACTTGACCAGTCCTAGCTGTGCTTTCCATGTCTCTTCTCATTCGGGGGGTGCTGCCAGTGTTTGATAGCCTTGAATTTAAAGGTTGGATAGGTACTTCTTGCCTTGGACCAACTGCCTTGGACCAAGTCCAGCGCTGGTTGACGAACCCATCCCTGCAGATTGCGCCTCTTCATCATTGCTAGTTTGGAGACCAAAAAATCCATGGGCTATATCAATGATACCGCTGGATCTGGTAGGGGGGAGGGTGGTTTCTCCTCTTCCCAAAACCCAGAGTATCATAGCTATTCTTCCATGGATTCTTCACTACTAGTTTTGACGGTGTTCAGATTCCTTTAGACACTCAATTAAGTGCTTTTACTGAGTGGCCTGAACCCACACTCTTTTGATAGGAAGATCCTGGGTGATTTGATGTACTATCGTCAAGAGTGAGGTCGTCTCTGATGAGCTTTCTAGAACCCACACTCTTTTGATAGGAAGATCCTGGGTGATTTGATGTACTATCGTCAAGAGTGAGGTCGTCTCCGATGGCCTGAACCCACACTCTTTTGATAGGAAGATCCTGGGTGATTTGATGTACTATCGTAAAGAGTGAGGTCATCTCTGATGAGCTTTCTAGACCTCAAGTGCATGTGAATATGATTTGATAAGCTATTTTGTTGCCCCAAGTAAATTTTGGTCGTCAGATACTATCGACTTGTTTTCTGAACCCACACTCTTTTACTGAGTGGCCTGAACCCACACTCTTTTGATAGGAAGATCCTGGGTGATTTGATGTACTATCCTCAAGAGTGGCTTGAACCCACACTCTTTTGATAGGAAGATCCTGGGTGATTTGATGTACTATCGTCAAGAGTGAGGTTGTCTCCGCGATGAGCTTTCTATACCTCAAGTGCATGTGAATATGATTTGATAAGTTATTTTGTTTCCCCAAGTAAATTCCGGTCAGATACTATCGACTTGTTTTCTGAGGTTGTGAGATTGTAGAGAAGAGTTCATGGTGTGGAATGTCAGAAAACTATTCACGTCGTGAACGATTTTCTACACTTTCATGTGTTGAAAGCTTTTGCTTTGGACTCAGAAATCCACGTTACCTTGTTATGATTTTTACTGGTCTCGAGAACTTAACCTTAATCCGACAATACCAGGTTCATGAGTTAGATTTGATTAAGGTGTGAAATTGCAGAAACAGTTCATGCCGTATAAAGGAAAAAGGTTTCACATTGTGAAATGCAAATGGTTCATGCCGTGAAAGGCTCTGAAATAGTTCACGTTGTGAAATGAAAATGTTTCAGGTCGTGAAATGAAAATGTTTCATGCCGTGAAATGCAATCGGTTCACGCGGTAAAAGGCACTGAAATAGTTCACGTCGTGAAATGAAAATGTTTCACGCCATGAAATGCAATCGGTTCACATCGTGAAATGCTCTGAAATAGTTCACGTCATGAATGTTTTCTGCTAATTCACAATTCTTAATTTTGTGACCCGTGGTGTCAGGATAAGGCTACCTATTTTTGGCAAGGTAATCTCGTGAATTGTGGCGCTAATCATGGCATTGATGCCGGGAGCATTTCACGTCGTGAAGTTGCAAAAAAAATTTCACATCGTGAAATGGTCTCCTGTAGTTCAAAATTGTATTTTATGTTGACCATCAAGCCTTACTCTATCTAGTAAACAAACATTCCACCATCGGGCTAATCGCAAGGTTGTTAATCCCATTTTGGATTAACAAATATGCTCCTCCATTTGAGGACATTAATAAGTGTCATGCAAAGGCACTATAAAAGTTGTACATTATGAGATATTGGCCACCCAAGGCCTTAGTTAAGTAAGTTTTGGGTACCCAAGTGTGAATAAGGGCCAATTGTATATAAGGCATTTTCTCATAAAATGGAGACAATCCTCCTTTGTGCTATTGAGAGCTCTTTCTTTTGTCTTGAGAGAGAGAATTCTAGAACTTGTGCCTTCTCTATTCTTGTATCTTGCATGCTTGTATTGAGGAGTGAGAGAGAGTGATTGCCTTGTGTGGTGGTGTGAGCGACTCTACGGCGGTGACAGCGTGGAGGTGGAGCTTCTTATTAAAAAAGTGAGCTTGGAGACCTCAAGGGACACAAGTTCAAAGCATTAGTAAGTGCCCTATGATAGTTTTGTTCTATTGCTCTTCCCTAAGGTGAATGCAATGAGTTCCCTCTTGGAGGTGTGGTAGCCAATAACATTTTTGGTGCCACTGTCGAGGAAATACCTTTATTTCTTCCATCCTCTTTGATTTTTAGCTCCCATTACATAAGATTCGTCATTGCCTTTGCATTCTGGTAGTGCATTGTGTATGGAATGAATGGATAAGATTTGAGTGGAAGTGAAAAATTGTGAGAAATCGGTTGTTTTTGTTGTGTATTTGTGTGGTGGAGTGGTCTTGGAAGAAGGCTCCACTGTTTTTTCTAGTCAATTTTGATGTTTGTACCACTAGAATCGTTTAATGTGAATGAGTAGGGTGAAGTTCTGTTTTTATTTCTTTTCCAAAATTTACAAAAATCATAAAAATAAGGAGCCATTAATTGTGTCTTGAACTTGTATTACATTCCCTTATGTTGGCACAATCATCTTGGAAGCATTTGGATAAGGATTTTGCACCCAAATTTATCTCAGTCGATGCGGGAATTTCCCACGTGGAACTACAGGAGACCATTTCACGTGGAACTACAGGAGACCCAAATTTACTTCTTCACAACATAAATCATCAATAATCCTTCTCTCAGTGGTCATATAGTTTTTATCTAGCTTGTTCAAGTGTCTATTGGAATAACAGATTGGGAAATCCATGCCCTTTTCTTTTGGTTGAGTTAATATGCATCCTATGGCATAAGCCAATATGTTAATGTGCACACGGAAAATAATATCCCATCTTAGTGCTCTCAAAATTGGAGTTGAGATCAAAGCTTGCTTTGTCTTATGGAAGGCTTGGAGAGATCAAAATTGGAGCTAAGATAAAATCTTTCTTTATCTTATGGATTGCTTCCTTGCATTTTTCTGTCCATACAAAACACACTAACATGGCATATAGAGGCCAATTTTCGCATACATGAATGTAAACCTCCTATTTCCCATGTGCCCATAAACCTTTGGATAGCCCATGTTCCCCCCATAAACCTTTGGATAGCCTTGGATAGCCCATGTTTTTAAATTCATAGGCCACTGCATGACCTTCTTGCATAAGAGCAACGCCTAAGGCAAACCCACTGGCATCAATAACTACCTCAAAGGGTTTGGTAAAATCTGGCAACTCAAGGACAAGGTTGGTTACTAAGGCTGTCTTTAGTTTATTAAAGGCACTCTGACACATAACAGTCCACTGAAAAAGGGTACTCTTCTTGAGAAGGTTAGTTAAAAGAGATGCTATCTGAGCATACCTAGGTATATAAAGATCCTATACCATCCAGTTAATCCTATGAATCCTCTGACTTCCTTTACCGTCTTGGGTTCTGGCCATTCTATAACTACTTGCATCTTTGCGGGGTTAGGAGAAATCCCATCTTTTGACACTATGAATCCCAAGTATTCCACCTGGTCAAACAGAGAAAGAACACTTGCTCTTTTTTTGCAAAGAGTTGGTGTTTCCTTAGGATTTCCAGGACCTTGCGCACATGATCTTCAACATTCTTTGAGTATACCAAGATATCATCAAAGAAGACAAGAACAAAATCATCCAAGTATTCTCTGAGAATATCCTGCATAAGATGATTAAATGTCACCGAGGTATTAGTCAATCCAAACGGCATGACTCTGAACTCACAATGCCCATAGCGAGTATTGAATGTTGTCTTCGGGATGTCCTGTTCCTTGATTCTGATCTGGTAGTACCCAAATTTGAGATCTATCTTTGTGAACATTTGGGTCCCACTTAACCGATCCAAAAGTTCATCAATCCTAGGGATAGGATACTTATTTTTTATTGTTAATTGATTCAATCCTCTATAGTCAATACAGAGTCTTAACGTTCCATCTTTCTTCTTTTGAAAGAGAATGGACGTACCCTAAGGTGAGACATTGGGTCTGACGAATCCTTGCTCTAACAATTGTATTAACTGCTCCTTAAGTTCTATGGCTTCAGGGATTGGCATTTTGTATGCACGTTGAGCCGCTGGCTAAGCTCCGGTGGTTAACTCGATCTCATGATCTACTTCGCGAGACACGGAGGCATCTCAGTTAGCTCTTCAGGGAGCACATCTGCATAGTCACTTAACCACTCTGGTTCTTTAGCCTTGCATTTTATGTCTACTGGATTCATCTTAACGACATAAATAGCTTGCCTCTTTCTAAGCCCTTTTAACAATTTAGAAGCCTTGACTAATTGCAGCACTGGGGATCTGGAAATTCCAATTCCTTGAACTTTATTCCTGTGAAGGTCAAGGAAAGAGATGGTTTCTTTGTGACAATGAATATCAGCTTGATTCTTTTGGAGCCAATTTATTCCAAGGATTCCATCATAGACTCCCAAGGGTAGGACTCTAAACTGGCACTCTGTTACATTCCCATCTAGACTAAATTGAATAAGGTCTGTCTCAAGGTGTGTGAAAAGAATATTTCCACTTGCCAATTCCACTTGCATAGGTTTTCTTGATTTTTGATTTAGGACTATTTTACGCAGACATCTTGGGGAGATAAAAGAATGAGTACTGCCTGAATCAATCAAAAGCTTGAATTGCTTACCCTGGTACTCTGCTGGAGTTTGGAGGACTAAAAATTGACGATTATTCCCTTAATGCTCTATTGCTACATAGATCTGTCCTTTTTCTTTCTCCACTTCCTCAGCTATAGTGACAGCTCTAGCTGCTGCTGTCTGAGGTGGAACTCTCTCTCTTTGGTTATCCCAATTCTGGGAGGGAGTTCAAAGACTGCTTTACATGGAGGCTGTAGGCTGAGCTGGCGCTCTTCTGGGGTTGCCCTGATTCTGGTGCGGGGGACCCTGATTATTGGACTGATACGAAGAAGTCTGTCTTTGAATTCTGGGACCCTAGCTTCCTTGGCCCACAGAAGGAAATGGGAAATCCTTGAGCTAGTGCCCAAACCCCTGACATCCGCCGAAGCCTCTGTTCTCGCTTCGAAGCTCTTCCCTTTGCATTCTTGAGAGAGCAGAAGTTTCTGAGAAAGAACTTCGAGGGAAAGGTCTTCCTTTATTCCTGATGCTTCCCGTCTCTAGATTCTGGTTGGGACCTTGGTGTCTCTTTGGAGGCGGAAAGTTGGAAGAACTTCCTGGTGTCTCGAATCTTTTGAAGGATGAGGGAGCTAGCTTTGGGGGGACTTTCACGATGAAGGCTTTGGCAAAGTCCTTTCCCATTCTAACAGCTTCTGGCCATGGACACTGGCTTGGCATTCTTGACCAGTGTGTCTAAGGGTTCGTTCATTCCCCGAGTGAACCTGGCCATGAGTTTCTCTTCATCTAGAGGTAGTGAATATTTGAGTAGAAGAGCAAATGCTTGGTGAAATTCTTTGATGGTTTTGCTCCCCTGATTTAGCTCTTCATCTAAAGGTGGTGAATATTCACTTGAGGAGAAGAGCAAATGCCGTATGGCCTAATAACACCATTCAATCCTACCCCTACATGTTGGTAAACCCACTTCCAAGTCAGAGAGTGGTTTCTCCATGCCACCCTGGCTGTTTCCACAATTTTCAGCCTAGCAAGAGCCATTTTGCTCCTCTCATTGTAGCCGATGACATCAAAATACTCCTCCATTGCTTCAACCCATTTCTCTATAGCTTCACCCAAGTTCACCCCTTCACCTTTGAAGGGTCCTGTGGCTGAGTTCTGTGAAGAGCCTTGCGAACGTCGAGGTCAAGCTCTTCTTCATCAGTGAGAGGGTCTGGCTAAGAGCCACGGTTCCCTCGCCTCATGATTTTGCCAAAAATGATATATTGTTAAATTTGTATTTTGATGTCGTCCACGAGATCCTAAGACTTAAGAGGTTCGAAAAATAATTTCTTAAACAAGATAAATGATCTTATTGGAGATCTATGACATATGTCGCTAGGTAACAGATTTTACTTCATCAATTCGTTCAATAAACAATCACTTATACAACAACAGGGAATTTTTCCACAAAACATTTCTTTATTTATAGAAAGGTTGCAATATGTACATAGAGCAGCTCGGCTCCATAAGTCAAAATCTCCTCGGGAGACGCATAAGAAGACAGCGATACTGGGCTATAGACATGCCGTGATATAAATGTTCCCTTACTGCCAAGGGAGCTACTATCTTCTCCTTTAGGAATAAAGCGACTAAGGAGTCTGTAGATTTGGCAGGAAAGTCTAAAATTTTGAGTGATATTAAATAACACCATGTATCACTTTCAACGTCATCAAAATCATGGTTAATGAAAGATTCTTTCTCAGCATCGCACGCTGGTCACAAGAGACATGGACATACTGCCCTCCTGTAAACCACTTGTGTTGAAAATTGCTTTTTTTGTTCCGCCTTTCATTTTCGAACAAAAAGGCAGCCCCAATCTGCCGCGTATTTCATTTCCATAGTTTGTTGTCTCTCCGCTGGGTCAGGGAAATATAGATCTTCAAAATGGCCTGTGAGTCTAGCTCGGCTCGTTCGAGTTGTAGCTAAAGAGATGAGATGCTCGAAGGCGAACGCAGTCATGTCTTGTGACTAGGTGAGGTCGAGAACACCAAATAAATGAGGAACTTCCATCTATAAAACCAAATTCTTTGATTAAAATTCTTTGAGTTAATGAAGCTTAAGGAATGAAAATACAATATGTAAATGCTCTTTCTGAGTTTTTATTACAATTTTCTGATAAGAATTCGTTTCTCCTTATTAGTTTTTTCTTATAAGAATTCGTTTCTCCTTATTAGCTTTCAACAAAGCTCTAATACCAGCTGTGAGACCCCTGTCCCCTCCGCGGTGCCCCCTCTCCGAGGGCGCTGGCACGGCGAAAGAAGCGTCAGCCTCTCGTGCGGGGTAGGGATCCACACTCGAGGCCTCGCCCATGGATGTCCGGACAAGGGACTAGCCTGGCGGTTCATCCGAAACCAAATGCGGAAAAACTTCCCTTGCCCAGAAGGCACGGGCAATTCCTCCAAGGAAAATCTTCAAACGGGAGAATTAATCTAACGGGTCAAAGTCTTAACTATTCAAATTGATCCGACTGAACCTGAAGTCACATGGTCAAATCAAGAAGAGACTTGCACTTGGTCCATAGAATCACCGCTTTTTTCCTCCCTTAACGAGGTACAGCCACCACTGATTCCCTCCCACAAAACAAGGGTCTTCTCAGGACTTCATCTAACTAACGCAACGAATCTTATCTTAGTTGTATTGTAGGAATCCCCCGCTTCAACCAGCCCATGTGTTAGCCAACCACCCGACCACTATATTGGTGGGATTCCTTTAAAAGGATTTGGTTATGTTTTGCCCGAGTACCGAGGAAAAGAGTTCCCAGGCCCCCTAGCCACAGCATTTCATGCAAAAGTTAAGGTAGGCATATCACGTACACACCCAATATGAAATTGCCATTATAACAGAATCGGTTGTCTTTAAAACAATCCTTTAATGAAAATCATAATACTACTGATCATCATCCTCCGAAATTCTGAGTCCATTGTATTACAAAATATGTCATCTAGACTCTCCATGTTGAAGACCAGCTAGCCAACCAATGAGATCCAATATCAAAATTTGATTCACAAAAGTCATTCTTTTTAGTCCATCCGAATCTTCCTTGACGTACGCATGGGTGTCCTAGCAACCGCGAGCCCGTGCATCACCTAGTCAGAACCCTCTAGGATCCTACTTAGGTGTCCTAGCACTTCACTCAGGGACCGCTTCGTCAGTCCTCGCCCATCATACCAGAAGCGCACCATTTTAACCGTACCGAGGCTGGTCAAGACCTCGGCAGGCTTTGCCCGTGAGAGCGACATCCCTCAACGACTCCTCTCGCCAGCTGTTGCAACACGAACCTCCTCTTAGTAAAACACATGCCAAATGCTTCCTCCAGCATTCTAGCGTAAAATAGTCCTTTAAATGAAAACAGAGGTTCTATGCAAGTAAAATTCCTGGTTTGAGATTGGTTCCACAAAACCCTTTTTCCTGGTTTGAGATTGGTTCCACAAAACCCTTTTTCCTTAATCCACAAAATCATAAATGAGAACCCTTGATCTCTCATCAGGTAATCTACCCATCATTTGACTGATTGTCCAACTAGATTCTTGGTGATTTCAGTCAAGGAAAAACTAGTTAATTCAACGGTAGTCTATTCTTTGTATTAAGAACTGGAATTGGTCCACGACGTTTTTGCTTGATTCAGATCGAGAGATGGACAAGTAGTTCACTGACCGTCCCTCTCATAGTCGTGGTCTAATCAAAATCATTCGGTTTAGTTCTAGCTTTGATTCTAAGGATTTTCTTTAAATAAACATCTACTAAACTTCTAATCGTAAGGAAATTCCAATTTTGTGAATTTCATTCCTTCTTAACCATAATAGATTAAGAATTGATTTTATATGAGAATATCGGATTTTAATGAAAATACTCTTCTTCCATTTAATCTAATTTTGGGTAAATACCAATTTAATGATTTAACCACATAAAATATCTAAAGATATTCTTTCAACCCTAATTCTTTAGGTGGAATTTTGGTGAAAATTCCCCTTTTGTTACCAAAAATTAATTCAATTCTTTCTCTACTTAAATATCATAAAAAATCTTCTTTTTAACTAAATACAATTATCCATTTTTTTGAATGAGCTTAAAATTCCTCTTTTTCTCATTTAATGACTGGATTTCAATTATCATGGGAATTCCTCTTTTATCATAAAATTAATTTATCTAAAATTTTTCTTTAAATTAAATAAAAATATGCATTATTCTAAATATACCAAGAATTTCACTTTTACCATTTAAATGATTGAATTCCAAATATGATGAAAATTTATCTTTCATCATTTAAATTTATTCATGCATAAAATAATTTATCTAAAATTTCTCTTTAAATTAAATAAAAATATGCATTATTCCAAATATACAAGAAATTTCACTTTTACCATTTAAATGATTGAATTCAAAATGATTGAATTCCACTTTTACCATTTAAATGATTGAATTCCAAATATGATTGGAATTCCTCTTTTATCATTTAATTTTTCTCATGCATAAAAATAAATTTAACTAGAATTTCTCTTAAAAATTAAATAAAAATATCCATTAATTTAAATATGATAAGAATTCAACTTTTACCAATTAAATGATTGAATTCCAAATATGATGGGAATTTCTCTTTCACCATTTAAATTTATTCATGCATAAAATAATTTATCTAAAATTCCTCTTTAATTTTAAATTAAAATATTTATTATTTTAATATACCAAATTTTCTCTTTCCCCATTGAAATACATGGATCTCCATTATTATGGGAATTTCTCTTTTTGCATAAAAATGAAATTACTAAAACTTTCTCTTTTTTACTAATTAATTATTTAATTATAAACACTAAAAATTAGTTTTCCATGAATGTAACGAAAATTATTCTTTTAGCATAGGGTGACTAATCCTAGAATATGGTACAAAGTCCTCTTTTCACATTATGCATAAAAATGATTTATGTATTAATTTCCCAAAAATTTTACCATAGCTCCGCTGCTATTATTGATAATTTTTAATATTTTCTAGAAGAATAAGACTTAGTAATATGATTATGATAGAGTAACTATCATTTGGACCTAAATCCAATTTATGGAATTAGTCATAATTTTACCATAGTTTTATTAGTATAAAAGCATTAAAAATAATATTTTTCTAACCTCTAGCTTAACTAGCATAGAGTTTGATCTTTGAATTGAGAATTTATCAATGAGAAGCATCATTTGAATAAGAATTGGTCATAGGAATGACCATTCTTTTGGGGGAGAGAGATATACATAAAAACATCCTAAATTAAGCATAAAGATAAACTTTTTGTGATTAATCATTAAAATTCTTTAGAAAGCTTCATTTGCATTGAAAAACCATTCAATTGAATACTTCTCAAGCTTGAGACGGGTTGAGAACTAAAAATATTGAGAATATTAGAGAAAAAACCATAAAATTACATCTTAACTCTTGATTTGCTTGCTTCTCTATCTTAGAAGGAAGCCCCCAACCAATAAATTGGTTAGTGTGTTGAGAGGAAAGCTCCAAGGATGGTTGAAGAGAGAGAGAATCTCCAATCTCTCCAAAATGTAGAGGATTTTTAAGGGATAATAGAAAATATGCTTATTTTAATGTAATACTGGCATGGTCTTCACAGATGAGAATACAAAAGAATGAGGGTCTATTTATAAGTGAGGGAGACCACTAACTCAGTCCAACTAAGTTTTAGAATTTTCCAGCTTCAGTTTGGCTAACTTTGGACAAGATTTGGACCAGTTTAGCTCCCATTTTGATCTAGTTTGATGCAAGAGAGAGGAGAGATAAAATTATCTTAATATTTTTGAATTAAAAACTCATCCACATGTGTGAAATAGGCGCCTACCTTAAAGTCTCTCCCCTCCTTACCAAGGTGTCAAAAATGTATCATTATTTCAAAATATCTCATTTTTTTAGTAATATCTCATAGTTTTTAACTAAGAAACCTTGTACTCAGTCAACTCTTCATCTTATATGAGCATTTAATCAATTTTGGATATTTTCTTTTATTCATTGAATTTATCTCTTTTAAATCATTTTTAATTGATTCCTAATGCACCTTGGAGAATTTATTTTGAACTTTTGTTTCAGGGAAATATATTTTTGATATTTATAGACTTTATATATCCAAAAATATCTCAATATTGAATTATCTCTCTCTAGAATTTTTTATCTCTCTAGGCAAAAACAAGGAAAAATAATATTTTCTTGTATTCAATAGGGAATGATTACAGGGGATTGAAGTAAAGCTTATTCATTATTCAGCTTGAGGAGGAATCTTATATCCTTTCCCTCTTGAAAAACACAAGATGTCCTCATCTCACAAAGTGGGGTAATATTTCGCCAACTCTTCTTCTTTCTCCCAGGTGGCGTCTTCTAGAGGGAAGAACTTCCACTTTACTAAAAATTCTCTGAGGACTCTGCTCCTGAGAATCTTCTCCCAAACGTCAAGAATTTCCTCAGGTTGGAGTACCATCTGGCCTTGAGTCAGAGAGATCAATTGTTCATCTCATCAAGCACGTGACTCAGGCTGGGTACATATTTCTTAAGCAAACTGACATGGAATACATTATGTACCCTTGAGATGGGGAGGCAGAAGAAGTTTATAGGCTAGATCGCCCACTTTCTTTATAACAGCATTCTGAGAGAGAGCGTCTTGTACTTTCCTAAGGATAAGGAACTTCTTTTTGATCGTACTCGAATGAAGACCATATCTGATTCTTCAAACTCTCTCTCTGATCTCTTTTTATCTGCATACTGCTTTTGCCTATCTTGGGCTACCTTTATATCTTTACGGATTGATTGCATTTGTTGGTCCATGTCATCATGCAATTTTTTGGATATCTCGACTCTCATCAATGGGTCAGACCAAGTCAACGGTGTAAGGCAATCTTGCCCATACAAAGCTTTGAAAGGACTCATCCCAATGCTTCGATGATAAGAAGCGTTGTAAGCAAATTCAACCACATGCAAATGGCTTAACCACTTCTTGGGTTCCCTGCCCACAGCATGACCGAAGGATATCTTCTATTACATGGTTCAATCTTTCAGTCTGGCCATCTATTTTGGGGTGATAGGCTGTGCTGAGATCCAAGAAAGTTCCCACTGCTTCGAAGAATGCAGTCCAGAATTTCGATGTGAATTTGGGATCTCTATCACTTACTATCCTCCTAGGGGTAAGCCATGCAATCTAAAGATCTCTTTAAGGAAAACTCTGGAAACATCCACTGTAGTGTATGTTTCTTTCACTCGAATCAGATAGGCAACTTTGTTTAGCTCGTCAACTACCACAAAAATGGAGTTGTAACCTGATTGCACTGAAGGTAATCCAGTGACAAAGTCCATACTGATACATTTCCACTTCATCTGAGGAATGTCTAGAGGCTGCAGTTTCCCTAGCATCTTGAGACTCTTTGCCTTGACTCTATGACACATTAAGCATTTCCGCACATGATCAAGTACATCCTTTTTTAGTGCTGGCCAGAATAAGATTTTCTTCACAGACATATAGGTTTTTATAAACCCTAGATGTCCAGCTATCAGGCTATCATGGGCTTCTCTCAGAATTCTTCCCTTTATTCCCTCTTCATTGGGAATACATAGCCGATTTTTAAAATACATGCATCCTTCATCCAATTTGTACCCAAGAACTCGACTCATTTCCTAAAGGAGTCCTACTTTCCTACATCATAAGGGTAGCAATAGGGGCAAAGAATTTGTCCTGCATGATTTTCTCCTTTGCTTCACTGATCAATGGATTTGACACCATTGTAATTACAAGCAAGGAGGCTTTTCTGCTGAGCACATCTGCCAGCACATTTTCTTTCCCCGACCGATACTTAATTTCAAAATCAAATTCCTGTAGGGTCTGCATCCATCTCCTTTGATGCATGTTGAGATCCCTTTGGGTAAAGATCCACTTCAAACTTTGATGATCTATCATCAAGGTGAACCTCTGTCCCAAAAGATAATGTCTCCACAACTTCAGAGCATAAACTACTAAGAGTAACTCCAAGTCATGGACGGCATAATTTCTCTCATGTGTTCTAAGTTTCTAGATTCACAGGCCACTGCATGACCTTCTTGCATAATAAGAGCACCGCCTAAGGCACAAACCCATTGGCATCAGTAACTACCTCAAAGGGTTTGGTAAAATCTGGCAACTTAAGGACAGGGTTGGTTACTAAGGCTGTCTTCAATTTATCAAAGGCACTCTGACACATAGCAGTCCACTGAAAAAGGGTACTCTTCTTGAGAAGGTTAGTTAAAGGAGATGCTATCTGAGCATACCTAGGTATATAAAGATCCTATACCATCCGGTTAATCCTATGAATCCTCTGACTTTCTTTACCGTCTTGGGTTTTGGCCATTCTACAACTGCTTGCATCTTTGCGGGGTTAGGAGAAATCCCATCTTTTGACACTATGAATCCCAAGTATTCCACCTGGTCAACAGAGAAAGAACACTTGCTCTTTTTTTCAAAGAGTTGGTGTTTCCTTAGGATTTCCAAGACCTTGCGCACATGATCTTCAACATTCTTTGAATATACCAAGATATCATCAAAGAAGACAAGAACAAAATCATCCAAGTATTCTCTGAGAATATCCTGCATAAGATGATTAAATGTCGTCGGGGTATTAGTCAATCCAAACAGCATGACTCTGAACTCATAATGCCCATAGCGAGTATGGAATGTTGTCTTCGGGATGTCCTGTTCCTTGATTCTGATCTGGTAGTACCCGAATTTGAGATGATTCTATCTTTGTGAACATTTGGGTCCCACTTAACCGATCCAAAAGTTCATCAATCCTAGGGATAGGATACTTATTTTTAATTTTTAATTGATTCAATCCTCTGTAGTCAATACAGAGTCTTAAGGTTCCATCTTTCTTCTTTTGAAAGAGAACAGGCGCACCCCAAGGTGAGACACTGGTTCTGACGAATCCCTGCTCTAACAGTTGTCTTAACTGCTCCTTACGTTCTATGGCTTCAGGGACTGGCATTTTGTATGCATGCTGAGCCACTGGCTGAGCTCTGATGAGGGTTAACTCGATCTCATGATCTACTTTGCGAGACGGAGGCATCTCAGTCAGCTCGTCTCAGGGAACACATCTGCATACTCACTTAACCACTCTGGTTCTTTAGCCTTGCATTTTATGTCTACTGGATTCATCTTAATGACATAAACAACTTGCCTCTTTCTGAGCCCTTTTAACAATTTAAAAGCCTTGACTAATTGCAACACTAGGGATCCAAAAATTCTAGTTCCTTGAACTTTCTTCTCATGAAGGTCAAGGAAAGAGATGGTTCCTTTGTGACAATGAATATCAGCTTGATTCTTATGGAGCTAATCAATTCCAAGGATTCCATCATGAAAGATCCCTACCCCCTCCGCACAACGAATTCGAGGGTGCTAGCCCAGAAGTAGCACTTCTTGCGCGGGACAAAGCCTCTCACTCGAGGCCTCGCCCATGGATATCTAGACGACAAGAGACTAATCCCTCAGTTCTTCCAAAACCGAACCTTGAAAAACTTCCCTCGCCCAGAAAGCACGGGCAATTCCTTCATGGGATATTTTTATTCTAACATAGTCAAGGTCATCACACTAACCGAACTGATTTGACTGAACCCGTAAATCACATGGTCAAATCAAGGAAAAGACTTGCACTTGGATCATAGAGACCAACACTTTTTTCCTCATCGAGAGGCACAACTGTTGTCGGCGCTTCATGCAAACTTCAAGATAGTCACACCACTTATACACCCAAATGAAATTTCCTGTTTCACATATTCAGCTAACTTTAAAACAATCTTTCAATGAAATCATAGTATCACTGATCATAATCCTCCAAAATATCCGATTGATTTCTAGTTTTCGATCATTCCTTCATTGGTGTACCTATGGCATCATTGGCAACCAGAATGCTCACCACCTGTCCACTCAGGGGCCTTTTCAATAATTTCAAGCTCATAGTACTCGGAAATATATTCACTTATAAAAATCCAGATGGACTCTCTGTTGAAGATCAGCAAGATCAACCAACATATCCATATAAAAGAGCCATGGACTCATCCGTTGAGGACCAGCAAGATCAATCAACCCGATCCATGCTTGAATTCAAAAAACAACTCTTACTCCTTGTTCCAATATCTTCCTTGACGCATGCATGGGTATCTTTGGCGACCCAGAGCCCAAAGCATCGTATGGTCAGCACCCTCTAGGATCCTTCGCAGGTCACCTAGCGCTTCACTCATAGGCCGCTTCCTTGGTCCCTCATCCACTGTACCGGAAGCTCACCATTTAAATCGAGCCGAGGCTAGTCAAGACCTCGGTTGACCGTGCTATGCGAGATGTCCTCGGTTGACTCTCCATCAGCTGGTTGCAACTTTATCACTTAGGTCTCCACCACGACCTCATTCATAAGACGGTCAAAATTCCTCCCCAGCATTCTTGACATAAAATAGTCATTTAAAAACAAGTCATAAATACAGTTTTTATAACGAACTCTTGTCTTTCCACATTGTTCCACATCAATCCACGTTACTTAATCCAAGTCCAATCATATGTATTCCCATCGTCCTTCATCCATTCTCATCCAATCACATCATTTTCCATTCTCATCCAATCACATTTAATTTCTTGAGATGTTGTACTCAGTCAACTCTTCATCCAATCACATTTAATTTCCTCTTTTTTTCATTTAATTTCTTGGATCTCAATTATTATGGAAATTCCTCTTTTTACATTTAATTGCTTGAAATCTAAATGTCATGGGAATTCCTCTTTTATCATCAAATAAATTTATCTAAAATTCATCTTTTCTTTAATACAAATGTTAAATATTCCAAATATACCAAGAATTTCTCTTTTTCCATTTAAATGATTGAATTCCAAATATGATGGGAATTCTTCTTTTATCATTTAAATTTATTAATGCATAAAATAATTTATCTAAATTTTTTTAATTTTTAAATAAAATATCCATTATTTTAATATTCCAACTTTTCTCTTTCTCCATTGGAATACATGGATCTCCATTATCATGGGAATTCCTCTTTCATCATAAAAATAAAATTACTAAAAATTCATCTTTTTCTTTAATTAACTAATTATACATAAACATTAAAAATCAGTTTTCCATGGATTGACGAGAAATATTCATTTAACATAAGATGACTAATCCTAGAATATGGTAGGAAGTCCTCTTTTCACATTATGCATAAAAATGATTTATGTGTTAATTTTTAAAAATTTTACCATAGCTCTGCTGCTATTACTGATAATTTTTAATATTTTGTAAAAGAATAAGACTTAGTAATAGGATTATGATAGAGTAACTATCATTTGGACCAATATCCAATTTATGGACTTAATTCCTAAGTTTACCATAATTTACATAACATTAAAGCATAAAAAAGCCATCTCTTTGGCCTCTAGCTTGACTAGCATAGAGTTTGATTTTAGAATTAAGAATTACTCCATGAGAAGCATCATTTGAATTGAGAATTGGTCATAGGAATGACCATTCTTTGGGGGAGAGAGAGATATACATAAAAAAACATCCTAAATTAAGCTTAATTGTAAACTTTATGTGATTAATCATTAAAAGTCATTAGAGAGCTTCATTTGCATTGAAAAACCATTCAATTGAATACTTCTCAAGCTTGAGAGGGATTGATAAGTGAAAAACATTTAGAAGATTAAGAAAAAACCATAAAGTCACACCTTACCTCTTGTTTTGCTTGATTCTCTATTCTTAGGAGACGCCTCCAACCAATCAATTGGTTAGTATGTTGAGGAAAGCTCCAAGGAAGGTTGAAGAGAGAGAGAAGCTCCAATCTCTCCAAAATGTAGAGGATTTTTAGGAGATAATAGAAAATATACTTATTTTAAGGTAATATTGGCATGGTCTAGTTCACAGATGAGAATATAAAAGAATGAGAGTCTATTTATAGGTGAGGGAGGCCACTAAATGAGTCCAACTAAGTTCTAGAATTTTCCAGCTTCAGTTTGGCTGAATTTGGACTAGTTTGGCTCCCTTTTTTATTTGGTTTATAAAAATATCTTAATATTTTTGAGTTTAAAACTGATTCACATGTGTGAAATAGGCGCCTCCTTGAAGGCTCCCCCTTTCCTTACCAAGGTGTCAAAATTGTATGATTACTCCTAACTATCTCATTTTTTTAAAAATATTTCATAATTTTTAACTAATAAATCTTGTACTCAGTCAACTCTTCATCTTTTGTGGGCATTTAGTCATTTTTGTGTATTTTCTTTTATTCATTGGATTTATCTCATCCCAACACTTGGATTAATCTTATTGGTCCATAGGAACCTTAATTGGACCATAATCCAAAAATTTTAGAAAATCTTGACCCTTGGCTAAGGTCTTTTAAATCATTTTTAATTGATTCCTAATGCACCTTGGAAAACTTATTTTGATTTTTTGTTTCAGCGAAACATATTTTTGATATTTGTAGAATTTATATATCCAAAAATATCTCAATATTGAATTACCACTCTCTAGAAATTTTTATCTCACTAGGCAAAAACAAGAAAAAATAATATTTTCTTGTATTCAAAAAATAGGGAATGATTACAGGGGATTGAAGTAAAGCTTATTCATTATTCAGGCTGAGGAGGAATCTTACATCATTATTCAGGCTGAGGAGGAATCTTACATCCTCTTCCACTTGAAAAACGCGAGATGTCCTCATCTCGTAGGTGGAGTATGATCTCTTTCATTTTCTTCTTCTTCTTCAATTGCTTCCAGCGTTACTGCCTTGGAAGTGGATGGCCGATTTGGGAACATCTCTCTTCGACTTCCCCTATTCTAAAGCAGAGGTCTTGCATAACTTTGGATTGAAACTGCAGGTTGGTTAGAGGATCTACCTCTAGGATTTCCCTGATTTTGGCGGAAAGGAACCTGATTACTCTGGAAGGAAGGAGTTGGAGTCTGGAATCTTGGTCCCTAATTTTCCCACCCCAAAAACCTTGATCCAAAAGGAGTTAGGCAATCTATACTGCGATGTCCAAATCCTTGACAGTTATAGCATTTCACTTCGTTGTTCAAGGGTGGAACTTCTCAAGTTGAATTCAAGGGGATTGAGTTCTGGGAAAGGGACCTTTCTTCCATTCTGGAACTTTCCATATTGTGAGCATGACCTTGTTGTCTCTTAGGCGGTGGAAGGTTGGAATCACCTTCTAGAGCTAGAAATCTTTTGAAAGATGATGGTGCTGGCTCTTTAACGAGACCTTGACATCAAAGGCCTTGGCAAAATCCTTCTTCATCTACCATGGAAACTGGCTTGGCATTCTTTACTAGGATATTCAATGATTCGTTCAGTCCCTGAACGAACCTGGCATCAGCTGTTCTTCATCTAGTGGTGGCGGACTATTTGAGGAGGAGAGCGAATGCTTGGTGATACACTTCAATAGTTCTACTCTCCTGGGTTAACTCTAAGAACTTGTTCATCTTGGTTTCCAAAAAGTCGAGAGGACATAATCTCTTCCTTAGGTAAATTTTGAGATCATTCCATGTCTGAGTGTTCCGATCCAGACGGTTTGTCTCGCAGTGGTTCCTCCATGCCACTCTGGTTGTTTCTACTATCTTCAGCCTTGCAAGAGCCATTTTGCTCTTCTCATTGTACCCGGTGACATCGAAGTACTCTTCTTCCATTGCTTCAATCCACTTCTCCTCCAGCCTCGCCCAAGTTTTCCCCTTCACCATTGAAAGACCCAGGGTACGATCTATGAAGAGTTTTACAAACATCCAAGTCGAGCTCTTCCTCATTGATTTGGGGGTTATCATTCCTACCATGACAATCTCGATCCATGACCCTATCAATACGAAAATTCTTGTTAAGTCCCTTTATTCATAATTCAAACCCGACTTTAGATCCAATTGATTCTGGGGTTCTTTAGATTGGTCAGTCTCCCACAGAATCCTCGGATAAAGATCCTTCTAACAGAAGAACATACAGAACTCATTATCAGAGAACATCAGTCCAGCCTAACCCCATCCATTCCCTTGGGTTAGCCAACTGCCCCCCAACCATTGTAGTGATAGAATCCGTTTAGGAATTTGGTTATGTTTTGTCCTGGGTACCAGGGAAAAGAGTTCCCAGGCCCCCTAGCCGGTGCTTCCTGCAAACTTCAAGATAGTCACACCACTTACACACCCAATATGAAATTGCTTGTTTCACAGATTCAGCTAACTTTCAAACAATCTTTTAATGAAATCATAGTATCACTTATCATAATCCTCCAAAATATCTGGTTGATTTCTAGTTTCCGATCATTTCTTCATCGATGTACCTATGGCATCATTGGAAACCATAACGCTCACCACCTGTCCACTCAGGGACCTTTTCAAGAGTTCCTAGCTCATAGTACCCAGAAATATATTCACTTATAAAAATCCATATGGACTCTCCGTTGAAGATCAGCAAGATCAACCAACAGATCCATATAAAAGAGCCATGGACTCATCTGTTGAGGGGACCAACAAGGTCAATCAACCCGATCTATGCCCGAATTCAGAAAACAACTCTTACTCCTTGTTCCAGTATCTTCCTCGACACACGCATGGGTATCTTTGGCGACCCAGAGCCGGAGCACCGTATGGTCAGCACCCTCTAGGATCCTTCGCAGGTAGCGCTTCACTCATGGGCCGCTTCCTTGGTCCCTCATCCACCGTACCGAAAGCTCACCATTTAAATCGAACCGAGGCTGGTCAAGACCTCGATTGACCGTGCTACACGAGACGTCGTCCGTTGACTCTCCATCAGCTGTTGCAATGAATTATAAGATAAATATCATCATGTCTGAACCTCAAGCAAGTCAGGGATTTCATACAATTGCGATACTTCCTTTGCCCAATTACCTATTTATGAATCTTCATTCTGAATATCAATTTGTATGAATTTCATCACACAATTCCAACCTTTTACTGCTACTTCATAAATTTTTGACATTTTTGGTTTCTCGGTTGGTCTACTTTAGCCAATTCGCTCTGATACTGCCTCCTCCGCGCAACGAATTCGGGGGTGCTAGTAGTGGAAGTAGCACTTCTTGCACGGGACAGAGCCTTTCACTTGGGGCCTCGCCCCCCACCACGGATATCCGGACAAGAGACTAATCCCTCGGTTCTTCCAAAATCGATGAACCCAAAAAAACTTCCCTTGCCCAGCAAGCACGGGCGATTCCTCCATGGGATATTTTTATTTTAACGTAGTCAAGGTCATCACTAACCAAACTGATCCAACCGAACCCGTAAGTCACATGGTCAGATCAAGGAAAAGACTTGCACTTGGATGATAGAGACCAACGATTTTTTCCTCATCGAGAGGCACATCCATTGATTCTTTTCCATAGAACAAGGACTGTCCGGGATTTACTTCATCTATCGTACCATAATAGAATTGAGTCTCATTTTGGGGATCCATCAGTCTAGCCTAACCTTATCTAGTCCCTTGGGCTAGCCAACCGCCCAAGCACTCTAGTGATAGAATCCGTTTAGGAATTTGGTTATGTTTTGTCTCAGGTACCACGGAAAAGAGTTCCCAGGCCCCCTAGCCGGTGCTTCATGCAAACTTCAAGATAGTCACACCACTTACACACCCAATATGAAATTACTTGTTTCACAGATTCAGCTAACTTTAAAATAATCTTTTAATGAAATCAAAGTATCACTGATCATAATCCTCCAAAATATCTAGTTAATTTCTAGTTTTCGATCATTCCTTGATCGGTGTACCTATGGCATCATTGGGGCAACTAGAACGCTCACCACCTATCCACTCAGGAACCTTTTCAATAGTTCCTAGCTCATAGTACCCGAAAATATATTCACTTATAAAAATCCAGATGGACTCTTCGTTGAAGATCAGCAAGATCAACGAAAGATCCATATAAAAGAGCCATGGACTCATCCTTTGAGGACTAGCAAGGTCAATCAACCCGATCCATGCCCGAATTCAGAAAACAACTCTTACTCCTTGTTCCAATATCTTCCTCGATGCACGCGTGGGTATCTTCGGTGACCCAAAGCCCGAGCACCATATGGTCAGCACCCTCTAGGATCCTTTGCTGGTCACCTAGTGCTTCACTCACAGGCCGCTTCCTTGGTCCCTCATCCACCGTACCGAAAGCTCACCATTTAAATCAAATCGAGGCTGGTCAAGACCTCGATCGACCGTGCTACGCGAGACGTCCTCCGTTGACTCTCCGTCAGCTGTTGCAACTTTATCACTTAGGTCTCCACCACGACCTCATTCACAAGACGGTCAAAATGCTTCCCCAGCATTCTTGACATAAAACAGTCCTTTAAAAACAGGTCATAAATACAGTTTCTATAACGAACTCTCGTCTTTCCACATTGTTCCACATCAATCCACATTACTTAATCCAAGTCCAATCATATGTATTCCCATCGTCCTTCATCCATTCTCATCCAATCACATCATTTTCCATTCTCATCCAATTACATTTTCCATTCTCATCCAATCACATCATTTTTCATCTCATCACATTTTTCCACATTTATACTCATCACATCTTATCCACTCGCATCTATCCATATCCACATCTCATCACGTAACATTCATTCGCATCTCATCCATTCATATCTACCCCGATCCACATCACATCACATCCATTTCACCTCACATCTCATTCATTCACATCTATCCTGATTCACATCCCATCACCTCTCATCCATTCACATCACATCTCATTCATTCACATCTATCCCGATTCACATCACATCACATCCATTCATATCTATCCCAATTTACATCATATCACATTACATCCATTTCACATCACATCTCACCCATTCATACTTATCCTGAATCACATCACATCACATCCATTCACATTCATCACATTCATTGTATCCCCATTCCATCACATACATTCTACCCACCTTACATCACGTCCACATCTATCCGCATCATATCTCATTCATTCCATCCACTTTACATCACATCCACATTATATCTCATTCATACACATCCCCATCTCATTCATCCACATCCACATGTTATCACATCCATTCACATCCTATTCCCATTTAGTAGCTTTTCCTACTTCGATACCGATAATGGGACTTATTTTTGCCAATTGTTTCGTTTAGATAAAGGTTCTTTTTCACGAGATGACTATTTCCATATTCTTTCTCAAGTTCTCAAATGAATTATATTCAATATTTCTCTTTTGAATAAAAGAATTCATGGGATTTAAAAAAAATCAATTTTATCCATATTTTCACTTTTGATAAATATTCATAAATTTAATTATACTAAAAATTACTCTTTTTTCCATTTAATTACTTGGATCTCAATTATCATGGGAATTCCTCTTTTTACATTTAATTTCTTGAAATCTAAATGTCATGGGAATTCCTCTTTTATCATCAAATAAATTTATCTAAAATTTCTCTTTTCTTTAATAAAAATATTCAATATTCCAAATATACCAAGAATTCCTCTTTTCCCATTTAAATGATTGAATTCTAAATATGATGGAAATTCCTCTTTTCTCATTTAAATTTATTCATGCATAAAATAATTTATCTAAAATTCTTCTTTAATTTTTAAATAAAATATCCATTATTTTAACATTCCAACTTTTCTCTTTCTCCATTGGAATACATGGATCTCCATTATCATGGGAATTCCTCTTTTATCATAAAAATGAAATTACTAAAAATTCATCTTTTTCTCTAATTAACTATTTATACATAAACATTAAAAATTAGTTTTCCATGGATATGACGAGAATTATTCATTTAACATAGAATGACTAATCCTAGAATGTGGTAGGAAGTCCTCTTTTCACATTATGCATAAAAATGATTTGTGTTAATTTTTAAAAAATTTACCATAGCTAGACTTAGTAATAGGATTATGGTAGAGTAACTATCATATGGACCAATATCCAATTTATGGACTTAATTCCCAAGTTTACCATAATTTATGTAACATTAAAGCATAAAAAGGCCATCTCTTTGGCCTCTAGCTTGACTAGCATAGAGTTTGATTTTAGAATTAGGAATTACTCCATGAGAAGCATCATTTGAATTGAGAATTGGTCATAGAAATGACCATTCTTTGGGGGAGAGAGAGATATACATAAAAAAACATCCTAAATTAAGCATAAATGTAAACTTTATGTGATTAATCATTAAAATTCATTAGAGAGCTTCATTTGCATTGAAAAACCATTCAATTGAATACTTCTCAAGCTTGAGAGGAGTTGAGAAGTGAAAAACCTTTAGAAGATTAAGAAAAAACCATAAAGTCACACCTTACCTCTTGTTTTGCTTGATTCTCTATTCTTAGGAGAGGCCCCCAACCAATCAATTGGTTAGTATGTTGAGAAAAGCTCCAAGGAAGGTTAAAGAGAGAGAGAGAGAAGCTCCAATCTCTCCAAAATGTAGAGGATTTTTAGGGGATAATAGAAAATATACTTATTTTAAGGTAATACTGGCATGGTCTAGTTCATAGATGAGAATACAAAAAATGAGGGTCTATGTATAGGTGAGGGAGGCCACTAACTGAGTACAACTAAGTTCTAGAATTCTCCAGCTTCAATTTGGCTAAATTTGGACAAGATTTAGACTAGTTTGGCTCCCTTTTTTATGTAGTTTGATCCCAAGAGAGAGGAGAGATAAAAATATCTTAATATTTTTGAGTTTAAAATTGATTCACATGTGTGAAACCGGAATCTCCTTGAAGGCTCCCCCTTTCCTTACCAAGGTGTCAAAATTGTATGATTACTCCAAAATATCTCATTTTTTTAGTAATATTTCATAATTTTTAACTAATAAATCTTGTACTCGGTCAACTCTTCATCTTATGTGGGCATTTACTCATTTTTGGGTATTTTCTTTTATTCATTGGATTTATCTCATCCCAACACTTGAATTAATCTTATTGGTCCATAGGAACCTTAATTGGACCATAATCCAAAAATTTCAGAAAATCTTGACCCTTAGGCTAAGGTCTTTTAAATCATTTTTAATTGATTCCTAATGCACCTTGGAAAATTTGTTTTAATTTTTTATTTCAGGGAAACATATTTTTGATATTTATAGAATTTATATATCCAAAAATATCTCAATATTGAATTACCACTCTCTAGAAATTTTTATCTCACTAGGCAAAAACAAAGAAAAATAATATTTTCTTGTTTTAAAAAACAGGGAATGATTACAGGGGATTATAGTAAATCTTATTCATTATTCAGGCGGCTAAGGAGGAATCTTACATCCTCTCCCACTTGAAAAACGCGAGATGTCCTCATCTCGCAGGTGGAGTATGATCTCTTTTATCTTCTTCTTCTTCAATTGCTTCCAGCGTTACTGCCTTGGAAGTGGATGGACGATTTGGGAACATCTCTCTTCGACTTCCCCTATTCTGAGGCAAAGGTCTTGCATTACTTTGGATAGGTTGGTTAGAGGATCTACCTCTGGGATTTCCCTGATTTTGGCGGAAAGGAACTTGATTACT
Source organism: Cibotium barometz (assembly GCF_041138505.1). NCBI lineage: Eukaryota > Viridiplantae > Streptophyta > Polypodiopsida > Cyatheales > Cibotiaceae > Cibotium > Cibotium barometz. The sequence goes on from NC_141106.1 coordinate 22,736,548, forward strand.
CTGGAAGGAAGGAGCTGGAGTCTGGAATCTTGGTCCCTGATTTCCCCTATTCTGAGCAAGAGGTCTTGCATTACTTTGGATTGAAACTGTAGGTTGGTTAGAGGATCTACCTTTGGGATTTCCCTGATTTTGGCGGAAAGGAACCTGATTACTCTGGAAGGAAGGAGCTGGAGTCTGGAATCTTGGTCTTTGATTTCCCCACCCCAAAAACCTTGATCCAAAAAGGAGTTGGGCAATCCATACTGCGATGTCCAAATCCTTGACAGTTATAGCATTTCACTTCCTTGTTCAAGGGTGGAACTTCTGAAGTTGAATTCAAGGGGATTGAGTTCTGGGAAAGGGACCTTTCTTCCATTCTGGAACTTTCCATATTTTGGTGAAAGATGATGGTGTTGGCTTCGGCGGGACCTTGATATCAAAGGCCTTGGCGAAATCCTTCACCATCCGCACTGCTTCGGCCATGGAAGCTGGCCTTGCATTCTTCCACTAGGATATTCAATGGTTCGTTCAGTCCCCGAATGAACTTGGCCATCAGCTGTTCTTCATCTAGTGGCCGTGAGTATTTGAGGGGAGGAGAGCAAACGCTTGGTGATACACTTCAATAGTTCTGCTCTCCTGGGTTAACTCTAAGAACTTGTTCATCTTGGTTTCCAAAAAGCTCGGAGGACATAATCTCTTCCTTAGGTAAACTTTGAGATCATTCCATGTCTGAGTGTTCCGATCCAGACGGTTTGTCTTGCAGTGGTTTCTCCATGCCACTCTGGCTGTTTCTACTATCTTCAGCCTTGCAAGAGCCATTTTGTTCTTCTTATTGTACCCAGTGACATCGAAGTACTCTTCCATTGCTTTGATCCACTTCTCCACAGCCTCGCCCAAGTTTTCCCCTTCACCCTTGAAAGGTCTAGGCTGCGATCAATGAAGAGTTTAACGCATCCAAGTTGAGCTCTTCCTCATCGAGTTGGGGGTTATCATTCCTACCATGATGACCTCAATCCATGACCCTATTGTTGAAATGTAGAGAGAAAGAGACGAGACAAGAGACACATCATGTACGCTCCCAAAGACACATTCATATTGAGGACAAGATACATATATATAGGTGAGACCAAGTTAGGTAGAGTGAGCCATATATAGAGCTCCAACACCCCCACTCAAACAAGGGTCTCTAGCTATGGATGAAAAAAACCCTTGGGGAGTACAAGGGAAAAACCCAAGCCCCTATACAAATGTGAAAATATGAACTAGAAGTAATGATGTGAAAGTGCATTGTGCATCTATGTACAAATATAGAAAAGTATGCAAAGGCACTATCATGATTGAACATTGTCCAAGTGACCAGATGATTGCAGATATTCTTACCAAAGGTCTCAATGAGTCACGCTTCATTCTCTTGCGCTCAGAGCTTGGAGTTGCCTTGGGCTCACTCTTTCTAAATTAGGCTCTTTACTCTTATGGTAGCTTTGTACATATATCGTTGTAATCTTCTAGACACCATGCACTTTGCACATTTCACAATTGCACACTATGACCTCTTGGTCCTTTTGTGGAGAACATATAGCATCACTGTACGTGGTAGGATCTTCAGAAGTAGAGAAAACATTAGCATCAAAATCTTCATCATAAAATGACAAGAACCATGCTCAAAATCAATAGGCTGATCAATAAAAATTTCAACATCATCAATGACAACATTCGGAATCAATGGTTGTGAAGAGGAAAGTTGCTCTTTAGATGGTTGTGAAGAGGAAAGTTGCTCTATAGAAGAAGATTCATCATCACACAAGAATGGAAAAGCTTGAAGCAAAGATTTAGTATCATCAGAATCATCCATGGACCATGTACCGCCCATAAGCTGTTCATTGAAAATAGCATCACGATTCACAAGCACTTTCTTGGAGGACGGGTCATAGAATTTTTAGCCTTTTGGAAGTGTCAGAATACCCAATAAAAATAACTTTAAGCCCAGGAGCATCAAGATTTGCTCGTGTTTCTTTAGGAACATGAATATAAGCAATACATCCAAAGGTTCAAAAATGAGATACAGAAGGAATTTCACCTGTCCATGTGTGATGGGTATCTTACCAGAACGAGCAGTAGTAGGAAGATGATTCTGAACAAAGACTACTGTCAAGAGAGCTTCGCTCTAGAAAACACGAGATAACCCAGAATGAATCAGCATACATCGTATAGCATTGATAATAGTGTGATTCTTACATTCAGCAACACCGTTCTGTTGAGGTGAATATGGAATAGTATGTTCATGATGAATACCGTGGTCCGTACAATAACTCTCAAACTCACGAGACACATATTCTCCACCATTATCGCTGCGAAGTTTCTTGAGGCGACGACCAGTTTGAAGTTTAGCAGCCTTGTGAAATTGATTAAAAATAGATAACGCCTCAGATTTTTGTCGAAGCAAGAAAACAACTGTATACCGTGAGTAATCATCAATAAACGTAATGAAATAACGATGTTGTGTTCTCGATGGAGACAAAGGTCCACAAATGTCAGTATGAACAAGATCCAACAAATCATGAGAATGAACTGAATTCGAGAGAGGAAAGGGTTTACGATTGTGTTTGCCAAGAGCACAAAACTCACAGATTCCCATATGAGGATGAGCTTTAAGATCCATGCCATGTACAAGACCTTGACGATGAAGATCAAGAAGCTTTGAGAAATCAGCATGAACAAAGCGATGATGCCATATCTTGTAATCATGATCACCTGGAGGAGCAGTGACAACATTTGCTACAACATCATTAAGAGAGAGCTCAAACAAATTACCATTACGAGAAGCAGTTGCAATAATCTGTCCATCTTTCTCAATGCGGCATTTGGTGTGGTCGAATCCAACAAACAAACCAAGATCAACAAGTCTTGCAACTGAAAGAAGATTACGTTGAAGTTTTGGGATATGTAAAACCCCTCAAAACTCGAGTTGAAGAAGATAAGGTGCCAAGATATAAATCTCCAATGCCCTTGACTTGACAAGTTGTATCATCAGCAAGATAAACAACACGCTTAACAGGTAAAGAATGATAGTTATGTAGCCACTTAGATTCATATGTCATATTTCCTGTAGCACCAGAATCAATAATGAAAAGTGAACCATCACGTACATGAAGTATTCTATCTGGGGGAACTAAACATAAAACACAACTTGTTTCAGGCATAACATTATCATGATGCTCGGCTGCATATGCTCGATTTCGATCTACATCAAATCGACGCTTAAAGCACATTGAAGAGGGATGATCAGATTTTCCACAATAATCACAAGAAGAAGAATCTCTAGATAAACGTGGTTGTTTTGTGGTAATGTTGTGTTCTTCATCATATTGACGTGCCCAACAGTCATCTTCAGTATGACCATTCCTATTGCAGTAAGAACAATGCTTGTTAGGAAATTTGAGACGAGAGAAACTACCACCACGACGACCACCTCTTCGGTTGCCTCGTTTTTGAAAAGGACGCCTTCGCACATAAAAGGCCCGTTCCAACTATTGTGACTCAGTCTCCTCTTGTTGTGAAAACATAGCTGCATCATGACCAACGCTACGTCGTTGTTGACGCTGAGAATACTCAATCAAAGATATGCAAGTTTGGTCAAAATCAAGACCGTCCTTGTTAGAAAGAATGGTAACAATGTTGTCATAAGACGGATCCTTTATCGTATCAAGAAGAATTGTAATAAGTTGCTTTCGTGGAATGGGATCACCCGCAGCAGTAAGTTGATTAATAATAGATTTGAAAGAATCAATATGCCCCGTCATAGCAATATCAACTTCATACTGTAACTTTGAAAGCAAACCTCTCAAATAAAGTGTTTCTGTAACAGACTTTTTCTGAAAATTTGCTATAAGATACTCCCATACGTCATGGGAAGTAGGAAAGTCATACACATCAAGCATGAGAGAATCACTAAGAGCAAAAAGAATGTACCGACGAGCTGCTTTATCACGACTCTGCCAATCCATATAAGCAAGACGCCATGCATCAAAAATAGGGCCTTCCGTGATAAGAACGTTGTCAGAATCCGGAATAGACGGACAAAGAGAATCGCCAATAACAACATCTGAGAGCTCATCGCCTTCAAGAATTAACAACATCTTTGCTTTCCAACCGGGAAACCCTTGGCCTTGAAAAGAAGGAATAGAACGTTGGCCAGAAGGAAAACCATTAACGAGAACAGTCATAGCCATATCTATCTGCGAGAAGACGTATAAGATTAAATCACAAAATCTGCACACCATAGACGAGGACGACCGCAAGAGATAAGAGACGTCAATAAGAAAAGAGTCCTCAAAATAGAGAGACGTGGGACGCAAGATTCATTGATAGACGCTTGATAAAAAAGCTAGATTGGTCGTTTTGCTAAAAATAGCAAAATAATAAGAGATGCTTGACGAAAAAGCTAGATTTGGCGGTTTGCTAAAAAATAGCAAAATAATAAAAGTCGCTTGATGAAGACGAAACCTGTGTGCTCACACAAAGAACCTGTTTGCTTATTCAAAGAACTTGTTTTGCTGTTTTACAGATGCAGTTTGCCTGAACTGTCATAACTTTTGACTCACAACTCCGTTTGACAAACTTTTTTGATAGGATTCACCAGCACAATACAATCTACGCTAAGGACGTGATTAAGAAACAACTCTAATTACAACAAGTTAAGCTATAAAATCATGTAAACAACACATAATCAAAGAACAATCTTGTAAGACATGAAATTATAATCATGAATTTAACAAGAAGACATAGATGCTTCCCTTATAGATGCTCTGATACCATGTTGAAATGTAGAGAAAAAGACACGAGACAAGAGACACATCATGTACGCTCCCAAAGACTGATTCATATTGAGGACAAGATACATATATATAGGTGAGACCAAGTTAGGTAGAGTGAGCCATATATAGAGCTCCAACACCTATCAATACAAAAATTCTTGTTAAGTCCCTTTATTTATAATTCAAACCCGACTTTAGATCCAACTGATTCTGGGGTTCTTTAGATTGGTCAGTCCCCCACAGAATCCTAGGATAAAGATCCAACAATCTTTTAATAAAATCATAGTATCACTGAATGATCATAATCCTCCAAAATATCTGATTGATTTCTAGTTTCTGATCATTCCTTCATCGGTGTACCTTTGGCATCATTGGCAACCAGAACGCTCACCACATGTCCACTCAGGGGCCTTTTCAATAGTTCCTAGCTCATAGTACCCAGAAATATATTCACTTATAAAAATCCAGATGGACTCTCTGTTGAAGATCAGCAAGATCAATCAATAGATCCATATAAAAGAGCCATGGACTCATCCGTTGAGGACCAGCAAGGTCAATCAGCCCGATCCATGCCCGAATTCAGAAAACAACTCTTACTCCTTGTTCTAATATCTTCCTTGACGCACGCGTGGGTATCTTTGGCGACCGAGAGCCCGAGCACCCTATGGTCAGCACCCTCTAGGATCCTTCACAGGTCACCTAGCGCTTCACTCATAGGCCGCTTCCTTGGTCCCTCATCCATCGTACCAGAAGCTCACCATTTAAATCGAACTGAGGCTGGTCAAGACCTCGGTCGACCGTGCTACGTGAGACATCCTCCGTTGACTCCCCGTCAGCTGTTGCAACTTTATCACTTAGGTCTCCACCACGACCTCATTCACAAGACAGTCAAAATGCTTCCCCAGTATTCTTGACATAAAACAATCATTTAAAAACAGGTCATAAATACAGTTTCTATAACAAACTCTCGTCTTTCCACATTGTTCCACATCAATCCACATTACTTAATCCAAGTCCAATCATATGTATTCCCATCGTCCTTCATCCATTCTCATCCAATCACATCATTTTCCATCTCATCACATTTTTCCACATTTATACTCATCACATCTCATCCACTCGCATCTACCCATATCCACATCTCATCACGTCACATTCATTCGTATCTCATCCATTCATATCTACCCTGATCCACATCACATCACGTCCATTTCACCTCACATCTAATTCATTCACATCTATCTTGATTCACATCCCATCACATCTCATCCATTCACATCACATCTCATTCATTCACATCTATCTCGATTCACATCACATCACATCCATTCACATCTATCCCAATCTACATCATATCACATCACATCCATTTCACATCACATCTCACCCATTCATACTTATCCCGACTCACATACACATCACATCCATTTACATTCATCACATTCATTGTATCCCCATTCCATCACATACATTCTATCCACCTTACATCACCACATCTATCCACATCATATCTCATTCATTCCATCCACATACATCACATCCATTCACATTCATCACATTCATTGTATCCCCATTCCATCACATACATTCTATCCACCTTACATCACATCCACATCATATCTCATTCATACCCGTCCCATCTCATTCATCCACATCCATCCAATCATTCACATACATGACTATGCACATCTATCCATACATTCACATCTATCACTTCACATCCACGTATATTCACATCACATTCTTTCACATACACATCCACATCCATTTACTTCCCATCTCACCCTTTCACATATACTCTCATCTCATTCTCATCTCATTATTCACATCCACATCCATTTATTTCATATCTCATCCACATTTATTTTCATCACACCACATCCTATCACGACCTATTTACATCTTATCACATCCATTCACATCCTATCGCATCCCATTTACATCTTATCACATCTATTCACATCCTATCACATCCCATTTACATCTTATCACATCTATTCACATCCTATCACATCCCATTTTCATCTTATCACATCTATTCATATCCTATCACATCCCATTTATATCTTATCACATCCTTTCACATCCCATTTACATCTTATCACATCCATTCACATCCTATTCCCATTTAGTAGCTTTTCCTACTTCGATACCGATAATGTGACTTTATCTAAATTTTTATCAATTGTTTGGCTTAGATAAAGGTTCTTTCTCAACTTCTCAAACGAATTATATTCAACATTCCTCTTTTGAATAAAAGAATTCATGGGATTTACAAAACTCAATTCTATCTATATTTTCACTTTTGATAAATATTCATAAATTGAATTATACTAAAACTACTATTTTTCCCATTTAATTTCTTGGATCTCATATATCATGGGAATTCTTCTTTTTACATTTAATTGCTTGAGATCTAAATGTCATGGGAATTTCTCTTTTATCATCAAATAAAATTATCTAAAATTCCTCTTTTCTTTAATAAAAATATTCAATATTCCAAATATACCAAGAATTCCTCTTTTCCCATTTAAATGTTTGAATTCCAAATATGATGGGAATTTCTCTTTTATCATTTAAATTTATTCATGCATAAAATAATTTATCTAAAATTCTTCTTTAATTTTTAAATAAGATATCCATTATTTTAATATTCCAACTTTCCTCTTTGTCCATTGGAATACATGGATCTCCATTATCATGGGAATTCCTCTTTTATCATAAAAATCAAATTACTAAAAATTTATCTTTTTCTCTAATTAACTATTTATACATAAATATTAAAAATTAGTTTTCCGTGGATATGATGAGAATTATTCATTTAACATAGGATGCCTAATCCTAGAATATGGTAGGAAGTCCTCTTTTCACATTATGCATAAAAATGATTTATGTGTTAATTTTTAAAAAATTTACCATAGCTCCGTTGCTATTATTGATAATTTTCAATATTTTCTAAAAGAATAAGACTTTGTAATAGGATTATGATAGAGTAACTATCATTTGGACCAATATCCAATTTATGGACTTAATTCCCAAGTTTACCATACTTTATGTAACATTAAAGCATAAAAAGGCCATCTCTTTATCCTCTAGCTTGACTAGCATAGAGTTTGATTTTAGAATTAGGAATTACTCCATGAGAAGCATCATTTGAATTGAGAATTGGTCATAGGAATGACCATTCTTTGGGGGAGAGAGAGATATACATAAAAAACATCCTAAATTAAGCATAAATGTAAACTTTATGTGATTAATCATTAAAATTCATTAGAGAGCTTCATTTGCATTGAAAAACCATTCAATTGAATACTTCTCAAGCTTGAGAGGGGTTGAGAAGTGAAAAACATTTAGAAGATTAAGAAAAAACCATAAAGTCACACCTTACCTCTTGTTTTGATTCATTCTCTATTCTTAGGAGAGGGCCCCAACCAATCAATTGGTTAGTATGTTGAGGAAAGCTCCAAGGAAGGTGAAGAGAGAGAGAAGCTCCAATCTCTCCAAAATGTAGAGGATTTTTAGGGGATAATAGAAAATATACTTATTTTAAGGTAATACTGGCATGGTCTAGTTTTCACAAATGAGAATACAAAAAATGAGGGTCTATTTATAGGTGAGGGAGGCCACTAACTCAATCCAACTAAGTTCTAGAATTTTCCAGCTTCAGTTTGGCTGAATTTAAACAAGATTTGGACTAGTTTGGTGCCCTTTTTTATTTGGTTTGATCCAGGAGTGAGGAGAGATAAAAATATCTTAATATTTTTGAGTTTAAAACTGATTCACATGTGTGAAATAGGTGCCTCCTTGAAGGCTCCCCCTTTCCTTACCAAGGTGTCAAAAATGTATGATTACTCCAAAATATCTCATTTTTTTAAGTAATATTTTATATTTTTTTAACTAATAAATCTTGTACTTTGTCAACTCTTTATCTTATGTGGGCATTTACTCAGTCAACTCTTCATCTTATGTGGGCATTTACTCAGTCAACTCTTCATCTTATGTGGGCATTTACTCAATCAACTCTTTATATTTTTTAACTAATAAATCTTGTACTGAGTTAACTCTTCATCTTATGTGGACATTTACTCATTTTTGGGTATTTTCTTTTATTCATTGGATTTTTCTTATCCCAACACTTGGATTAATCTTATTAGTCCATAGGAACCTTAATTAGATCATAATCTAAAAATTTCAGAAAGTCTTGACCCTTAGGCTAAGGTCTTTTAAATCATTTTTAATTGATTTCTAATGCACCTTGGAAAATTTATTTTGATTTTCTGTTTCAGGGAAACATATTTTGATATTTGTAGAATTTATATATCCAAAAATATGTCGATATTGAATTACCACTCTCTAAAAATTTTTATCTCACTAGGCAAAAACAAGGAAAAATAATATTTTCTTGTATATTCAGAAACAAGGAATGATTACAAGGGATTGAAGTAAAGCTTATTCATTATTCAGGCTGAGGAGGAATCCAAATCAACTCATCAATTCGCAACCAGAATTTTAAAATCATATCAACAGCATTCGAATTCATCATCTGGATAGCATTTTTGCTTATAATTTCAAGGTCTTAGTTGCCAGTAAAGAGCTGCAATTATACCCTCGGTATATGCGAGTAATCATGGTCCTTGCAATTATAAGGTAAATACAATCATGTTTGGGCCTCAAGCAAGTCAGGGATTCCATACAATTGCGGTACTTCCTTTGAAGACCCAATTACCTATTTATGAATATCAATTTGTATGAATTTCATCACACAATTACAACCTTTTACTGCTACTTCATAAATTTTTGACATTTTTGGTTTCTTAGTTGATCCACTTTAGCCAATTCGCTCTGATACCAGCAGAGCTGAAAGATCCCTGCCCCCTCCGCGCAACTAATTCGGGGGTGCTAGCAGCGGAAGTAGCACTTCTTGCACGGGACAGAGCCTCTCACTTGGGGCCTCACCCCCACGGATATTCAGACAAGAGACTAATCCCTCGGTTCTACCCGGAAAAACTTTCCCCCAGAAAGCACGGGCGATTCCTCCATGGGATATTTTTATTCTAATGTAGTCAAGGTCATCACTAACAGAACTGATCCGACCGAACCAATAAGTCACATGGTTAGATCAAGGAAAAGACTTACACTTGGATCATAGAGACCAACACTTTTTTCTTCATTGAGAGGCACAGCCATTGATTCTTTTTCATAGAACAAGGACTATCCGGGATTTACTTCATCTATCGTACCATAACAGAATTGAGTCTCATTTTATGGATCCATCAATCCAGCCTAACCCCATCCAGTCCCTTAGGTTAGCCAACTACCCAACCACTGTAGTGATAGAATCCGTTTAGGAATTTGGTTATGTTTTGTCCTGGGTACCAGAGAAAAGAGCTCCCAGGCCCCCTAGTCGGCGCTTCATGATGCAAACTTCAAGATAGTCACACCACTTGAACACCCAATATGAAATTGCCTATTTCACAGATTCAACTAACCTTAAAATAATCTTTTAATGAAATCATAGTATCATTGATCATAATCCTCCAAAATATCCGATTGATTTCTAGTTTTCGATCATTCCTTCATCGGTGTACCTATGGCATCATTAGTTATAAGATTCCTCCCCCCTAGCTTTTGAGGTGTACAAGTGTAAGAACCTCCCCTTCTGATATTGTAATTATTTTCCCCTCTGAAATAAAAGAAAGATTCTGTTTTATCTTGTTTTGACCTAGAGAGAGAAAATATCTAGAGGGAGGTAGTCCAAAATTGAGATATTTTTGGATATAAAAATCCTCCTAGTGTCTAAAATGGTTTCCCCTGAAATAGAAATTCAAAAAGAACTTTCCAATGTGCAATTGGAATTAATTAGAAATGGGTATAAAGGACCTTAGCCTAAGGGTCTAGATTTTCAAAAAAATTTGGATTATGGTCCAATTACGGTTCCTATGGGCCAATAGGATCAATCCATGTGTGGGGAGGAGATAAATCCAATTTATAAAAGAAAAATACCCAAAAATGAGTAAATGCCCACATAAGATAAATAGTTGACTAAGTACAAGGTTTATTAGTAAAAAACTATGAGTATGACTAATAAAAATGAGATATTTTGGGTATAATGATTCATTTTCGACACATGTGTAAGGAAAAGGGGGGACTTCAAGGAGGTGTCTATTTCACATGTGTGGTGGAGTTTTAAACTCAAAAATATTATGATATTTTTATCTCTCCTCTCTCTTGGATCAAACCAAATCAAAAGGGAACCAAACTAGGTCCAAATCTTGTCCAAATTCAACCAAACTGAACCTGGAAAATTCTAGAAACTAGTTGGACTTGGTTAGAGGCCTCCCTCTCCTATAAATAGATCCTTAGCCCTTTGCAAAAAAAGATGAGAACTATACTATGCCAGTATTATATGCTGAAATAATGATATTTTCTATTATCTTCTAAAAACCTCTAAAAATTTGAAGAGATTGGAGATTCTCTCTCTCTCTTCAATCTTCCTTGGTGACTCCTACAACATACCAAACCAATTGATTGGTTGGGGGCCTCTACTGTGATCAAAGAATCAAGTAAATTAGAAGGTAAAGTGTGGATTATTATCTTTTTCTTAATAAAACTCCAAACGCTTCTCTTCTCAACCCCTCCCAAGCTTGAGAAGCTTTAATTTGAATGGCTTTTGATTACTATTGAAGTTCTTTTATGAATTGTAATAAAGAAACACATAAATTTCTATTTATGCTTAATTTTAATGGTTTTTAAGCATTTCTCTCTCTCCCCCCAAAGAAAGGTCATTCCTATGACCTATTCTCAATCCAAATGAAGCTTCTCATGAAGCATTTCTCTAATCCAAAAGTAATTTCTATGCTTGTCTAATTGGAGGCCAAAATAATGGCTTTTTAATGCTTTTATGATATTTATTTCATAGAGAAATTATGAATCAATCCATAATTGGATAATGATCCAATTAGTGGTCATTATAATCATATCAATAATATTAAACTTCATTCTTTCAACTAAATTGAGAATTATCAGTAATAGCAGCAGAGCGGAGCTATGGTAAAATTTTTATAAAATAAACACATAAAACATTTTCATTCATAATATGAAAAGAGGACTTCCTACCATATTCTAGGAATTATCATCCTAGATTAGTTGAATGATTCTCATTGAAATCATAAAGAAATTGATTTTTATGTTTATGCTTAATTAATAAATTAGAAAAAAGAGAAATTCTAGTAATTTATTTTTATGTTAAAAGAGTAATCCCCATGATAATGGAAGTCCATGTATTCCAAAGAATTAAGAGAAAAAATTGGAATACTAATATAATGTATATTTTATGTAAAAATTAAAGAAAGACTTTAGTTAAATTTATCTTTTTGCATAGATAAATTTATATGATGAAAGAGGAATTTCCACCATATTAGAATTCAAATAATTAAATAAGGAAAGTGTAATTCCTACTATAAAGGAATTAATGAAGTTTTTTATTTAATTTTCAAGAGAAAATTTAGTTAAATTTATCTTTTTGCATAGATAAGTTTAAATGATAAAAGAGAAATTCCTATGACATTTGGAATTCCATTATTTAGATGGGAAAGAGAAATTCCTAGCATATTGGAATTATTGGATAATTCATTTAAATTCAAAGATGAATTTTTAGATAAATTTATTTATCTATGAGAAATAATTAAATGTTAAAAGAGGAATTCCTATGACATTTGGAATTCCATGATTTAGATGGGAAAAGAGAAATTCCTAGCATGTTGGAATTATTGGATAAATCATTTAAATTCAAAGATGAATTTTTGATAAATTTATTTTATCTATGAGAAATATTTAAATGTTAAAAGAGGAAATCCTATGACATTTGGAATTCCATGATTTGGATGGGAAAAGAGAAATTCCTAGTATATTGAAATAATGGATATTTTATTTTATATGAAATTGATTTACGAGAAATATTAAAGATAAAAGAAAAATTTCCATGTCATCAGAATGTAATTAATTAAATGCAAAAAGAGGAATTCCCATGGTAATTGGGATCCAAGAAATTAAATGGGAAGAAGAGGAATCTTTAGTATAATTCGATTTATGATTATTTACCAAAAGTGAAAATATGGGTAGAATTATTTTTTACAAATACCATGAATTCTTTTATTCAAAAGAAGAATATTGAATATAATTCAATTGAGGAATTGAGAAGGAATATGGAAATAGTTGTTAGAAAAAGAATCTTTAATTAGGCCAAGCAATTGGCAAAAATTTAGAAAAAGTCCTATTATCGGTATCAATCTAGAAAAAGCTATTAAATGGGAATAGCATGTGAATGGATGTGATAAGATGTGTATGGGATGTGATAATATGTAAATGGGATGTGATAAGATGTGTATGGGATGTGATAGGATGAGAACGGATGCGATAAGATGAGTATGGGATGTGATTGGATGTGAATGCGGATGTATATGTGAAAGAAAGGGTATGCATGTGTATTAGAATGAATAAATGTGGATATGGATGTGGATGTATGGATGAGGATGTGGATGTATGGATATGAATGTATGGATGTGGATGTGGATGTGGATGTGGATGTGGATGTGGATGTGGATGTGGATGTGGATGTGGATGTATGGATGTGGATATGGATGTAGATGTGTATGTGAATGTATCGATGTGGATGTATGGATGAGGATGTGGATGTGGATGTATGGATGTGGATGTTGATGATATGTGATGCGAATCAGATAGATGGGAATGAATGGATGGATGGATGCGATGAGAATAGGAGTGACGAGAATGTGAGGTGAATAAATGTGATTAGATGTAATGTGAATCAGATAGATGGGAAAGAATGGATGGATAGATGTCATGAGAATAGAAGTGATGAGAATGAAAGGTAAATAGATGTGATGATATGTGATGCAAATCAAATAAATGTGAATGAATAGATGAGATGTGATGTCATGTGAATCAAGACGTAAATGAATGATATAGGATGTGAATGAATGTGATAACATGTGAATCGGGATGTGAATGAACGATAAGGGACGTGAATGAATGTGTTAGCATGTGAATCGAGATGTGAATGAATGAGATGGGATGTGAAATGGATTTGATAAGATGCAATGTAAACTGGATAGATGTTAATGTATGTGAAATGATGAGATGTATGGGTAGATGCAAGTAGATGTGATCTGGTGAGGATAAATGAGGAAATAAGTGATGAGATAGAAAAAGATGTGATTAGATGAGAATGGGAATAGTTATGAAATGAATGTGGATTGATAGTGGTAATGTGGATTGACATATGGATTGATGTGGATGGATGTATGGAAGATGTGGATGAATGTGTGGATAATGTGGATTGATATGGATGATGTGGATGGATGTATGGATGATATGGATTGATGTGTGGGTAATGTGGATTGACGTGAATGGATGTATGGATGATGTGGATTGATGTGTGGATACTGTGGATTGATGTGGATGGATGTATGGATGATGTGGATTGATGTGGATGGATGTATGGAAGATGTGGATGGATGTGTGGATAATGTGGATTGATGTGGATGGATGTATGGATGATGTGGATTGGTGTGGATAATGTGGATGGATGTATGGATGATGTGGATTGATGTGTGGATGATACAATTGGATGTGATTTGATGTGATGTGATAGGGATCGATGAAGAAAAAAAATTTGTGGGAAGATGAGAAAAGATGGGGACTAATGTGAAAGGATGTGGAGTGATGAGAAAAAACTGAAATATTGTTGGAACTGTATTTGTATGTGAAATCTATTTTTTAAATGACTGTTTTATGTCAAGAATGTTGGGGAAGCATTTTGACCGTCTTGTGAATGATGTTGTGGAGACCTACCTGTTAAAGTTGTAACTGCTGTGATGACGGACAGTCAACGGAGGACATCTTGCGTACCAAGGTCAGCCGAGGTCTTGACCAGCCTCGGTTTGATTTAAATGGTGAGCTTCTGGTACAGTGGATGAGGGACGGATGAGGGACCAAGGAAGCGGCCTATGAGTGAAGTGCTAGGTGACCTGCGAAGGATCCTAGAGGGTGCTGACCATACGGTGCTCGGGCTCTGGATCGCCAAAGATACCCAAATGTACGTCGGGGAAGATATTGGAACAAGGAGTAAGAGTTGTTTTCTGAATTCGGACATGGATCTGGTTCGTTGACCTTGCTGGTCCTCAACGGATGACTCCATGGCTCTTTTATATGGATCCGTTGGTTGATCTTGCTGATTTTCAACAGAGATTCCATTTTGATATGTGAATATATTGCCGGTTACTATGAGCTAGGAACTATCAAAAAGGTCCCTGAGTGAACAGGTGGTGAGCGTTCTGGTTGCCAATGATGCCATAGGTACACCGATGAAGGAATGATTGGAAATAAGGATTCAATCGGAGATTTTGAGGAGGATTGTGATTAGTGACACAATGGTTTCATTAAATGATTGTTTTAAAGATAGCTGATGCTGAGAAAAAGGCAATTTCATGTTGGGTGTGTAAGTGGTGTGACTAGTTTTAAGTTTGCATGAATATCCGGCTAGGGGTCCTGGGAACTCTTTTCCCTGGTACCTGGGACAAAACCTAACCAAATTCTTAATTGGATCCCATCACTACAGTGGTTGGCTAACCCACGAGACTAGGCTGGACTGATGGATCCCATCACTACAGTGGTTGGCTAACCCACGGGACTAGGCTCGACTGATGGATCCTTAAATTGAGACTCAATTCTGTTATGGTACGATAGATGAAGTAAATCCCGGACAAAAATTGTTCTATGGAAAAGAATCAACGGCTATGCCTCTCAATGAGGAAAAAAGCATTGGTCTTTATGATCCAAGTGCAATCTTTTCCCTGATCTAGACCACGATTTAGATGGGAAAAGAGAAATTCCTAGCATATTGGAATTATTGGATAATTTATTTAAATTCAAAGATAAATTTTAGATAAATTTATTTTATCTATGAGAAATATTTAAATGTTAAAAGAGAAAATCCTATGACATTTGGAATTCCATGATTTGGATGGAAAAAGAGAAATTCCTAGTATATTGAAATAATAGATATTTTATTTTAGATGAAATTAATTTACGAGAAATATTGAAGATAAAAGAGGAATTCCTATGTCATTGGAATGTAATTAATTAAATGCAAAAGAGGAATTCCCATGGTAATTGGGATCCAAGAAATTAAATGGGAAGAAGAGGAATCTTTAGTATAATTCGATTTATGATTATTTACCAGAAGTGAAAATATGGGTAGAATTGATTTCTACAAATCCCAGAATTCTTTTATTCAAAAGAAGAATATTGAATATAATTCAATTGATGAATTGAGAAGGAATATGGAAATAGTTGTCAGAAAAAGAATCTTTAATTAGGCCAAGCAATTGGCAAAATTTTAGAAAAAGTCCTATTATCAGTATCAATCTAGAAAAAGCTATTAAATGGGAATAGCATTATGCGAATGGATGTGATAAGATGTGTATGGGATGTGATAGGATGAGAACGGATGCGATAAGATGAGTATGGGATGTGATTGGATGTGAATGCGGATGTATATGTGAAAGAAAGGGTATGCATGTGTATGAGAATGAATAAATGTGGATATGGATGTGGATGTATGGATGAGGATGTGGATGTGGATATATGGATGTGGATGTGGATGTGGATGTAAGGATGTGCATATGGATGTGTGGATGTGGATATGGATGTAGATGTGTATGTGTATGTGAATGTATGGATATGATGTGGATGTGGATGTATGGATGTGGATTTGGATGTGGATGTATGGATGTGGATATGGATGTAGATGTGTATGTGAATGTATGGATGTGGATATGGATTTGGATGTATGGATGAGGATGTGGATGTGGATGTGGATGTGGATGTGGATGTGCATTTGGATGTATGGATGAGGATGTGGATGTGGATGTGGATGTATGGATGTGGATGTGGATGTGGATGTATGGATGTGGATATGGATATAGATGTGTATGTGGAAGAATGAATGTGGATGTGTATGTGGAAGAATGGATGTGGATGTGGATGTATGAATGCGGATGTGTATGTGAAGAATGGATGTGGATGTGAATGTGTACGTGGAAGAGTGGATATGGATGTGTATGTGGAAGTATGAATGTGGAAGAATGAATGAGGATGTGTATGTGAAAGGATGTGATGTCGATGTGAGTGAATGGATGAGATGTAATGTGATGTGAATCGGGATGAGAATAAATGAGATGTGATGTCATGTGAATCAAAATGTGAATGAATGATATGGGATGTGAATGGATGAATCTGATGTGATGAGATGGAAAAAGATGTGATTGGATGAGAATGGGTACACATATGAGTTGGACGTGGATTGGACGTGGATTAAGTAATATGGATTGATGTGGAGCAATGTGGAAAGACGAGAGTTCATTATAGAAACTGTATTTGTGACCTATTTGTAAGTGACTGTTTTATGTCAAGAATGCTGGGGAAGCATTTTAACCATCTTGTGAATAAGGTCGTGGAGACCTAACTGATAAAGGTGCAACAGCTGACGACAGAGAGTCAACGGAGGACATCTCGCATAGCAAGGTCACGGCCGAGGTCTTGACCAGCCTCGGTTTGATTTAAATGGTGAGCTTCCGGTACGGTGGATGAGGGACCAAGGAAGCGGCCTATGAGTGAAGCGCTAGGTGACTTGCGAAGGATCCTAGAGGGTGCTGACCATACGGTGCTCGGGCTCTGGGTCACCGAAGATACCCACATGTGCGTCGTGGAAGATATTGGAACAAGGAGTAAGAGTTATTTTCTGAAACCAGGCAGGTTGATTGACCTTGCTGGTCCTCAACAACGAATGAGTCCATGGCTCTTTTATATGGATCTGTTGGTTGATCTTGTTGATCTTCAACGGAGATTCCATCTTGAATTTTTTATAAGTGATTATATTGCCGGGTACTATGAGCTAGGAACTATCGAAAAGGTCCCTGAGAGTGGACAGGTGGTGAGCGTTCTGGTTGCCAATGATGCCATAGATACTGCGATGAAGGAATGATTGGAAATTAAGATTCAATCGGATATTTTGGAGGATTGTGATCAGTGATACTATGGCTTCATTAAATGATTGTTTTAAGGATAGCTGAATCTATGAAGAAAGCAATTTCATATTGGGTGTGTAAGTGGTGTGACTAGCTTTAAGTTTGCATGAACATCCGGCTAGGGGACCTGGGAACTCTTTTCCCTGTTACGCGGGACAAAACCTAACCAAATTCTTAATTTGATCCCATCACTACAGTGGTTGGGCGGTTGGCTAACCCATGGGACTAGATGGGGTTAGGCTAGACTGATGGATCCGTAAAATGAGGCTCAATTTCTGTTGTAGTACGCTAGATGAAGTAAATTTGTTCTATGAAAAAAGGAATCAATGGCTATGCCTCTCTATGGGGAAAAAAGTGTTGATATCTATGATCCAAGTGCAAGTTTCTTCCTTGATCTGACCAAGTGACTTTAGGTTCAGTCGGATCAGTTTGGTCAATAAAGCCTTGACTACGTTAGAGTAAAATTATCCTCGAGGAATCGCCCATGCTTTCCGAGCAAGGGAAGTTTTTCCGGGTTCGGTTTTGGAAGAACCGAGGGATTAGTCTCCTATCTGGATATCCATGGGCGAGGGCCCGAGTGAGAGGGCCCTGCACCGCACAAGGAGTGCTACTTCCGCTGCTAGCACCCCCGAATCCGTTGCGCAGAGGGGGCAGGGATCTTTCAGCTGGTATTAGAGCAAATTGGCTATAGTGGACCAACTAAGAAGCCAAAAATGTCAAAAATTTGTGAAGTAACAGTAAAAGGTTGGAATTGTATGATGAAATTTATACAAATTGATATTCAGACTGAAATTCGTAAATTGGTAATTGGGTCTTCAGATGGAAGTACCGCAATTGTATGGAATCCCTGACTTGCTTGAGGCCTAGACATGATGGTATTTACCTTATAATTCCAAGGACTATAACTACCTGTATATACGGAGGGTATAACTGCAGCTCTTTACTGGCAATATATACGAGTAAATCTAAGACCTTGAAATTATAAGCAAGAATGCTATCCAGATGATAAATTCGAATGTGGTTGATATGATTTTAAAATTCTAGTTGAGAATTGATAAATTGATTTGGATTCTAATTGGAAAAAGATGATTCCTGAATTTTGATTGAAAAGTGATAAGCTGAGTAAAACCACAATGAGGATGAATGGGACAAGTCCCTGTGATAATGTTCGTAAAACTGGAATGATGATAATGACCAGTGGATTGTGTTGTCAGATTGCTACTATTAACACTTGACCCGGTGGATCAAGTTAATAGGATGACAAAATCGAGAACTTGCTTGACTGAAATTCCCGTGGAGGAATGTTCAGAAAGAATTTTTACGGTCTAATGGACCATTATTGTGTTAAAGATATGAATGCTATGATCTGAATGAATTGTTATTTAATGATGAGTTCTACATAAGGGATATTTATCCTAGGATTCTGTTGGGTTGACCAAAATATAAGGAACCCCAGAATCAGTTGTTGGATCTTAAGGGAAAGAGTTGTCCTCTAGTTTTCAAGATGAGGACATCTCGCGTTTTTTAAGTGGGGTAGGATGTAAGATTCCTCTCCCCAGCTTTTGAGGTGTACAGGTGTAAGAACCTCCTCTTCTGATATTGTAATTACTCCCCCCTCTGAAATAAAAGAAAGATTCTGTTTTATCCTGTTTTGACCTAAAGAGAGAAAATGTCTAGAGGGAGGTAGTCAGATATTTTTGGATATAAAAATCCTCCTAGTGTCTAAATTGGTTTCCCCTGAAATAGAAATTCAAAAAGAACTTTCCAATGTGCAATTGGAATTAATTAGAAATGGGTATAAAGGACCTTAGCCTAAGGGTCTAGATTTCAAAAAAAATTGGATTATGGTCCAATTAAGATTCCTATGGGCCAACAGGATCAATCCATGTGTGAGGAGGAGATAAATCCAATTTATAAAAGAAAAATACCCAAAAATGAGTAAATGCCCACATAAGATGAAGAGTTGACTGAGTACAAGGTTTATTAGTAAAAAACTATGAGTATTACTAAAAAAAATGAGATATTTTGGGTATAATGATTCATTTTTGACACGTGTAAGGAAAAGGGGGCCCTTCAAGGAGGCGCCTATTTCACATATGTGGTGGAGTTTTAAACTCAAAAATTAATTAATAAATTAGGAAAAAGAGGAATTCTAGTAATATATTTTTATGATTAAAGAGTAATCCCCATGATAATGGAAATCCATGTATTCCAAAGAATTAAGAGAAAAAATTAGAATACTAATATAATGTATATTTAATGTAAAAATTAAAGAAAGATTTTAGTTAAATTTATCTTTTTGCATAGATAAATTTATATGATGAAAGAGGAATTCCCACCATATTAGAATTCAAATAATTAAATAAGGAAAGTGTAATTCCTACTGTAAAGGAATTAATGAAGATTTTTATTTAATTTTCAAGAGAAAATTTAGTTAAATTTATCTTTTTACATAGATAAGTTTAAATGATAAAAGAGGAATTCCTATGATATTTGGAATTCCATCATTTAGATGGGAAAAGAGAAATTCCTAGCATATTGAAATTATTGGATAATTCATTTAAATTCAAAGATGAATTTTTAGATAAATTTATTTATCTATGAGAAATAATTAAATGTTAAAAGAGGAATTCCTATGACATTTGGAATTCCATGATTTAGATGGGAAAAGAGAAATTCCTAGCATATTGGAATTATTGGATAATTCATTTAAATTCAAAGATGAATTTTTGATAAATTTATTTTATCTATGAGAAATATTTAAATGTTAAAAGAGAAAATCCTATGACATTTGGAATTCCATGATTTGGATGGGAAAAGAGAAATTCCTAGTATATTGAAATAATGGATATTTTATTTTATATGAAATTAATTTACGAGAAATATTAAAGATAAAAGAGGAATTCCCATGTCATCGGAATGTAATTAATTAAATGCAAAAAGAGGAATTCCCATTACAAAATTTAAGAAAATTTTGCCATAACCTCCTTTGTATGGCTGACCATTTTTTAATTTTTTTCATTTTCAAGTTACTTAGAAATTATCCCAAATCGTTCAAAGCATTTTAAACTAATCAAATTCCACTTTTTAAAGAGAAACAATATGAAAAGTTTAATTCTAACAATTTGATTACACATCTAGGATAAAGAAAGGCTGAATTCAAGAATGAAGAGAGGGGGAAAGCCTTTCCAACAAGGCATAGCATTGTTTTTCATTTTAAAGAAAACAAAAATTAGAAAACCATTAAATGGAATAAAGAAAAAGTAGGATTTCTAGCTTACATGAATTTTTGTGAGCTTTCCTGTGGCCACCAATTCTTTTGAAGAGGAAATGGTCAAAAACTAATAAATTATCAATAAATTCACTGTTTTTGGCATAAAACACTATTAACCATTTACAAAGGGGAAGGCTTCATTTATAGGAAAAAGTGAGCCTCTAACCAAACAAAATGATTCTAGAATTTTCGAGATTAGTTTGGTCAATTTTGACCATTTTTAGGTCAGTTTAGCTTACTTTTTGGATCTAGTTGAAGCAGGAGAGAGGAGAGATGAAAATATCTCATTATCTGTGAGTTTAAAACTCAACCACATATGTGAAATAGGTGCCTCCTTCATGAGTGGAATTCCTCCACACTGAGGTGTCAAAAATGCATCATTCCTTCTAAATATCTCTTCTTTTTTAACTAATAACCTTGTCCTTAGTCAACTCTTCATCATATGTGAGTATTTACTCATTTTTGGGGGGATTTCCTTTTATTCTTCAATTTATCTCCTCCCTACATTTGGATTAATCTAATTGGTCCATAGAAACCTTAATTCAAAAATTTCAAAAAATCTAGACCCTTAGGCTAAGGTCCTTTTTACCTGATTTCAATTTATTCCAATTGCACATTGGAAATTTCTTTTTGAATATCTGTTTCAAAGGAAACCATTTTAGACACTAGGAGGATTTTTATATCCAAAAATATCTCAATTTTGAATTACCTCTCTCTAGACATTTTCTCTCTCTAGGCCAAAATAGGGTAAAACAATATCTTTCTTTTATTTCAGAGAGGGGAATAATAAAAAGATCAGAAGGGGAGGTTTTTACATCTGCACACCTCAAAAGCCGGAGGGAGGAATCTTACACCTGTGATAATGTTCATAAAATTGGAATGATGATAATGACCTTCGCAAATCATTATGAGATTAGTGGATTGTGCTGTTAGATTGCTACTA
This sequence comes from Cibotium barometz, assembly GCF_041138505.1. NCBI lineage: Eukaryota > Viridiplantae > Streptophyta > Polypodiopsida > Cyatheales > Cibotiaceae > Cibotium > Cibotium barometz. Next base: position 22,758,667 of record NC_141106.1, read on the forward strand.
TGAACACTTGGCCCGGTGGATTAAGTTAATAGGATGACAAATTGAGAACTTGCTTGACTGAAATTGGGTTGACCAGAATATAAGGAACCCTAGAATCAGTTAGTTTGCGAGATGAGGACATCTCGCATTTTTTAGGTGGGGTAGTATGTAAGATTCCTCCCCCTAGCTTTTGAGGTGTACAGGTGTAAGAACCTCCCCTTCTGATATTGTAATTATTTTTTCCTCTCAAATAAAAGAAAGATTCTGTTTTATCCTGTTTTGACTTAGAGAGAGAGAAAATGTCTAGAAGGAGGTAGTCCAAAATTGTGATATTTTTGAATATAAAAATCATCCTAGTGTGTAAAATGGTTTCCCCTGAAACAGAAATTCAAAAAGAACTTTCCAATGTGCACTTGGAATTAATTTGAAATGGGTATAAAGGACCTTAGCCTAAGGGTCTAGATTTTCAGAAATTTTTGGATTATGGTCCAATTAAGGTTCCTATGGGCCAATAGGATCAATCCATGTGTGGGGAGAAGATAAATCTAACTTATAAAAGAAAAATACCCAAAAATGAGTAAATACCCACATAAGATGAAGAGTTGACTGAGTACAAGGTTTATTAGTAAAAAACTATGAGTATTACTAAAAAAATGAGATATTTTGGGTATAATGATTCATTTTTGACACGTGTAAGGAAAAGGGGGCCCTTCAAGGAGGCGCCTACTTCACATGTGTGGTGGAGTTTTAAACTCAAAAATATTGTGATATTTTTATCTCTCCTCTCTCTTGGATCAAACCAAATCAAAAGGGAATTAAACTAGGTCCAAATCTTGTCCAAATTCAACCAAACTGAACCTGGAAGATTCTAGAAATTAGTTGGACTTGGTTAGAGGCCTCCCTCTCCTATAAATAGATCCTTAGCCCTTTGTAAAAAAAGATGAGAACTATACTATGCCAGTATTATGCTGAAATAATGATATTTTTTATTATCCTCTAAAAACCTCTACAAAATTGAAGAGATTGGAGCTTCTCTCCCTCTTCAATATTCCTTAGTGACTCCTACAACATACCAAACCAATTGATTGGTTGGGGGCCTCTACTGTGATCAAAGAATCAAGTAAATTAGAAGGTAAAGTGTGGATTATTGTCTTTTTCTTATTAAAACTCCAAATGCTTCTCTTCTCAACCCCTCTCAAGCTTGAGAAGCTTTAATTTGAATGGCTTTTGATTACTATTGAAGTTCTTTTATGAATTGTAATAAAGAAACACATAAATCTCCATTTAAGCTTAATTTTAATGGTTTTTAAGCATTTCTCTCTCTCCCCCCAAAGAAAGGTCATTCCTATGACCTATTCTCAATCCAAATGAAGCTTCTCATGAAGCATTTCTCTAATCCAAAAGTAATTTCTATGCTTGTCTAATTGGAGGCCAAAATAATGGCTTTTTAATGTTTTTATGATATTTATTTCATAGAGAAATTATGAATCAATCCATAATTGGATAATGATCCAATTAGTGGTCATTCTAATCATATCAATAATATTAAACTTCATTCTTTCAACTAAATTGAGAATTATCAGTAATAGCAGCAGCAGAGCGGAGCTATGGTAAAATTTTTATAAAATAGACACATAAAACATTTTCATTCATAATATGAAAAGAGGACTTCCTACCATATTCTAGGAATTATCATCCTAGATTAGTTGAATGATTGTCATTGAAATCATGGAGAAATTGATTTTTATATTTATGCTTAATTAATAAATTAGGAAGAAGAGAAAATCTAGTAAATTTTTTTTATGTTAAAAGAGTAATCCCCATGATAATGGAAATCCATGTATTCCAAAGAATTAAGAGAAAAAATTGGAATACTAATATAATGTATATTTTATGTAAAAATTAAAGAAAGATTTTAGTTAAATTTATCTTTTTGCATAGATAAATTTATATGATGAAAGAGGAATTCCCACCATATTGGAATTAAAATATTTAAATAAGGAAAGTGTAATTCCTAGTGTAAAGGAATTAATGAAGTTTTTTACTTAATTTTTAAGAGAAAATTTAGTTAAATTCATCTTTTTGCATAGATAAGTTTAAATGATAAAAGAGGAATTCCTATGACATTTGGAATTCCATCATTTAGATGGGAAAAGAGAAATTCCTAGCATATTAGAATTATTGGATAATTCATTTAAATGCAAAGATGAATATTTAGATAAATTTATTTATCTATGAGAAATAATTAAATGTTAAAAGAGGAATTCCTATGACATTTGGAATTCCACGATTTAGATGGAAAAAGAGAAATTCATAGCATATTGGAATTATTGGATAATTTATTTAAATTCAAAGATGAATTTTTGATAAATTTATTTTATCTATGAGAAATATTTAAATGTTAAAAGAGGAATTCCTATGACATTTGGAATTCCATGATTTGGATGGGAAAAGAGAAATTCCTAGTATATTGAAATAATGGATATTTTATTTTAGATGAAATTAATTTACGAGAAATATTAAAGATAAAAGAGAAATTTCCATGTCATTGGAATGTAATTAATTAAATGCAAAAAGAGGAATTCCCATGGTAATTGGGATCCAAGAAATTAAATGGGAAGAAGAGGAATCTTTAGTATAATTCGATTTATGATTATTTACCAAAAGTGAAAATATGGGTAGAATTGATTTCTACAAATCCCAGAATTCTTTTATTCAAAAGAAGAATATTGAATATAATTCAATTGATGAATTGAGAAGGAATATGAAAATAGCTGTCAGAAAAAGAATCTCTAATTAGACCAAGCAATTGGCAAAAATTTAGAAAAAGTCCTATTATCGGTATCAATCTAGAAAAAGCTATTAAATGGGAATAGCATGCGAATGGATGTGATAAGATGTGTATGGGATGTGATAGGATGAGAACAGATGCGATAAGATGAGTATGGGATGTGATTGGATGTGAATGCGGATGTATATGTGAAAGAAAGGGTATGCATGTGTATGAGAATGAATAAATGTGGATATGGATGTGGATGTATGGATGAGGATGTGGATATATGGATGTGGATGTATGGATGTGGATATATGGATGTGGATGTATGGATGTATGGATGTGGATGTGGATGTGGATGTAAGGATGTGCATGTAGATGTAGATGTGGATGTGTGGATGTGGATATGGATGTAGATGTGTATGTGAATGTATGGATGTGATGTGGATATATGGATGTGGATATGGATGTGGATGTATGGATGTGGATTTGGATGTGGATATGGATGTAGATGTGTATGTGAATGTATGGATGTGGATATGGATTTGGATGTGGATGTGGATGTAGATGTGGATGTATGGATGTGGATGTGGATGTGGATGTGGATGTATGGATGTGGATATGGATGTAGATGTGTATGTGGAAGAATGAATGTGGATGTGTATGTGGAAGAATGGATGTGGATGTGGATGTATGAATGCGGATGTGTATGTGAAGAATGGAAGAATGAATGTGGATGTGGATGTGGATGTATGAATGCGGATGCTGCGTATGTAAAGAATGGATGTGGATATGAATGTGTACCTGGAAGAGTGGATATGGATGTGTATGTGGAAGTATGAATGTGGAAGAATGTATGAGGATGTGTATGTGAAAGGATGTGATGTCGATGTGAGTGAATGGATGAGATGTAATGTGATGTGAATCGGGATGAGAATGAATGAGATGTGAATCAAAATGTGAATCAGAATGTGAATGAATGATATGGGATGTGAATGGATGAATTTGATGTGAATGAATCTGATGTGATGAGATGGAAAATGATGTGATTGGATGAGAATGGGTACACATATGAGTTGGACATGGATTAAGTAATATGGATTGATGTGGAACAATGTGGAAAGACAAGAGTTCATTATAGAAACTGTATTTGTGACCTATTTGTAAATGACTGTTTTATGTCAAGAATGCTGGGGAAGCATTTTAACCGTCTTGTGAATAAGGTCGTGGAGACCTAACTGATAAAGTTGCAACAGCTAATGACAGAGAGTCAACGGAGGACATCTCGTGTAGCAAGGTCGTGGCCGAGGTCTTGACCAGCCTCGGTTCGATTTAAATGGTGAGCTTCCGGTACGGTGGATGAGGGACCAAGGAAGCGGCCTATGAGTGAAGCGCTAGGTGATCTACGAAGGATCCTAGTGGGTGCTGACCATACAGTGCTCGGGCTCTGGGTCACCGAAGATACCCACATGTGCATCGTGGAAGATATTGGAACAAGGAGTAAGAGTTGTTTTCTGAAACCAGGCAGGTTGATTGACCTTGCTGGTCCTCAACGAATGAGTCCATGGCTCTTTTATATGGATCTGTTGGTTGATCTTGTTGATCTTCAACGGAGATTCCATCTTGAATTTTTTATAAGTGATTAAATTGCCGAGTACTATGAGCTAGGAACTATCGAAAAGGCCCCTGAGTGGACAGGTGGTGAGCGTTCTGGTTGCCAATGATGCCATAGATACTCCGATGAAGGAATGATTGGAAATTAAGATTCAATCAGATATTTTGGAGGATTGTGATTAGTGATACTATGCACGTGTGGGTACCTTCGACGACCCAAAGCCCGAGCACCGTATTTGTCAGCACCCTCTAGGATCCTTCGCAGGTCACCTAGCGCTTCACTCATAGGCCGCTTCCTTGGTCCCTCATCCACCGTACTGGAAGCTCACCATTTGAATTGAACCGAGGCTGGCAAGACCTCGGCCGACCTTTGCTACACGAGACGTCCTCTGTTGACTCTCCGTCAGCTGTTACAACTTTATCAGTTAGGTCTCCACCACGACCTTAATCACAAGACGGTCAAAATACTTCCCCAGCATTCTTGACATAAAACAGTCATTTACAAACAGGTCACAAATATAGTTTCTATAATGAACTCTCATCTTTCCACATTATCCCTCATCAGTCCACATTACTTATTCCACATTCCATTCATATGTGTACTCATTCTTATCCAATCACATCATTTTCCATCTCATCACATCAGATTCATTCACATCACATATCATCCATTCTTATCTTTCTTAATTTACATTACGTCTCATCACATCCATTTCTCATTACATCTCATTCGTTCACATCTTATATTATTCATTCACATTCTGATTCACATGACATCTCTAAAAAGATGTAGGAGGGAAGAGAGCTTGAGCTCTTGCAAGCACACACACACTCACAAAACCCTAATAGAGAACACACAAGGTGAGAGGCTGAAAATCTTCTTCTTCTTCACTCAACACTCAACACTCCATATACAAGATAAGAGTACACACAATATGAAAGGCACTCAACCAAATACATACAAGGGTTCTCTAGGGTTCTCTATAGTGTGAACCCAACTAAATGAGCTGGTGCTATAACTATGCCAGTCTCTAGAATGGCTGTCACACAGCCTGTCATCCCACTGGCCACATATCACCCATGATCTCACCAACCATGCTAGTGGTGTAAGTGTGTGGCCTATCCCCCAGGCGGGTCATCAGTGTCCACCGCCTCACTAGACGAGCTCGATATCTCAACACTCCCCCTCGAGCTCAACTCCATCTCATGTACACCAAGCGAAGCCCTGAATCTGCGGAGCTTCTCTGTACCCAATGCTTTGGTGAAGATGGCAGCTACCTGATCCTGTGTGCTGATATAAACAAGGTCAAGGTCTCCTGCCAAGACCTTCTCTCTGACAAAATGGTAGTGGACCTCTATATGCTTCATGCGAGCATGAAAAACTGGGTTCCTAGAGCCAACTGTATACTGCTAATGTTGTCACAAATAATGACAACTTGTCTATCCACTGATAAACCCAAATCTGCAAGTAGCTTTTTCAACCAAGCTACCTCACATGCTGCCATAGCAGCTCCTCTGTACTCAGCCTCTGTAGTACTGGATAGAGCAACCGTAGGCTGCTTCTTGCTGCTCCAAGTCACAGCAGCACTCCCCAAAGAAAACATGAAGCCACTAGTAGATCTTCTATATCTGAGATACTACCAGCCTAATCAGCATCTGTGTACCCATGTACACATATCTCTGTCCCAGTTTCATAAAACAGTCCACAATGCAAAGTAGACCTCACATACCTCAGTATGCGTCTCAATGCATCCAAATGCGATTTCCGTTGAACTTGCATAAACTGACTCACCAACCAAACAGCATAGCTCAAATCTAGTCTGCCTAGTGATCGTCATGTAGATCAAACTTCCTACTATGCACCTATACATAGTAGGATCCTCCAAAATCTCTCCTGAATCTCCACTCAACTTGCCAATCTGATCCAATGGCACGGAAATAGGCTTACAGCCTGTCATACCATACTTAGACAACATGTCCAAGCCATACTGTCTCTGTAGTAATCCAATACCATGTGGTGACCTAATCACCTCAATGCCCAAGAAATATCTGAGCTCCCCCAGATCCTTCATCTCGAACTTCTGTCTAAGCAAGATCTTTACATCAAAGATCTCTGCATCATGGTCCCCCGTAATGATCAAGTCATCTACATAGATGACAACAAGCACAACCCCTCTATCACTGTGTCTCAAATACAGCGAGAAATCTGCAATGGCTACATGAAAGCCAATAGTGACAAGATATTCAAAAATCTTGTCAGACCATGCTCTTGGTGCTTGTTTTAAGCCATATAAGGCTTTCTTCAACCTGCAAACATGCTCGGGGTGACTCACATCCTCATAACCAGGTGGCTGTAACATATACACCTCTTCCTGCAAATCCCCATGCAAGAATGCATTCTTTACATCCATCTGATGTAAAGACCATTGCTTTGACGTAGCCACTGCTATCACAACTCTCACTGTTGCCATCTTGGCAACTGGGCTGAAAGTTTCCTCATAATCAATGCCATATGTCTGCGCACATACCCTTTGGCTACCAATCTAGCCTTATACATGTTTATGCTTCCATCACTATTATGTTTTACTTTGTACACCCACTTGCATCCAATGGCTTTCTTGCCTTCAGGCAATTGCACTAAATCCCAAGTCTCATTTCCATATAGTGCATCCATCTCCTCATCCATAGCTTTCTCCCAACACACATTTCCAACAGCCTCATCAATGCATGTGGGTTCTACAACCTGCACAACCTTTGCCATATATGCATAGTGATGTGCCACATAACCATCATAGGTAAACCTCTGCACAGGGTTTTTCACTCTCCCAGATCTTCGCAGGTTTTCATTCATGGCTTCCATAGCCTTCTTTACACTAGGTGTTCTCATAGCTGGGATCCCAAGCTCCTCATCAAGGCTCATCTCTGAGCCACTAGACTCTCCATCAACATGAGAATGCCCTGCAGAAATGTCAGGCATACCAAGGGGCTCAACCACTTTCTCTTTTCCTTTACATGATGTACTAATCACATTTGCAGGACTAGTATTATGATGCAGCCTGCCACTCCATGGTCTATCAACAGACCCAGTAGATGAGGACTCTTCTGGTCCACTCAAAGACTGTGATTGCTGACCTGCATTCTGTGCAACCACACTTCCACTCACATCAAGGCTCATCTCTGAGCCACTAGACTCTCCATCAACATGAGAATGCCCTACAGAAATGTCAGGCATACCAAGGGGCTTAACCACTTTCTCTTTTCCTTTACATGATGTACTAATCACATTTGCAGGACTGGTATTATGATGCAGCCTGCCACTCCATGGTCTATCAATAGACCCAGTAGATGAGGACTCTTTTGGTCCACTCAAAGACTGTGATTGCCTAACCTGCATTTTGTGCAACCACACTTCCACTCACATTAGCCCCAACAGCTTCTTTTTCAACAGCATACCAGCTACTCATCTCATCAAAGACAACATCCCTGCTTACCCTCAACTCACGTGTAGCAGGGTTATAACACCTGTATGCCTTTTGCTCAAGGGAATATCCAATAAACACACATTTTTCAGCTTTTGGATCCAGCTTAGTTCTCAGCTCATCTGGCACATGCACATATGCAATGCATCCAAAGACTTTCAGATGAGACAAATCAGGTTTTCTACCAGTAAACCTCTCCTCTGGAGTTACATCATGTATGGCTGCAGTTGGAGTCCTATTCATGATGTATACTGCTGTAGAAACAGCCTCAGCCCAATAGCTATGCGGCATATTCTTCTCTTCCATCAATGCTCGCGTAATCTCAGCAATGTGCCTGTTTTTCCGCTCAACAACTCCATTTTGTTGCGGAGTGTATCTGCATGTAAACTGTCTCTGAATACCATTCTTCTTCAAAAATTTAGAGAACTCATTGGAGAAGTACTCTCCCCCTCCATTTGACCTTAGGCACTTTATATATTTCCCTGTTTGCTTTTCAAACAAAACTCTAAAATTCTGAAAGTGAGTGAACACCTCACTCTTCTCCTTCATGAAATATACCCACACTTTCCTTGTGTGGTCTCATCGATAATGTCACATAATACCTGCAGCCTCCCATAGACATGGTCTTCGTAGGACCCCATACATCTGAATGCACAACATCTAGTGCATTTCTACTCACATATTTGTTACGTGGAAATACATGCTTTGTTTGCTTTCCAAATTGGCATGCTTCACATATTCTTTGCATACCTTCCACTTAAAACTTTGGCAGCCCTGTCACAATTCCTTTAGTCTGCATAGACTTCATTCTCTGCACATTCACATGTCCAATTCTTTTATGCCAAATGTCTATGTCTGCAATAATTCCTGAACCATTTGCAAACATCGCAGCACTCATTTCAAGCATGTCTACATTCAACGTAAACATTCTGCCCACTCTGTTGCCTTTTGCAACCAACCTGCACTTGTCTTTAAAGTCTTCAACATAACAACCATCAGGGTTAAACCGAACTTGCAAACCCTGCTCAATCATCTGGCCAACTGAAACCACATTCTTTGTTATGTTTGGAACGTGAAGTATATCTGCAAGGTACTTCACTTTGCCATCCTGCATAGACAATGGCACATCTCCAACATGGGCAATTGGATGAGCAGTGTCATCCCCTGTTTCCACAAAACTTCCCAACATCGCTTGGTGTGATAATGCCCACACCTGCACAGCCGTCTAGGTGGATTGGAATTGTGCATTTGCATCATCACTCTCATAATACCTTCCCAATTGGTTGATAGGTATTTGGATGAATTTGGGTGCTTCCCTTTCCTCATGTTCTTGGTTTTTTCCTACCAGAGATGTCTGGCTCTCCTTCGTACGGTTTTTTTCCTGCCAGAGGTGTCTAGCTCTCCATTGTCGTGCTCATTGGGTTCATTCTCCCTTCTACCCAATCCTTGACATTTGTCCACAATGCCGATGTGTTGTGTATCAATGGTTCAAGTGGCATTTTCACAAAGACAGTATTGCCTGAGAGACTGCCTATGTCTCTAGGTTCTCTAGGAAGGGAGGGATCCTTCCACATATTTGTCTCATATTCAATCTTAGGGAATGAATAGTTTGACGATTCTTGATCTACCTTTGCAAACATTCTTACCAGTAGATCACTATGAGTCCCATCCATAAGGCTGTTGACCTTCCTTTCCATTTAGAAGGTGATTTCCATGGGTTAGGGATTAGCTTTTAGCTCTATAATTATTTGTTTGATCAAAGTAATGGTTTGGTCCTTGGCTTCAATTGCCCTCCTAAAATCTGGTGAGACTATGGCATGAAATAGGAAGCAACTTGTGGATGAGGTCCACAACTAAATGTCTGAGAGAAGTGCTAGCTAAGGTGAGTTCTTCTAGCCTTAGCTTCTTGTTGGGCCTCATGTTTAAGTGCATCTTCTTTTCTTTTCTCCTCTTTCTTTTGATGAATGGTCTTCAAGAATTTCATAGTTAAAGGGCCATAGTAGCATCTAAGTTTGCCACCATTGAAGAATCCTTGCATTTCCACACTGCCACAAGTGTTTCAATGCATGCTTTGCAGGGTGAGTTTGCAAACACTGGGAATAGTCCCATCCCTTTATATTTTAACTTGCCATGTACCCAACTTTGATATCTTTATCTTTGATTTTTTCATCAAGCCATTCCTTGTTCCTCAACTTTTGACTATCATTCCTTGTCCCCAACTTCGATATCTTTGTCTTTGAGCTTTTCATCAAACCATTCCTTGTGCCTCAATTTTTCAACTATCATTCTATAAATAGTGCACAATCTATCCTCAACGTTTTGACTATCATTCCATAGATAGCATGCAATCTAGCCTCTTCCAAGTAATCAAGTTTAAACAATTGGTTGGTCACTACATTTCCTCTCAACCTTTTCTTGACAACCATTCTTAAGCTTGGTACTAAGAATTCCATGATGTCAAGTTGAAAGGTATCGTGTGGATGGATACATTGTAGGTCATTCTGTAACCCCAAAGAGTAGTCGGTAACTTCTATTCCAAATCATTGGCATGAGGCATCCACCACTGTCTCTTAGTTAGGATAACACAGATAGTCTTATTGGTTTTCTTAGCTTGGCCATTGGCTTGGGGGTAGTAGGGTGAGGATTTGCACAATACACACTACCACAAATTCAAGAAATAAGAACTTGATTATATAATTAATGAAGTGAGCGCCTTTGTCGCTTACTAGTTTAAATGGACACCCAAATGTAGTAATTATATTTTTGTAAAGGAATTTGACTATTTCCCTAGCATCAACCTTTGTTTGTAGCACAAACCTCATCCTACATCATTAATGAAGTGAGCCCCTTTGTTGCTTACTAGTTTGAATGGACACCCAAATCTAGTAATTATATTTTTGAAAAGAAATTTGGCTACTGCCCTAGCATTAGCGTTGGTTAGTAGCACGAGCCTCATCATATAAATGGTTGTAGAGACACTACATAGGGTGCAAGGGCATTTTGTCCCAAACGAATCATTGACATTCATCACAACATTTAACAAATTTAGCTACATCTCCAAACAAAGTGGTCCACCATAAGCCTGTTCTAATAGAACTTTTTTTATAGTGGTGTATGGTGAGAAATGCCCTCCATCCCATGACAGAGCAGTTTTACTCAAGGACATCAACATATTCAAATTCTTGAGGACAGTGCCTCATGATCTCATCTTGGACTAACTTGTACAATTGCCCCATAGTCAATTCGTAAGGGGCTGCCTTTTTTATAAGGTTCCATGCTTTATAGCTCAATTGACAGGTCTCTCTTAGGGAAAATCATTAGCTAAATAATGGGCTATATATTTGGCCCATTCTAGAACAATTCAAAGTTTGAATAACATGGCATCAAGTAGTTCATCCTAATATACTCTAATAGGTGGTTCTACTAATGGGGAATCTAGGTTATGCTCTCCTATGGTTGTGCCAAAATGCAGCCAATTTGCAAAAATTGAGGCATTTATATATACATAGAAAATAATATCCTAGTTAGGAGATCTTAAGATTGGAGTGCTTTCTAAGGCTTTCTTGAGAGTGTCATAGGCTTTTGAAACTCATCCATCCACTCAAAGATGACAAGTAGTGTGTACAAGGGTCTTGCTATGTCGGCATACATAATTATAAATCTTCTATAGTATCCGATATGTCATGTGAAATGTTGGACACCCTTGAAGCTAGTGGATAGTGGAAGCTCAAGAATTAGCTTCATCTTGTTGTCTCATCTGTAGAGACGCCATGTTTGGAAACAATGTGGCCTAGTATTACTCCATGCCTCACCCAAAATTGGCATTTGAGCTAAGGGATATTTTGTATAATTTGCATCTTTCCAGCACTTCCTTAGGCACCAAAGATGTGATTTCCATTTGGGATTGATGCAAAGTTCATCCATGAAAACCTCAAAGAACTCCCTAAGGTATTCCTTGTATACTATGCACATAAGCCTTTGTGGAAAGTGCTTGGGGCATTGGATAGGCCGAATGGCATAACTTTGTATGCATAAGTGCCCCATTCTATGGCCAATGCAATCTTATATTATTCATTTGGGTCTATTTTCACTTGGTTATAGCCTGGTAAGGATCCATAAAGGAAGATGTAGAACTCCTTGCTTGTTACTCATTTTGAGTTTAACACATGCTCAGTTGAATGGTAGTGCGGGTAATGGTCCTTCTCACCATGGTTATATTAATCTTTTTGAGGTTAACACAAACTTGTATCTTTCCATTTTCCTTAGGCACTATGACTATTGGGGGTAGCCATTTGGTGTGCTCTATCTCGTAAATGAATCCAGCTTCAGTGAGTTGACCATTCTGGAATATTTTTGATTCATTTGATAGGCCCCATGCCTTGATGGCCATGCTCCTTCCACAAAAATGGGAATAGTGTGTTTAACCACCTTCAGGGTTATGCTTTCATGTCAGTATATTTCCAAGCAAAATAGGCTTGCAATTCTGTGAGTACGTCAATGAGGTCTTTTTTTTCTTTTAGAGATAGGTCCTTTTCAATGTATACATGTTTGGGATCCTCATTAGGTCCTGCTATGTTGACCTCCATCATAAGATATTCTAGGCTTCTTCCCACCATGGGTTCTCTTTGCCTTCTCAAAGCGCACAATATGGTCACTTGCATTATACGTCTTAAAATACTCAAGCACTTGTCTAAGGCACTCTCTTGGCAAGACACACTCAGCTTCTTTTTTAGCCCATTGTTAAGCTTTATTCTTTGCCCTTCTTGTGAAGCAAGAAGCACTCAATTGAGTGTTATAGCTTGAAGAAATCTGACCACTACAAAAACTAGTAGTAAAGAATCCATGGAACAAGGATTAAGGTTCTCCAGATTCTCTTGTGAAGTTCAGTGGAATCTTTGATATGGCCAGGGGATTTTTTGGTCTCTAACACAGCACAAAAGACGAAGCACAATCTATAGACATGAGCTCGTCAACAAGCATAGGACGGTCCAAAACCGGACTTACCAACACATACATCCTTAACATCTAGAGCTAGGAACACTAACCCTCTGAGACCTAGTAGAATAACTCCTAGGGTCATACGGGACAGGAAAATGCTGCCAAGATGGGTCAAATCTTCTTCCCACATCTGAGGAACTAGAAAATGACATAAAGATAGCGGAAGCAGAGCGTCAATTGTTGCGACTTCTAAGCTTACAAAGGCAAGAGCTCAATACAAAAAGAATGATGGCAGAACAGAGGGAAATTGGTAATTTGAATCTATTACGGCCATGTGGCAAGGAAATAGAAACATCTAGAGAAGCCACACATAACATGGGAATGGGAATGGCAGAAGGAGGAATACCATCCCTAGAACCCATAAATTAGGAGCCCAAGTCTAAGGAAGACCTCGAACTGCAACAAGAAGAAGTGGATAATCTACCTATAGCATCTACTATTGGAGGAGAGAATTGGCTCTACACAAGAGAGGAGATAAATGAAATGATCAATAATCCCAATTTCTTATAGAGCATGGAACTCTAAATTCAACAAAGGCGGGCTGAGGCCGTTAATGATGAGCCAGGTGATGAGGAATTGCCTGGAGCTAGCCATGGACTTGGACTGGATAGATGGAACTACGCAAGTAGAGGACGAGGTCTAGGTAGGGGGTAGCTCCTCGAAGGCCAATAATCGATCCCCACACAGATCTAAATACAGCCACAAGGGCGGATTTATTTAATATGGCCACCATAGGAATGGATAGAGGCATGGTAAGGGAACTAGGCACGACCCTTGAATCCAGACCATCTCAAATGAAGCCACATTATTTCAAAACTCATGCAAAAATTCTCAGGAGATGGTAACTCAATCCAACACATAAAGATCTTTGAGTCAACACGTGAAACATGCGGGCCAGTGAGCAATGTGACCACCATGATACATGCCTTTTCTCTAACTTTAGAAGGGAAAGCTCACCAATGGTATCAAACCTTAAAGCTTGAAGATAAAGTCAATTTCACATGACTTAAGAATGTGTTCATACCGAGCGTTGCTTGAAGTGGTGATTAGGTAGAGTCCTGTGGCTCAACTCCGCACATAAAGCAAAAAGAAAACGAATCCATGCGGGATTATGTTTCTTGACTCAAGCACCTAAACTCAAGATGCAAAGTGAGGGAAAGGATAATTGATGAGTTATTGCCTTGCTCTCAAAGAGGAGTCCAAGGAGAGTCCAAGATCATAAGATGCATGATTATCTAGTGCCCGACCGACTACTTTGGATATGTGCTGTAAGTTGTCCATTAAATATGAAGATAACATGCTTGAGTTGCCGCAGCCAGAAGATGCCAAGGCAGCTTCAGTGGTAGCAACATCACAAGTCTCTAGACATCAGGATAAGGGATCCAAGAACAAGCAAGTTGGCAACATGATAGTTGAACTCAGCACTGCCATTTTGGAAAAATTAAAAGTCAGGGATGGGAGAGAAGCATCAAGAAATGTTGTTCTCTACCCCCAGGAGAGACTTGATTTGGTGCTCAATCTATAGACAAAACTATACGAGCACTAAATGCCCTCACCTATGACCGAGACAGTTACTTTATTATGCTCACTATCAAAGACTGGGAAGCCACGATACTGCCATGTGTAGATACCCAAGGATCCAGCCTTTAGCATAATTTCCAGCACCCATAGTGCCTCTAGCTTTACCAGCACCACCATTACAATCCAATGTGGTTGTAGGGTAGATGAATACGTCCTACTTACCAAGAGGAATGTTCAAGATACATGACATGTTGCCATTACCACCACCTATTCTACCCTACAACCACAATCCAATGTGGTTGTAGGGTAGATGAATACGTCCTACTTACCAAAAGGAATGTTCAAGATACATGACATGTTGCCATTACCACCACCTATTCTACCACCACAACAACCACCACAGGCCAAGATTAACCAGGTGTTGATTGAAGAACCCTTGGAAGAGGGGGAAGATATGCGCAAAGTAGAAGTGATTAACGACTACTATGGGGAACCAATTGAGATCATATTGGATTATTATGTCTTACAAAATAGCACGCAGCAGCTCAAAAGACTCATCTTCATGGATTGCATCTACCCATCCATGCATGGTAGGAGCTGCTAAACTTAGAACTCGTAGATGACAGAGCATCATACTTATTATAGGAGACATGGGGAATCGTCAGGGATTTACAAAGGTGATAGAGATCTTCTATCGCACATTAAAAGCACATATCAACTGGCACAACTCGTGTGGACTTTGGGTTGGCTCTCTACCCACACCCATTTGAAGCTTTCCAATAGATCTCGAGGAGCACTCTAGTTCATTATTTTGGATGCGAGGTGGGCATCGATATCTCTCTATAGTAGTATTTAACCCCTCTTCTTTTGAGCACTCAGAAGAAGCTTCTATAGTAGAGTTCAACGAGGTTTTCCTTAGCCGGCCGAGTGGTGGTTGGCCTTGATCCTTGACCCTATTCCCCCTTAGGGGGCTGGGAGTGTTCACTAGGCATGATATTCTCCTGGCATTTCATGGCGCGAATGAGATCTCTGCCTTGCTCACCTTTTTGATTGGACCTCATGGTAGATTAGTGAGATCAGAGCCCCCCTTGGAGGATGTTACAGAGGGTGGGGGTGATATTTCTAATGATGTCTACAAAACTCCTTTGAGTAGTTATAAGGGAGTCAAGCACTCCAGCTATATGCGTCTCTGAATGAATAGGTTCCCAAGAATAGGCCTCACTCAAGCTAGAGTCCTCTCTATCGCTCAAATGCTTGGTTTCTAGGGTCCCTTGGCTCTTGTGGGGTTCTAGGGATTGTAAGAACCCTCAAATCGGATATCAATTCGGGAAGGGGGGTCAAAAGGGCAAATTACTATATCGGTTGACTTTTTGTAGAAAAGTCAAAACAGAGAGTACTACATGTTTGACTAAGTCAAATATGACCACATACTTGGATAGTAGGAATCATAAGCTTTCTATATAATTAAAGACATTGAAAATCAGACATCATTTGAGGATTCAACCATTTGGATTCGGTTTTTAGTCTTGCCGAGGGGAAGACCGAGAAAGTTGAGGAGCAAGTCAATGAAGAGAGAGAAGAAAAATTCTAGAGAGAGGCACCTTTGATTAGGCCTGCAAATGGGCAATCTTTCTCGATAACAACATGCAAGAAATCCATTCCACGCAATCGTCCACCACGCCAATGACCACCCAAAGCTCATTTGTAACATTACCCTCCTCTCCCCCTGGGCTCCACACATTACGAGTGACACCACCCCCAACTAACTACACACACGTGCCCTCAAGACCTTCTCCAGTGCCCATATTTCCATTTCAATCGTTGCCTCTCCAGGCAAACCCCACTGCTCATGGAAAGCTTCAAACCAATTCCATTGTTAAACCCCTAGAGCCCATGCGCTCCACCATCCCACGGCACCCATAATAGATCATCTTCCTTTGTCGGTGCCTCACATGGACCCTAAACCACTTGTGCACACTATAGGTGCACCTGTGCAAGAAAACCACCTCTTCTATGTTTCCTCTGCCAAAGGACCCTATAGAGTGGCTGAATGCCCTCAAAAGAAACGCCTGCCAGTGACACCAAAATGTCATGGTTGTGGAATCGACCATTACTTCAAAGATTGCGCTTTGCAATCAGTTTCTCACTCCATAATCAAAGGCATGCCATCCCTCAATGTGTTGAGCGTTCAACATGGGAAGATTTCAACTTTCCCATTGAATGTCGTCACACGGTTGTAGGCCAAGCTAAAGAAGGCCACATCACAAAAGAAATAACGCTCTCAGCATGTTGGCATGGAGACGATCGGGTTAGCATCCCCACTGGCTCAACAAAGACCACATCATCCTCTTCTGGGAGCAATGATCATGCTGAACTACCACTCTCCCATGCAGCCCACCAAAAACTCACCAAACGGGAAAAACGGCTAGCAAATCCCAATGCCATCCTTGAGAAGCAACGTCTTCAAGGCCCAAGCATTGGTAGAGCAATACCAGGGTCAACTTGAATCGCAACCCGTTTTTGTAACCTTTGACCTAGTTATTGAGTGTGCATCGTCTCCCATTGAAACTCAACTTTCGACCGATAAGGCAGGAGCCCCTGCAACCACTCTAGGCTGAGGAAGATCCGTTTGCGCTAAACATGATGTTGACAAACGATGATTTTGCCTCTAATGCACCTCCTCATCCTCCAAGGCCTATTCCACAAATGGCCAAGCCCAAATCCCACATTCACATCAAACAACTCGATGAGAACACTGACACAAAGTCTGATAGCGATTCACGGGGTCTGCACACCAAATTTGTTAAGGTGTTTTATCCTCCTACGGCCACCAAATCTCAACCTCCACCCCTATCAAATAAGGAACAAATTGAACTTCCATATACTATTGCTGGTCCACCCTATGATCACAGCCTCGCCCCTCAAGAAGCCCCTCCTCATCAACGTGAGACCTGGCCAACCTCTCAAGCAACGCAAACTCCATGCTTCTGTGGAGGAGAAAGCTCCCTCAAATTCCTCAAATGAATCTGAGCCCCATCATCTAGACTTACTCCATAACCACATGACCTAGAACCCAAAGGCGCACCCACAATTCGTGTAAATGCACTGGGCCACTACTTTGAGCGTGATGACACTAACGCAGCTTTGTCCATTTCCTATAATGGACATGTGGTCAAAGGCATCCTAGATGGAGGTAGTACTGGTGTTAGCATCCTCACACAAACCTACTAGGAAAACTGGGCCAACCATGCCTTGATCATACCACATTGGTGATCAAGCTTTGCGAATGGGAAATTTGCAAAAGTCCTAGGCATAGCACATGTCCTCAAGGTCAAAGTCTGTGACGTGACATTCCACCTCACATTTGCGGTCATGGATTTTTGTAATGCCACCTATGAGACAAACCCGACTAATCCATGGTCACTAGGACATGCATCATGTCTACCTCTGCAAAGGGTCTTAAATGCTTAAGGTCAATTTATATACCTGGCACACTCACACCCCATGGCCAAAGCTCCCTTTGCTAAAGACTCTGTGACCACCGCTAGGAGCAATTTTCTCTTGGTTTGTGATGCTTGTCATCAAGCCCTTGATGATGCGCGGGTGCCATTCACAGTCACTTCTATCAATAGTGACGAAGTCAACCATGACTAGATGAAGATCCTTGCTACACTTGACTCCCTCCCAACTCGCAAACTCAGCACCCAATTCGTGCTCCCAAACGACAAGACCCTCCATGAACCCTACAAAGCCATTTCCTCTCTTACACCCTCAGTGTAAGTGTGGCTCCACATGCTGAAACAACCACCCTTAGTGTCTGGATAGATTTCCCCTTTGGCAAAAATTGCAAAACGTGCCTTGCTGTCACCCACCACAGCTAGCCACAATCTTTTGCCATGGCCAACCCATGGGCACTCCAAAGCTTAATGCACCCAACCCTTTCAACCTATGGAACCTCATCCATGAAGCTCCACCTCGCTCCTCGACTTAGTCACCAAACCAAGGGCCAGTGCTACACATGGCTAAGCTTATCCAACTTCACTCAAAGACAAACTCGAAGGTAAGCTCACAACTCTAGCCACATGGGCCACTCAGTACAAAATCCTCTTTAGGGGTGCTAACCAATAAACACATGTAAAAAAAAGCCCAAAGAAAAGAGTCTCTAGGTTGATTAGGAACTAGGTGATTAGGACCACGAGCACACCTTTTGCCCTTGCGCATGCCCAACACCTACAAATCTCACTGGGCTCTATCCTATGCACATACACCGCATAAAGCTTCATCTATTATGGGCTCCCACACCTCCAAAAAGGAACTCAATAAATGCATTCACCTTTTGAAAGAGAAATAAAACACAACTGTTGTAGGGCACTTACCAATGTATTCACCTTTGGAAAGAGAAATAGAACACAACTATCATAGGACACACCTTTTGCCCTCGCCCATGCCCAACACCTGCAAATCTCACTGGGCTCTGTCCTATACGTACACACGGCATAAAGCTTCATCTGTTATTGGCTACCACAACTCCAAAATGTAACTCAATGCATTCACCTTTGGAAAGAGCAATAGAACACAACTGTCATAGGGCACTTACCAATACTTCGAGCTTGTCATAGGGCACTTACCAATACTCGAGCTTGTGTCCCTTGAGGTCTCCAAGCTCAATTGAGAAGCTCCGATTCTCTAAGCTCCACCTCCACATTGTCACTATAGAGTCACTCCCACCATCACACAAGGCAATCACTCTCTCTCACTCCTCCATACAAGCATACAACATACAAGTATAGAGAAGGCACATGTGCTAGAATGCTCTCTCTTGATCTCTCTCTCAAGACAAAAGCAAGAATTTTCATAGCACAAAGGGGGATTGTGTCCATTCATTATGAGAAAATGCCTTATATACAATTGGTCCTTATTCACACTTGGGCGTCCAAAACTTATTTAACTAAGACCTTGCACATAATGTACAACTTTTATAGTGCTTGATCTCTCTCTCAAGACAAAAGCAAGAATTTTCATAGCACAAAGGGGGATTGTGTCCATTCATTATGAGAAAATGCCTTATATACAATTGGTCCTTATTCACACTTGGGCGTCCAAAACTTATTTAACTAAGACCTTGGGCGGCCAATATCTCATAATGTACAACTTTTATAGTGCCTTTGCATGACACTTATTAATGTCCTCAAATGGAGGAGCATATTTGTTAATCCGAAATGGGATTAACATCCCCCCTACCTAATATAGGTTTTCTTCTACAGAACCTTTACTGAGGTCAAATGACTTGGTCGCCAAACTCATGACAATAGAAGTTCCGGCGTGACTCAAGTTTTTTAAGGCTTCTTTTGAATGCAACGTGTGATCTCCAAAACCGAGTGTCAACCATATCCTTGAATGTGACATGCATGTATGTTGGTAGACATCTTAGGTGATGATAATATAACATCATGCCTATGTCACTAGGTCCTTAATTCATGTCGAATTGCAGCTGATCAGTACCATATCCATCATATCTTTCTTTGAGTTGATCTATGAGGACCACAATCAGTTTCAGGAATCAAATACTCGCCATAATTGCCAGGTCTGAAATGCGATGCCATGCATTTATCAAATTCAGCATTTGCTTTCTTTGCTCTCCTATATCTGTAAATGTTGCTGGCAAGAATATAGGGAAGTTGTAGCAGACATGTGAATCTCTTTGCTTTGCCTCTTGAAACTCCAATAGTGTCCACCTTCTTTTCAATGGCATGTACAAGGGGTCCACTCTCTACTGCGTGGGTGGTGCACACATATATTGATGGCTATATTCTGGAATGGTAATGTACTCTTTCCTCCAATCCGGCTGTATACCAAAATCTTCCAGTTTAGGGTTGGCATCATCTGTGACAATGGCTATATAACCCCCTCTTGTGTGTGGACTGGATTAGCCTTTCTCCACCTGCAAAAGCAGTAACTGATCATAAATGTAACAATTCTGATTTCCAGTAGATCTGCTTGGGTTTGCCAGCTTTGTATTTCGTGCCACATTGGCTTAAGATTTGTCAGTAGGTGGAGCACTTGGATATGGATTAAGTAATTTACTTGAAACATTTGAATATACAGGGTAAGTAGGATTAGGTGATGAACTTGATGCTTCCTCTTGATCCTCTCCTGAAGTAGGGGGTGGGTGGCTGGGTTTGTGGAGCTTCATAAATTCTTGCAGCTCAATGATATATTCTAGAGATATGTTAGGGAATGTGTTTTATCAAAATTATAAAGTACGGTGGTTAACATGGCTTCTAGATTTTTTGTGGATATTCTGATCTAGTTTAAGAATACCAAAAGGATGATACAATGTGGACTCACGCAGATAAAAATCTGTAAGCACTCAGGAGACTATGGTATTGCAGAGCTACATTTCCATATGCAGTGTGGAGTTCTTTGCTGATGATTGAGCCATGGAACGCATGTGCATACTAACCCAGATAGCTCAATTTCGGGGCCCGTGTGGGTCTTCTCTTTCTGCTAATTGGCGATCGTGTTGCACTGGCTTGTGTCACTGTCAAAGTCTCTTCAGCTTCTGGGTTAGAGGTAGCTGAGGTTGACATCTGTAGCATTGAGAAGAAGGTCAGTCTACTGACTGGTGAGGGCATGTGCCATGCCTTGTTGTTTCTTCTTCTTCTTCTTCTTCTTCTTCTTCTTCTTCTTCTTTCTTCTTTCTCTTTTTTTTTTTTGAAAGTGTCAAGGTTAAATTTGATGGGAAGTGTGTTAGTGATGTGAGCAAATAAGGAGGTATGAATTTAAATTGAGAAGGTGCACATCATGATAGTACCGTGAGATGACAGGGTCCAAAACCCGTGAGGTGGGTAAACACTATAAAAGTGCAGGTTTTTAAGCCGTGTGAAAGGTGTTTCCATGAAATGGCCTAAACCCGTGAAGTGGTTTTTCTGTGAAATGGTGTCTCCGTGAAAGTGCAGGTTTTAAGGCCGTGAAAGATGTTCCCGCCGTGAAATGGCCTAAACCCGTGAAATGGACAAAATCGTGAAAGTGCAAGTTTTAAGGCTCTGAAAGATGTTCCCGTGAAATGGCGAAAACTCGTGAAATGGTGTTTCTGTGAAATGAACAAACTGTGAAAGGGCAAGTTGTGGTTTCCTGAAAGTGCAAGTTGTAAAGCCGTGAAGTTGTTCCCGTGAAATGGCTAAACCCTTGAAATGGTATTTCCATGAAATGAACAAACCGTGAAAGTGCAGGTTGTGGTTTCGTGAAAGTGAAGGTTTTAAAGCCATGAAAGTTGTTCCCGGTGAAATGGCCTAAACCCGTGTACAAGCAGATATTAGATAGGAATCGAAATCGTTGAGATGCAAGCTCGAGGGTTGCGCACACGATGAAGACAACAAATGCAAAATACACGAAAAGGGAAAGAAAATCGATTTTATGGTACAGCCATCGGACTGGGCAGCTGCCTTAATGAAGAATGCCACGTGGATTCCCATGATTGGTTGAGAAAATGTGGCCGTTTCACAATGTGAACCTTTGAGGACGAGTTCGTGTCATGAACTGTTTAGAATGTTTCACAACGTAAACCTTTTTGAACTAGTTCATGTGACGAGAAATGTTTTACAATGTAGTGAATGCAATATCAAATAAGTGTTGTCATTTGTTGACACATGGACTAGTCTATAAGCAATAAGAGACCAAGATATGAAGTAAAAAGTGAGTACAAAGTGAATGCATGCCTGGTTTCTCACACCCCTATAGGGTTCACATGAGTTTACCAAGATAAACACAAAAAATTCACACCCTCGAAGGGTTCATAGGAGCTTACATTGTGTTATGAGCTTATTGTGCGGAACTCTTTGCCCATCTTTGATAACTCTATGTGCAAGCAATAGTGGATACTTAGTCCATAATGTAATATCCCCCGACAAGGTTACACTTTCTAAAACACTACGCATATTAAAACAATCGCTTAAACATTAGACACAACACATCACAAGATTGCAAACTGTAGATCCAAAATACACCTACAATGAGGTTTTTTTTTTAATCCGTGTTTCAAAAAATTAGGGTTTCAAGCAGGAACCCATCTATTATGGGAGAGAAGAGATTTTTCTTAAAGGCAAGAGCAACCTCATCAGAGGGAAGGGTGTCCAAGCAAATGATGCCACGTGCACACATAGGTGTGCATTCCATCTACACTCATTCAAAAGAGACGCCTTAATTCTTACATGATCGTCCGGACTCACCAACTCTCTAATAAATTGTTCGCTCACTTTAATAAATTGTGAATTAAAGTGATATAACTTGTCTACCTACACTTCAATGAAGTGTGAAGCTACAAAACAGAAATATAAGCCATAAATCTTCCATGCATAGATAAAGAGTTTAGAGGCAAACTTACCACCTATTCTACAGCCAACAAGCAAGGTCAGAATATAGAGTTCATGAGCATGGTTCATGGATGAGCGTCTCATGTCTGTAAACTACACATACATATCTTACAGGCCATAACACAATTCACACAAAAATAGTTTCCAATCATGCACACATATATATAATGCACCATTTTCATAAACAATCTCTTTTCATTAAAATAGTTAAATTTAAGGATGCTTTTGAGTATAGACAACAAGTCAATCAAGCCCTAGAAAACATTATCAAGGCATTGACCCCTCCTAGATCAAATGGAAAGGAATGTAGTGCAATGCTGATGATGTGGTTAACAATACGTCCTCCAAAGGTTAATGTGAAACCAAGGAGTCACCTGACCATAGCCATTGATCCCGTGCTACTCGGATCAAAAGGGTACCACTCATATCACCCTAAGACACGAGCATATGGTGGCCACCTGGATCAAATATGACATTGCCCCACCGTGAAAAGGTGGTCATCCCCACCGTGAAAAGGTGGTCATCACCAAGAAAGCCTGAGTCAAATAAAAATCCACAAGATATGCCGCCAAGATCATGGTCTAGACATCCAACAAGGTCAAAGACAAATGTGTCATGGATGGTGTGCTGCATCAATAAGCACAAGGCTTTCAAGATGATCTTTGGTATAACCAAAAAATGAATTCCTAATAAACTGAATCTAGGTCAATGCATAAGCATCCAAAGCATCACAACAAAATGCCTCGTTATCCAAGTCACAAGACCAAGACCAAAACTAATGTATCATCACAGATATGGTATGCCTCCATCAATGGTGTCTCCATAATCACTCAATCTATAGAAATGCCTAAATCAAATCCAAAGCTCTCAAAATCCATGTGAACTGTGTGTATGCCTCGCCTATGAGGTCTCACCTCAATGAAATCATCACTACCCATGCACTATACCTGATTGCTCAAACTCATAAACTATACCCAAATGAACACTGCTAGGTATGCTATGAAGGCTAGGAGTAGTGGTCAACTCATAGATATCCCCACATGTAAACTCTCTAGAGGAATAGCCCAACACATCTAACATAAGCTCCTTAGGCCTAAGCTCCTTACGGTCTATCGTATCCTCATGGGTATCTAGTGGCGTATCTCTAACCTTGTGCCCAATAGATGAATAATCAAGATCCTCTAATCAATTCTCACTATGATCTCTAGAGAAGTAGGTAGACATACTAGATTCATCATCTATGATGCTCAATGTGCTCGATTCCATCCCTGCTCTTGAGATCATGCCAACATGATCTCACTCACACACAACTCCATCACATACATCATCATCATACGAGTACGTGAAAGAGCCTCAAATGTGTGAACAACCACCTAGAACACTCAACACACCTCAATAACCACAACGCATGGAAATCACCTTGTGAAAAAAAAAACCCATACATAGTGTGTAACTATGGCCACTAGCCAAAACAAAAGGTAGGTCGATAGCTTGGGTGTAAATAAAATAGCCAAAATAGTGTAGAAGGTCCCAAGCAATGCGAATGGCCAAAGAGTAAATGGTGCCCCAACAATGCTTGAAGTGGCAGGTGCAAGTATGTGGAATGAGAAGGACCAAGATATGAGGATGGGGTTTTTAGATGGAGAGGGTTAGAGTGAAAAAGGGCAAAATTAAAAAAAAACTAATGTCTTAATTCTCGTTTTCTTTAACTCATGCAATGGTTTTTTTTTTTTTTGGAATTCCTAACTTCTTCCACCAGATATGTAGTTTGAGGCTGAAACTTTTTATTTTCTCTTTCATAGAAGAAAGGTGTTTCATTTTTTTACAAGTCTGCAAGTGTGCTTATCTTACCGGCTTTCCCATTTGTCAACTTGTCTTCATGTCTGTGATTCTAGTTATTTGCAAGTTTTCTTGCCTAGTTGCCTTCTTGCCCAGTTGCTTGCTTACCTATGAGTATGCTTGCCCACTTGCAAGTCGTCACTACTGGTGATGAATGCTTTTGATAGCCATCAGACTAGAATTGGAAGACATTGCTCCTTAGCATTGTCCTCTGCTATGTGTACTTCTACTTCTCCCAAAGAATGTTGCTGAGAAGTCCAAAACATTGTATTGAAGCTTTACTTCAAAAACTAAGGATAGTGGCAAGTCGGTTTAGGGTTTAAAATACTCACCTCTTTGTAATTGCAGATCTATGTATGTTTGGTCTGTTCACACTATAAAGTGTAAGCTTTTGCACCACACTGTGAACTGTAAGCTTTTGTGGTCCTTGGAGTGTGAGTCTCTAACAAATATATGGAGCCGGAATCCACTGAGCTTGTTATTGAGGATCCATTAGAAGTGGATGAATTTGAGGAGATTTCGCTGTCAGATTAGATTATGTTTCACAAGATACGTAAGCTTGCAGGTAGCAAGCTATTAAGACGTCACCATGTTACGTTTAATGACTATCACCCCATTAATTCAAAGAGTGGGTGGATGATGAGTAATTCAAGGATTATAAACAACTTCGTCAAGGCATATTTGGGGACTTCTTAATTACAAACAACTATTTAGAAACCAAGGTGAGGGGGATGTCTATCCAAGCGGTGCACCCTTGTGCTTCTTTAGATTGGCACACCAGCAAGGGTCAATGGATCATATATATGTGGCCTTTCTGGGTGGATATAGTCATCTTTCTTTGCATCAACTATCTCATGTGTATTCTTATTAGCATGAGTAACATGTCCAATACCTATAAGATGGTGATAAATTTTCAATCCATGATGATGCATGTCCTTATTATATGTGAGATCTCATGCCGAAATGTCTTTTGGCTTGGTCCGCATGCCGATCAGTCATCATTGATGTAGCACGAGAGATTACGCCAACTGGTTTAATGTGAGAACACTTCTTGGATCATAGTTCACCTATGACCCTCAAATATATCACCTTTGCGAATCAAATATGATAGTGCCAAATCCTTTGGCTTCACTTCTGATTCTTATGCCATGGAATCCATAGTGTGATCACAAAAAGATATAGCTTTCTTGGCCTTCATACACTCTTCGACCTATGGGTCTTCATGTTCTTTAACTCATTCTCCTAAGCTTGGAGAAACCACTTGCAATCTCATCTCTTCCTCTTATACTATTTCTTTTCCCGGAGACGACTGTCCACAAATACATGATCTTTGACATGAGTTGTGTTTAAGTCAAGAGCTTACCTTAGCCTTGTCGAAGCATGTGTCCTTGAGTCTTACCTTAGAGCCGCAATCTAAACCTTTTTGTGTGGGTGCATTAGCTCATCCGTCATGTCCTCACTCTATTGTCACACCAAAATGCTCGTCTGTCATGTCCTCACTTCGTTATCACACCAGAATGCTCCATGCCAAAGGAGTGAAGGGCTCTCAATGCCTAGATAGAGGCAAGAAGAAATGGTCCTTTACAATGGTTCTCTCAGAACCTAATGCAAGAGAAGGCCTACAATCAAGCCTACTCAAGCATGTATTCATCAAGCAAAAGCAAAAAGAGACATGCAAGAAGAGGGAAGAAGAAGAGTTCACAAGTAAACTATTACAAGTGATTATGTAGTGCTTATGTTCGAGTGTCATCTTACAAACAAATAAGTGCTCGTTCGAACAAATAAGATGGCAAAGCATTTTACAATAGGTCGGGCAAGCGAAACCATGTTAACCACCAGAGTGGTTAACATAACCCTCTTCCTTGAGTCACTCAAGTCGACAGTGAAGGTGATGCCCCACAGGTGTGAATGGTCCAAGAGGATACACCATGGAGTTGGCAGCTTAGGTTAAGTGAGACCGATCCACAACCAGAGGCAAGGCGAAATGATGGCAACCTATGGGGAGTCCTAATGGGCGACAGCTTGTCAAGACGTCATGAGAAGTGATATGCGATGTAGAGGTGTTTCATGCCAAGCCTCCATTGGTTGTGGAATTCAAGTGGACCTTCGACATGAGATAGTTGGTAGAAGCGGTTTGTACCATTTGTTTGGCACAATGGGTCTAGTAGTACCATAGAATGATTGGGACGGCTAGACTGAGGTCCGAGATAGCTTGGCATGATAGGGTATTATGCCCAAATGGGACTTTGCTTAATGAATATGTCGGCTAGAGGCGAGGTTTTATCAGTGGTGAATTGGAGTCAGAGTAGAGAATATAGGCATGAAAGCTCATTGGAGGTACCTCCATGGTTGAGGGTTGTACATGCAATAGGTTGTACCATGCGCCAAGCTTGCACCACCGCCATGGTCCCCCCATCGAGAGATGTACCTAGAGGGTTAGCATTGACGAGGTTAGTTGTAGATGCATGTGTTGTACTTGATGTGAGATATGTAGGTGTGACACGCATGGGCACTAGGCAAAAGCTATGTCCATGTGGGCGCACTTCTCCAACAGTTCTTCTTTCTTCGGTTCTCTGTCGTCTTCTTCGACATTTACTTGGACATCCCTTTTTTGGAAGATTCAACAATAGTACTTTGTTTGAGACATAGCAACTGACTTTGTGCAAGGCTGTAGCAATGAAGCTCGGATCTCCTCTATGGCTCAATGGACTTCGCATTGTCAAGTACTTGGCATAGAGGCACAGTGGATTGAATGGGTAGAGTGGTCAAGGACCAAGCACGGAAAATCCTTGCCAATTGTAGAAAGGTCTACGCAATGGGTTGCACCATAGGCCAAGCTTGCACACGCCATGGTCCCCCCATCCAAAAATGTACCTAGACGACTGTAGGTAATGAGGCTCAATCCAAATTCATGAAAGAACGGTCCTTATATGTGCATCATCCCAAGAAGCAAGGTTTGGATGTTGAGGATCCATTCATAGGCCGGGATGCCCGAATACCCCGTCCCCTCCATGAAGGGAAGCAAAAGACATCGGCAAAGTAAGCAATGGTGAGTTTAGGGATCCTCTTGGTGGCTAGATCCCCCAAGAAGGTCTTGCATATATTCTTTAAAGCAGAGGTCATATCAAGGGTATCAAAGTAGACCAAGCCTACCATTGCCCAATCCTACAGAGAGAATGGAACCTAACATAGAACCAAGAGGACGGCACGGGACAGATACCTGCATGAGTGGTGGTGCTGTCGGCGTGCTCAATGATGACGATCCACCACCCCCATGAGGTCCTTCCTGTAGGCAGCCGAGGGAGTGGGAAAGAGTGGTCTGAGTGACGTGGGTGTACCCATCAAGGCAACCAGTACCAACGAAGTGCAAGTTGGAGAGATGAGGTCAGCAGTAGGCAATTGCAATATCATCTAAGTAGAGCTAGGAAATACCATTTCTTGTATAACTTCTTTCTAGGGCAGCAAGACAGCTTGGTACGTACATATAATACTTAAATCGACTAAAATAGACTTGTATGGTGATTTTCATTTCTTATTTTCTTGTGAAAGATCTGTTCAAATCAGCAGTGACAATTTGATGACTCTAGAAGTGGTCCTTTCTTTTGCTTTCAACTGGTTCTTGGACTTCTTTGACCAATGCCCTTCGGTAAATGTAACGCTAAACGCTTCCCATTTTAGCAATGACTCTTATAACCACCCCATTAGTCTGTATCTGGATCACCATCAACAATGTCTGGAATCGCATCCGAATCTGACTCCGACAAATTGCGTGTCACTACAGCAGAAAATCCCAAATCAGATGCTGATGGTACTAAATCTTTTTGAGGCTTGCCTAGTTCAGGTTCATGCTGCAAGGTTGATACAGAGATAGGATCATTGGCGGTGACCAAGGACGGTTGCATTTCAGCCAAATTGGCATTAAGCTGTTGTTCAGAAAGTGGACATACAGGAAGCCTGCTGCCCACAGGGCCTGTTGGGGGATCCATCTCCTTGAGTGCAAGCTCAATTTTCCCCGGTTGTCCCCCATACAATCCTGAAACATCACCACTCACATCATTTGTTTGATAATTTCCTGTTGTCATGATCTCACTAGGCACAGCTCTTGGGACCTCTCTTGACTCGGTTAGCATGTCTCCGACCATAGACATCATCATTCTATCCTCATCGTCTGCTAAAGATTGCCTTGCACTAACATTCCCAAGCCCTGTTACCACACTTCTAGGGACATTGCCCAAAGCTTGAAACTCTCCATCAAAGCCTTCCACCACCATCATACTACTTTCGTTCAACACACCTTGCTCACCTCCGTAATCTACAATCCAGCTCTCAATGTCTTCTTGTACATATGGATCCCCTTCAATTTGCATACCGGCATCGGTTACCTTCAAAGACGGCTGCGCCAACTGAGATGAGTATCCATGACTGCTGACAGTTGCAGCAGTAGTCACAGCAGTAGGCGTAGAACCTGCTACTCCCTGCAAAGACAATCCAGGCCTTTGCATCTGTGAAACCAAGTTCTCAGAAGCAGTTCCTCTCCCAGGAGTAATGCTTGGTGTTGTCGCTGGAGTGTTTGCAAATGGCAGGGACCGGGGATGAATGAGAGGCTCCAGGGCTAAAAGAGCATGTGCACAAAATTCAGCAACTTCAGTTCCAGCAGCCTCCTGCCGACCTGCATCAAAACTCTACATATTAACTACCTGCAAAAAACACACTTATGCCAACACTTTAGTGCAGATGAATTAACAAAGGCCCTTAAGGACGAGAAGATACGAAACCTTTACGAAACACTGCTAATGCCTGGGAAAGGAAAGGTGGACGGTGCATGCACGGAGACAATATTGAAGCCAGAAATGCCTTGTATGCTGCCAATTGAAAAGACCCTGAAGCAAATGCAAGTGATTCCCCTTTACAAGAAGTGTCCTCCAATACAAGACTCGGTGATAAGGGCCCTGCTGATGCAATCAAGGCAACATTCGCAACCACAGAGTCCACCTCTGTCCGCCAGTGGTCTGAGCGCAGTGACCCTCCCTAACGCAGGTAGCAGTATACATGTTAGTTAGAGACATGTAAACCTTTTCAGAGGAAAAAAACTTCCACTCATAAAGCAGACACTAACCACTGTCAACAGACCCTCCATGGCTTCTAGAGCAGCAATTTGAACAGCGACTGTACAAGTAGCGTCACCCATGTCAGCTCCAGTATCGATTGCCCCTAAGGCAGGAAGCATGTCCATCTGCATACTCCCAGGGTCCTTGCGCTTTCTTGGATTTGGTGAGTGACCCCAGCCTGACACTCCGTGTGCCCAGGCTGGCACGTTAGGGCTATTTATAGAGCATGGCGTACAAACACTCACAGCCCCCTTCAGATCAGCTAACAAATTGTCGATAAGTGCGGGTGCAAGTTCTGATGCCATCCCTGTCCACAATAGAGACAGTCATACATAATGAAAAAGTTTTCAACTGCACCTATGTATATAATCACAATCTTTTCATTCTGTCCCGATTTTATTTTTTTATTTTTTTTTTAACAAGTAGAAACTACACACACATGCACGTACAAGGAAACAACTGTCAAATCGCCATCCTAAACATAATCCCAACAGCTCCAGACCACCCACGAGTACAGGCTCAACGCAGGAAAATTAGATAAGGTGAAACCCCCCGAGTATGAGGCCTCCAAACAATAGACCACCTTGCCCATGGATACTGGATGCATCCTATACCACAACTGACAACCACCAGGTTTGGCACTCTAGATCCAGGCCCCACACTGTTTTTAAAAAGAAAAACATTCAATTATATTTAACTGAAGCTCAATATATCTAATTGCCATCAGGCCCACACACTGTGACTCAACCAGTTATGTGCATACCCATTCCCTTAAATAGGCCCCATGCAATAATAAGAGCACTGCCTTTTATGGGATTGTTACTGCAGCCGACTCAATCATATATCACACCTAGAATAGCTCATGTGCTAATAATTGTAACCCACGACCAGTCTATGCTAAGGATGGGCCTAGCATCTGTCACTACATTTTTTGGCATTTAACAAACACTATAACACAATTTTGCTAATGTGGTGGTCAACATGTTCACATACCTACACCCATGGATATAAGCAAATGCTTGGAAATGTTGTACAATTTTATTCTCAAGCTTGGTAATCTGCACCGCCCAAAATATTCTGTCAAGAGGCGTACTATATCTGCGGCACGCGGCAGTAGCTGACTGCATGGCAAAGAGGAGGTAGTTACTTTCCACACAATGATTTGCAGATGCTAAACTACTTTATTAAGCTCACTGACTAACATAAACAGGATATTCATGTGGCCAGTTTGATACCTTCGAACTCCACAGAGGGTTGCATACAACAGATCTAACGCACGAGAATGCAGCGCAGGCAATTCACAGCACAGAGACACCTGTTGAGCACTTGACACTGGCACTCCAAGTACAGAGGCCGATCGGTACGGAGACCCATCCACAGATAATATTCTTGTTATAAGTGCCAACAGAGCAGTCAATGGAACTGGCACCTTAAGTTTAGCCATGCCAGAACAAAACAAACATTAAGCACTACTTTTTCCAGGTGTTTCAAGTGCCTATAGAGATGCATGTGTGCATGCTCATGCCAGCATGTAAGCATTCACGTGCGTGTGTGTGTGTGTGTGTGGGGGGGGGGGGGGGAGAGAGAGAGAGAGAGAGAGAGAGAGAGAGAGAGAGCAAAACCATACCTGCACTGGAAAACTATTGACCAATAGATAATCACAACACTGCATAAGCACTGAGATTCTTGGAACTAACAGTTGCCAGAATTTTTTAGCACCTTCTGTCATTGCATTTGCTACAACAGACATGCCACCCAAAAGCCAAGTTTGTTCTTGGCCCCTTGGCATCAATGCGGCCAGGACTTTCTTTGCTATAGTGCCTGCAGGAAACCAACATATTGCAGAGATTGCAACAGCAAAAAAAGGGGTCACAGTATCAAAGCTTGGGAGGCTCCATACACATACCATCTTCCATTCCTGCAAAGGCATCATCCAGGTGAGAATTTATGGCAAGCAACATCCTTCTGAACAATGAATTCCAAGTAGCGGCGTCACCATGGGCCTTTGGAAGCAAAGCCAAACACCGTGCAAATTTCTGCGTTTGAGAGATTTCACCATTTAATCCTTTGACAAAAACTATCCAACGTTTCTTTCATTTCAAATCATGGACAAGAAAATAGATTTCCTACCTACCTGAGAAAGTGATGCACTGATGTCCACTTCCATCAGCTTTGCCACAAGTAGTGCTTCAACCTACAAAAAGAAAGCTCGTTATTAATGACTTGCCACTAAATCATTGAGTGTGTTTGACCTACTTCCACCATTTGGGTGAAAATATGACTACACGTCTGATACATAAAGTCATGTGAATTAACCAAAGGCCTTTATGATTCACTTTCAAGGCATATCCTTTTAGCTGAACCTTCATCTGAAAGTAGTATATCGTTCACACGGTTGGCTAGGATTAACTGGGGGTTGAAGAGTTGATTATTAACCCCAAATACCAAAATTATTGATAGGGCCATGGACCCATACAAGTGAGTAAGTTGCACGTGACCAGGTGGGCCGCACATTGGGTCAAGGCCATCACTTCCACTAGAGTGACTAACAGAGTAATTGCTCATGTAGACCGTCAAGAATGTTCGAGTGAAGTCAGATGCCTTTGTGGCCTCAGCCCTGTCCCACGGGAGCACTGACATGTCACATAGATTATTCTATTTTGGTTTGAACAGCCAGTAATTCAAGTGTGCCTGTCGTGGATTTATGTCTAACGTCGTGCAACTGAATAACAGAGAAAAAGAAGATCGAAATAGAGAGTCACATGCACAACACACTTCTTCCTAACCTAATGTATATTTATGTACAAGAAAATGAGATACAACAGTACTCTCCCAGTAAAAAAAATGTAGATCTCCGATCTCAGCCCAATCACTGCTTCTTATATAGGGCCAGATGTCCTAGTCAGCCAGCAGATGTGGAATTGAAACACCCCTTCTTATATAGGGCCAGATGTCCTAGTCAGCCAGCAGATGTGCTGTCGGCCTATAGAAAGGGTCCACGACTCTGTCCACACCAGGCCAACTGCACCTATCCAACCTGACTGTGCAGTACCTGACCAGCCCAATGCTGCCCACAGCTTCCTAAACTATAGTATATTTATGTACAAGAAAATGAGATACAACAGTACTCTCCCAGTACAAAATGATACTGAAAATGTAGATCTCTGATCTCCGCCCAATCACTGCTGTAAATCACCCTCGATCAGCCCCCAATGTAGAGAAACACTTCGGGACTCCAATCGCTTAGAAGAAATGATGAGTGACTGAATATTCCACCCATGCTTATCTAGGGCCTTGATGTCCTAGTCGGCCAGCAGATGTGCTGACAACCTGTAAAACAGGTCCACGACTGCTCCTGTCCACACCAGGCCGACTGCACCTATCCAGCCCGTCTGCCACGTGGCAGTACCCAACCAGCCCAATGCTGCCCGCCATCCATCTGCTACTTGTCTGATGCCTGTGTTCTGCTCGGTTCCTGTCGACCACTTCCAGGTGGATTCCAACTACCAGTAGGGGTGTCACATTCTCCCCCAATTTTGCAGCTGTCCTCAGCTGCATGGCATCCATGCAAATTGTCCTAACAATAAAGAAAAAGACCCAATCCTGGCTCACCCAAGATGCAAATTGCCCCAAGCATTGCATGATCACGTTGCATCCAGTTCTGAGGTTAACATTCCATCCTCACCTCGTCGGTACAAAAGGCAATAAGAAAACTGCCGACTACTATGATCAAGCATGTCTATCAAACATTGCACCATCCTAATAAACCCAACACCTGGTTTCAAAGTGCTGACTCTTGTAGAGCATCATCCTGTACAAGATCTGGCACAACGGCCCCTTGTAGAGAACAATCATGATTAAAACTCCATTTACCGATGAATCACTGCACATGGACCACCACCCCTGGCTTCCCAAAGCTCCACATATGCCTACCGAGATAATTCAAAAGGAAACACACAGCTCCTTGGAATTGTTGCATCAATTGAGTATCCACTAGTACATCCGGGCTCCAATATGCTCAAATCCAACACCTACCTGTGGAATGTACTCCAAAAAAAAAACTTTTGCATCTAACACCTTCACTATTGGGCTGCCCTATCTCATTTTTCTCCTTCTAGCTCAGTCGATCTGCTCCCTTCACTGGCACTTTATTTCCTACACTCAAGGTGATTCACAATGTCAAGCGTAGCAATAATGATGATGTGCAGCGAGCTATAGGACAGTTTTATCACGTTGAGGACACACTAACATTAGACACAGGGTCGAGACACCCTGCTGAATGCTGCTATCTGAGATGCGTTGAGATGAGAGACTGAAAACGCTGATGACAGATGATGTCCTGGACTGAATGCTGAGGTCTCTATATATATGGGGGTACTGATGCAGGTCGGCCAGCCTTACTGCAGTCGGCCAGTACCTGAATGTCCACGACTGGCCACCAATGCCATAAATGCCAGTCGGCTGGTCATAAATGATGTCGGCTGGTCATAAACGATGTCGGCTGCCTCCACCATGTCCCAATGCTTGTCTAGATGATTAATATGATGCTACAATGCTGAATCCAACTCATACCATGTGGTACATGCTGAAAACATTCATTTAAATGCCTGAATAATGCCTGATAAATCCTGATGATGCTAATGATGCTAAAATGATGCCATGTCACTGTACACCTGAATGGTGTGCACGTGACATTTTGCCTCAAATCCTCGGTTACGCATAACTTTGCATCCATCATCATATTTTCCTCTTTCAAGGAATAGTGATTAACTGTTTGACCATCCTCTAGCTTCCACATAATCCCACCAAAGTCTTCATCATGCACATAGTGATCTCTCATAGAATCCAACTCTCTATGATAGGCAATGGTCACTGAATGTACCTGTGGTCTCCTAGATAGAGCATCTGCAACCACATTCTTCTTTTGAGGTGTATGGATAATCTGGAAATGAAACATGGACAAAAAGTTTGCCCACCTCATATGCTTCTCGGAAAGCTTAGTTTGGGTCAGAAAAATTATCTCAAACTTTGATGATCCGTCTTCACACCGTGAAATCGGCACCAAGCAAATAAAGCTTCCACGAAGTAAGAGCATGAATCATGGCTAGAAGTTCTTTCTCATTAACCTGCAAGTGTTTCTCAGCATGTTGCAACCTTCGGCTCTCGAAGGCAACCACGTGCCCTTCTTGTTGCAAAATTGCCCCTATACAATCCCCACTTGCATCACATTCCACCACACAAAAGGTTTCACTAGGTCTGGAATGACCAATCCCGATCGAGTAGTAAGCTTCTCCTTAAATAATATGAAGGCATGTCTCGCTCACCCCACCTGAAGAACTTTCTTCTTAGGTTAGATCATGCATAGACGCAGCATTGGTGGCAAAGTTTTTAATGAACCTCTTTTAATAGAAGCATAACCCCAAGAAACTGCGCACCTCATGTACGGATTTTAATTATGGCCAATTCTCGATGGCTTCAAGCTTTGTTGGGTCCATCCGCACTCCCTCCTTAGACACTATATGTCCAAGTTAATGTATCTCTTCTAAGAAAAAATCACTCTTCTTTCCATTGATGAACAACTTGTGCTCCCACAACTCCTCGAATACCTTAGCTAAATGCTTTCTGTGTTCCTCTTCAATCTTGGGAAACACAATGATGTCATCAAAGAAAAAGTGCCTGCATACTTTCGATGTGGTCTAAAGATCCAATCCATCATGCGGTTGAAGATAGCTGAAGCATCTGTAAGCCCAGCGACGCGTGTCAGTTTAGGGTTTCTGAAATTTCTGTTTGTACGTGTCCGTACAGCTCCATACACGCATCCATATCGTCCATGCATATACCCATACAAGTCTAGGGCTGACCGTACATTTGAAAAGCAAGTTGGAGAAGGTGTTGATGGCAAAGAAGAAGCTCTCCATGATCATAATGATGCCCACACACTCCACGATCTCCTTCATGATGCTACAAGAGAGGTTCAAGCCTTTTTATACTTGAAAAGGCCTCTGCTTTTTGCCAAAAGCTTGTCCATGCTTTTGCTTTGCCTTTTCATGCTTTGCTTTTTCCTTTTTGCCTTTGCTTTTACTCTTTTTACTTTTATTAATAAAATATTACTTAACTTGTGGTGCTTTGCTTTTGTGGCTATAAGGCCTTGCTTTTTGGCCTTAGAGTTGCTTTTTGAGAAAGCGCCTTTTAGCTTTTCGGTCCGGCTCAATCTCCTCTTTTCAATGGTGCCCTTGGCTCGCAGTCAACCCTATTTGACTTTTTGCTTTTTCGTGCTTTTTTGACCAAGAATGATGCTTTTTCTTAATCAAATCTTATGGACCTTGTCCCCATTGTTGGAGGTGGCAATGCTCGGCCAAGTACATCCATATGTTCCTCGTACATCCATATGTTCCAAGGTACATCAAGTACATCCATATGTTTCAAGGTACTAGCCCCATTTGGCGAGTTTGTGCATCTCAGTCTTTTCCATATATCTATGGTGTCATCTGCTCATCTGGCAACATCTCAATGTGTTTTCTTTAACCGATGTCTTTGTTCTTGATGGTACATCTTCATGGCCTGTCACATGTGTTAGATAAAATAAATGCATACTTACCTCTTGCAAAAACTAGACACAAGCTAGTCAACAAACAAGTATGCATCATTCGCGTCTACTGGGTATTCCAGGTACTAGCCAGGTAGTCTAGACCCCAGTGGACTATCACATGCCATAAATCCAAGCATTGTCCATACATCAAAAATAGCACACAAAGTCAAAGAAATTCAAACATACATCAGTATGCAATACACAAGTAATGATCCTCCTGTTTATGGATTGTCCTGTCTGGTTTCATTGAAATTGTGTTGAGCCATCTGGCCACTAGGACCGCTCAGACTATCCTAAAGGCCATCTGGTCACTAGGACCGCCCGAGAGTTCATCAATAGTCATCTGGGCCATCTGGTCGCCATGACCGCCCAACTGCCTGACTATGAAATCCAATATAGTCATTTGGGCCATCTGGTCGCCATGACCGCCCAACTGCAAAATCCAATACAGTCATCAAGTTCCCGTGCACTCTTGTTGTGCAAACATCCAATTTTCTCTCCACGTACCCTCTTCATGGTGTCGACCCAAGAATCAGAGTTGGAGCCCCTCGTGAAACGCCAAGGCTTGCCGGCTACGGAAGGTACCAATGCCCATCTTTTTGACGATTTTGTGTCAAAATCAGATTTCCAAGAGTTCAAAGTAGCTCTCGAAGCTTCTTCGATGGAACGTCAGGCACAAATCGCAGCCCAGATGCAAGCTTTGCAGAACTCCATCGCTCTATTGACCACTACCCTCTCTACTTTCTCGGGTGTGGATACCTTGGCTTCAACTTTAGGCCCCAATATTACTCCGGAACCGTTCGGGGGCGAACAAAAGCAGCGAACCAAGGAGATCGTGGACACTTGGCTACATAAGTGGCAAGTTCACTTTCAGTTTCATCCATATGATGATGGAAAGAAGATCCAATTGACAGCACGTTTCTTGTCCGGCAAAGCTTTGCTTTGGTGGAAGGAACTCAACCCTAAGCCAACGACTTGGACACAATTTGAAGATATCTTCAAGAAAGAATTCCTCAAGAAAGAGGATGATTACGATGTTGTTGCCCGGTTTTCAGCTTTGACCATGACCTCGCAGCACCTCACTTATGAGGTCTACCTCCAGAAGTTTCGTGACTTGCAAATGAAAGCTACAAAGATGGATCCCACTACTCTTTTGGGGTTTTTCGTAGCTGGTTTACCAGACTCGTACCGATTACAGGTTAAAAATAACAAATGTAAAACTTTGGACGAGGCCATTCATTCAGCTCGTATCTATGATGATACGATGATCTCTTCCAAGTCGAAACCCGTTACCGAGCATGGGAACAAGCATAAAAGAAAGTTCTCCGCACCTATGGCTAACACGACTGAAGGCAAGTCTTCGGACCAACCTTCGAAAAATTCAAGTTCGACACCCGCGAAGAAGAAACGACTCCTTAGGGCTTTAAAGCTCAAGAAGGAAGGACGTTGTTTTATCTGCGAAGAAAAAGGACACATGCGTAACGAGTGCCCAAAGAAAAAGGGTACCAAGACAAACGCAGGACCCAAGCCAAAGGCAGCTAACCAGTTGTCTTTGACAGGTACGTCAATTACTGTACTTTCTCGCCCTAGTACTTGTTCTGATTGTCTGTTCAATTCTCAGATATTTGGCTTGCATGATCTTCTCCGAGTTTATGGAGAAGTAAATGGCCATAAAATTCACATTCTTTTAGACCCTGGCAGTTCGCATAACTTTGTTAACTACAAACTTGTGCAGAAATTGAGTCTTGATACGACACTCAGCGACCATACCTATGAGATACGCCTACCTGCGGGAAGGCAAGTTTGGGATCGCAAGGTGGAGATGCTTCCAATCCAGATTCAGGACTACAAAGATACTCTGGAATGCTTTGTTATGCATCTGGAAAATATAGACTTGTTATTAGGGATTGAGTGGTTTAAGACTCTTGAAGTCCAGATAGATTGGTCTAGTCATATTTTTTCTTTTCAGCATAGGGACACCAAGTATAGTATTTTAGGTGATTGTATCCATCCCTCTCAGGGACCTCTTGTAAATACAATTGATTTTGGAAATATAATGAATTCTTCTTTGTATACCGCTTTCCATTGTGTATTGATTCCACTTTCTTCTTTTCTCATCCCTTCCATGGATGTGAATGAATTAAGTGTGTTTGAAAGCAAAGAATTACAGAAGATACTTGATTCATTTCAAGATGTATTTCCTAAGGAACTGCCATCGGGTTTACTACCCCATCGTATTGACTTGATCCCTGGTGCTCATCCTGTGAGTATTCCACCTTATAGGATGAGCCAAGCCGAGAAAGATAAGTTGGCTAAACAACTCGCAGATTATTTGAGGATGGGCCAGATCCGTCCAAGTAAATCACCTTGGGGTGCACCTCTGTTGCTTAGGAGAAAGAAGGACAATACTTGGAGAATGTGTATAGATTACAAGAGATTGAACAAGCTGACATTAAGAATCGTTATCCTCTCCCTAGATCAGATGACCTGATTGACCGGTTAGCAAGAGCGAAATATTTCACGAAGATAGATTTACGTACTGGCTATCACCAGATACGTATTCATGAAAGGCATGTCGAAAGAACCGCCTTTCGGACTAGGTATGGCCAATACGAGTTTCTCGTATTACCTTTTGGGTTAACCAATGCTCCAGCCACTTTCCAGCAAATGATGAACGATCTTTTTCATGAACATTTGGGGAAATTTGTGGTGGTGTTCCTGGATGATATTTTGATATATAGTCGTACTCTTGAGGATCATGTCAGACACCTCATGATTGTCTTATCTATTTTAAGACAGAATCAACTATATGCTAAGTTAAGTAAATGTGAGTTCTTTATGACCGACATCATTTACTTGGGACACAAGATCACTAGAGATGGATTGAGCATTGACTATGACCGAGTTCAGAAGGTTTTGGACTGGCCTATACCGCGAACAGTGAAACAACTTCGTTCTTTTCTCGGTTTTGTTGTTTTTCTTCAGAAATCTGTACGGGAGTACTCTCAGCTCACACTACCGATGACCGACTTATTGAAAGGTCGTGGACGTAAGTCAAATCAACCTATCACTTGGAATAACGATTTGGATATGGCCTTCATACTTTTGAAAGATAAAGTCAAGGAAGCACCTATCTTAGCATTGCCTGATCCTAGTCGGCCTTATGTTCTTGAAATTGATGCAAGTGACTATGCTATCGGGGCTGCTTTATTTCAAGATGGTAGACCGGTTGCTTTTGAAAGTAAAAAGCTAGACGACACTCAATCTCGTTGGCCAACCCTTGAGAAGGAGCTTTATGCTGTGATTCATGCTCTCAAGGTTTGAAGACATTATTTATATGGCTCCAAGTTTGTGGTATTGACTGATCATCAGTCAATCAAGTATGTGTGTGATGCGGATGATTTGAGAGGAAGGAAAGCTCGTTGGGCAGAGTTAATGCAAGACTTTGATTTTGAGATCCGTTATCGGAAAGGATCCATGAATAGTATTGCAGATGCGCTTAGTCAGATTAGAGAGGTGAATACTTTGTCGTTCACCGAGATTTCTACTGACTTATTTCAGTCATTGAGAGAGCTTTGCAGGACTGATAGTTATTTTGGTCCATTTTGGCAGAAGATCCAGGACGGGAGCTCATTGATTGACCAAGACTCGATAACTGAGCAGTCTACTATTCAGGCTGCAGGAGGCCAGTGGATGATTCGGAATGGTTTACTGTTCCGTAATGACAAAATTTGTGTACCACAGATCCCGGACATTAGGTCCAAGATTCTGAGGGAGTGTCACGACGCCCCTTCTGCTGGACACCCTGGGGTACACAGGACACTATCATTAGTGAAACACACTTTTTATTGGCCGAAGATGAAAGGGTATGTAGAAGATTATGTTCTCAAGTGTCAGATTTGTCGGGCAAATAAAGCTGAACGCTTTAGACAGGCTGGGTTGTTGCATCCTTTGCAAACCCAAGGTAATAAATGGGAAAGTATTTCCATGGATTTTATTACCGGATTGCCAAGAACACATCAAGGCCACGATTCTATTTGGGTTATGGTAGATCGCTTGACAAAAATGGCTAGTTTTTTACCGACCCGGAAGACTATTATAGCTACGCAATTAGCTCGGCAGTTTATCGAGCAATTGTTTAGACTGTACGGGTTACCACAGGACATAGTCAGTGATAGGGACTTTAAGTTTACGAGTGATTTTTTGAAACTTGTTTTTGAGAAGTTGGAAACAACTTTGAATTTGAGTTCCTCAGATCATCCTCAATCTGATGGCCAGACTGAAAGAGTGAATCAGATTTTGGAGGATATGCTTCGAGCATATGTATCCAAAAGACAGAGTTCATGGGAGGATTATCTTCCTATGTTAGAATTTGCATATAACAGTACTAAGCATACGAGTACAGGGTTTAG
This sequence comes from Cibotium barometz, assembly GCF_041138505.1. Lineage (NCBI taxonomy): Eukaryota > Viridiplantae > Streptophyta > Polypodiopsida > Cyatheales > Cibotiaceae > Cibotium > Cibotium barometz. The sequence continues at coordinate 22,799,351 of NC_141106.1, forward strand.
TCCTTTCATGCTTATGTATGGTTTTCAACCAAGATCACCTGTTACAGTAGGATTCTCAAGACTTCAGCATGATGCAGCACGTAATTTTTTGCAAGATGTGCAGGAAATGTTACAAGTTGCAAAGGAATCTATTAGAAGTGCTCAAGACCGAGACAGGTTTTATTCTAATAGACGTCGTTCACCTAGAGAGTTCTCTGAAGGAACGATGGTGTATTTGCGAGTTCCGAAAGATTCCGAGACTTTACGAACAGGTAGATCTCCGAAATTATCCCCTAGATACTGTGGACCATTTCGTGTTACACGACGGATTGGTTCAGTTGCATATGAATTGGATTTGCCTTCTCATGTGAAAGTTCATCCTGTATTTCATGTCAGTAGACTTAAGGAAGTACTGGGTGGAGCAGATCAGTTAGTTACTCCTCAAGAAATTATAGATGTCCAGGACATGACATTTGTTCCGCACGAACCTGAAAAGATTCTTGGATTTCGTGAACGAAGATTGCGTCATACGCTTATCACGGAATACAAGATCAAGTGGAAGGATCGTGTTGAGGAGGACGCTACATGGGAGACATTGACTTCTCTTTAGAGAGATTACCCTGGCTTTTTAGTGAGCTCAGGAGTGAGCTCTTAGAGAAAGGGGAGTATGTCATGTGCACAGTGTCTATCTACCGTCGTGTGCTATACGCATGCAAGACTAGTTTCGAGGCTTGGGGAAGCTTGGAACTAGGCAGGCTGATTGACGAGCTGAGTTAGGGAAATACTAACGGGCGGGCACCCAAGTATGGACGGGCGGGCGGCCAAGTGTGGACGCCCGATAACCGGCCAAGAGCTTATAAAAGGGTGGCCAAGGTTAGTTATTATATTATAGAGAGTCTCGCGAGTTTGTGAGAGCTCTATGGTCTTGGAGCCTGGATCTAGTGCAGACGTGCACCTGCATTGTGCTGCCGAGGCCGACAACAATCTCGAGGCCCGCGAGGGCAGCTTCGTGGCGGTATGGGACGTCGCGAGAGGAAGAGATTGGTCAGTACGTCATCCTAGTTAGCTCAGCTCGTGGCTCGGTGGGGACAGCCAAGACTGTGGGCTCGCCCACGGCTGTCATGGTTGGGAGGTGAGTCAAGCCTGCACTCCCTTTCTTGTTTGTTTGTTCGTTTGTTTGCAGGATTCGAGTTTCGAACCAAGATCGATCACGAGGGGATCCGTGGGGATTTGACAGACTCTCACCACCCTCTCAACCACAATGAGAGGGCTTCAGAAGCTCAAGGTCACTATTGGCACGATACATCGCCAAGACCTTGGGCCTCTTGATAACAAACTTCACCAAGCTATGCGCAGTGCCAAAGATATCAACAATCCACCTAATTTTTGCAAGATCTTCAATGAGCAAGTCTAGGCTAATGGGATGCACATGGAGTCCATACAATCTACGAGAACTCATCCTCTAGCATCCGTCCCATAGAGAGACAGTTGCTACTATTGTTAGTGACCAAGCTATGCACGTGCCAAAGATATCAACAATCCACCTAATTTTTGCAAGATCTTCAATGAGCAAGTCTAGGCTAATGGGATGCACATGGAGTCCATACAATATACGAGAACTCATCCTCTAGCATCCGTCCCATAGAGAGACAGTTGCTACCATTGTTAGTGACCACCTGCACTATGTTTTGTGGGCCCATCTCCATGATAGCCTCCCGCAGGTGTGACTATATAAACTCTCATGTCACCACTGTCTCAGACATAGATGCATCAATGGCATGCAAAAACATAGTGCCCTTACAAGAGAACACCAAAACATTGTACACATTCCTCTTGCGTATATCTGACCACCCATCACATAACAATGTGCAACCATACTTGGTCCAAGTGGCTTTTAATGGCTCCATCTCCACCTCCACCGCATGATGCTCTCTTCTGAGCTCTTTAGTGCGCAAGGTCTCAAAGGAGGGTCCCTCCCACTAACGTCCAATGCAGTTGATTGCCCTCATGACCTTTTATCATGGGGTGTGCACAATGTGAAAAGACAAAGCGCATTGGATGAAAAGCCTAGTGAGTTTTCTAGTTGCATCATTAATTGCCTACTTTTGCATGCTTGCTCTCTTTAGAGAGGCTCTAGGTCCCGCAAGCAAAGGGCTTCATGTTTCTGTGGGACTCGAACTACTAGCACCCCCGAATCTTGCTTGGCTCTCTGCATCCTCCTTTAAGCCCAACCGTGTTCTCTTTGATACATCACTTGTAGCCTCACTAGCATCAATATCCTCAAGCAGAGACCCACAACTATGTCTTGCCAATTGCTATCTTTTCCATTCTTATAGCTTGGCTTTGATGTTTGCAAGCACCAATTTGCATGCACCACCGTCTTCCCCAATTAAACCTGAGAAATGAGCCTTAACACGGATTACGGTACCTCCTGACCAAACCCTGCAAAAATTACATTCCCACTTTTGGGTGCCTGAACAACCATATCTTGATACAGGGGTGACATGGACCCACATGGCATCCCTAGTGCAAGGCATCTTGACAAAGGCACGGCAAGATTGGCACCTTGGCATGAAAACCCCAAAATTTCAAAATCTTTTTTTATTTGCAAAATCGAAGAAAAAAGGCACAAATCAGCACAACCAACCTAAGAGATGGCAGACACGGAAGCTAAAAAGTGCAGGAGAAGCTAGAAGGGGCTGATTTTTGCAATGCAACAACTTCTTCATTGATTTTCACATGCGCATTTAGACGGTTTTTTTTTTTTAAGAGCGCTCTGGAAAAAAAACACCCAAATCATATTGAAAACGGGTGGGAGAGAAAGAAATGCGTTTCATTCGAAAGAAACATTTCTGAAATGTTTCGTTTCATTAAAAATGAATGAAACATGTTTCTTTGCAACTATGTATGGGACGCTAGGGACTTTGCACGTGGAGCCATTTTTTTCCAAAGCAAGTATACATATCATTTTTTTTTTTTGGGGACAAACATAGACTGTTTTTGGGAAAAAGCAAGGATGCTGTTTTTTAAAAGGCATATACGCAAAGTTTTCCACAAAAGCAAGAAAGTTTTTTTTGCAAACTCATAAAAAGCAAGAGAAGCTTTTGCATATCCGCCTATACAAGAGCAAGTTTGTTCTTTCTCTCCATCATCATGCATGGCAAGAGCTAGAAACTTGTAAATTTGAAGCTGCCAGTCCATACTTCATCATTTCCTAGGGCTTTGGGCGCTTTTACCCGGTCAGGACAGCATACTACCTTCTTTTTTGTGCGATGGCAGACGCTCTACGCTTTGTTAACAACCTGTCAGATCAAGATCATGAGGATGACCATCTTGTGGCAGAGCGCCATGCACCAGAAGCGGCAAATGACTTAGAGCAGCACAGACACCCTAGACAACGCCACTCCCAGAGGCACATTCCTTCTACATGAGGAAACACCATCTTTTATCTTATGGAAATACATGAGTTTGGATCCCATCAAGCTTTGACATATTGCACCTTTGGTGGCCATCACTATCTACTTGGAGAACTTCTTAGTTTTCACTCTTGCATTTACATTATACTTCATTTAGATGCTCTATGCATCTCCCTCCACACAGTAATTACACGTTTGCATCATCCTTGGTCTGATGGGCCCTTCTGGCCCCTCGCATCTTGTCATGAGAATATATTTTAAGTCCTCTAGAAAAATATTATTTATCCCCTCTTGAGTAATTTGGGGACGCCTAGGTTACTCTTGCGTCATGCCGGCTAGGTTAAAAATTTTCAGAGAATGATAAGATTAAATGTGCAGTCAATCATTTGGTAGACAACGCAGCTTTATGGTGGAGTGTAATAAAGCAAGGTCGTGACAAGCCAAATTCTTGGAAAAGATTTCAACGGCTGGTTAAAAAGCACTTTTTACCCTCACAATTCAAGTCTAAAGTTAGGCACCATGGGACACTTTGCATCAACTGGAAAAGGAAACTATGTCACAATATATAGAAAAGTTCTGAAATACTTTATTACAGGTGCAGGTTGTGGAGAGAGTTAGCGAGAAGGACCAAAAGAGGAAATTCATTTCGGGCCTTAGATCTACCATTAGGACCGATGTGAATATGTTTCGACCTCATTCACTATCTACTGCAATATCTTTGGCAACTAATTCCGAACACAAAAATGGTTTTCCTAAAGAGATTAAAGCACATGAGGGTACTTCTTCTAAACCATTTACTAAATCTTTTTATGCTCCAAAGAAGATGTATAAACCAAGTTATGACAAAGGCAAGGACGAGGTTAAAGGCAACATGAGTACCAACAAGAAAGTCAATGGTGGAAAACCGAAGGCACCTCCTATCAAATGTTTCAAGTGCCACAAAGAAGGTCACATAGCACCGAATTGTCCGGAGCGTACCAAGAGTTCGACACCAGCAGCAGCAGCCGCTCGAGTCAATATGATTGAAGAAGACGACAATGAAGAAGAATCATTCAAGCAAGAGGGTAATTCCGATCCAGACTACTCAGAACAAGAAGGTAAACCTCATGTTCATTCTTTGCTTAAAATAAAAGGAACAATAAATGGACATGAAGTTGTTATTTTGCATGATGATGGTAGTACACATGACTTCATTTCTGAAAAGGCACTTAGAGCATTAAATCTTCATTCTTCACCTATGCACTATAAAGTCAAAGCAGCATTTACTGGAACAAAGTATAATTGCATGCAAGAGGTGAAAGGTTTGGATTTATGCATGAAGCCTTTAACAGAAAAGAGGGATTTCTTAGTTGCACCTTTACAAGGGGTAGATATAATTTTGGGTATGCCTTGGAGACACATGTACAACCCTATTATAGACTATGACACTCATAGCATTTGTCTAAGGAAGGACAATTGAAAGTATTTTCCTCCAGTGTCTAGTCAAAGGAGAAATGAGTCCTTTGTTGAGTCACACTCAAGCAAAGAGAGCTCTAAGAAAAAAAGAGAAGACTTATATGGTATGGGTTAACCAGCTTGATGCTGAGTCTGACACATCCAAAAGTCCAAAGTTTGATCTTTTTATCTCCAAATTTAGTGGCTGTTTTATGGAAGATCTACCTCCAGGATTACCTAAGTCTAGGCCTGAGGATCATAGTATTGACTTATTGCCTGGAAATTCTCCGCCTTGTAAAGCTCCCTATAGAGTCAACAATTTAGAGCAAAAAGAAATCCAAAACCAAATCGAAGACTTACTAGAGAGAGGCCTTATTCGACCTAGTAGTTCACCTTTTGGAGCTCCAGTCCTTCTTGTTAAGAAGAAGAACGGAACTTTCCGAATGTGTGTAGACTACCGTGCATTGAATAAGATTACTGTCAAGAACAGATATCCTATTCCTAGGATAGATGATCTTCTTGACAAGCTTAGAGGATCAAAGGTCTTTAGCAAGATTGACCTAAAGTCTGGGTATCATCAAGTTCGTATGACTGAATCTGACATTTTCAAGACAGCTTTTAGAACACAAACTGGTCACTATGAGTTTTTGGTTATGCCATTTGGTTTGACCAATGCTCCAGCTACTTTCAGCCGTATGATGAATCGCATATTCCTTAAGTTTCAAAGTTTTGTTATAGTGTTCTTTGATGACATTCTTGTTTTCAGCAAGGATCGACAAGAGCATGAACAACACTTGGAACAAGTGTTCAACCTTTTGAGAGAAAATGAATTGTATGTCAATCCTGAAAAGAGTTCTTTCTTTCAAAAAGAGATTGAATACTTAGGTCATATAGTGTCGGCTGAAGGGATTCGTGTAGATCCTAAGAAAATTGAGTGTATAGCTTCTTGGCCTAAGCCTAGCAACATACATGACCTTAGATCTTTTCTTGGCCTATGTAATTATTATAGGAAGTTCGTCAAGAATTTTGCTTATATTGCTCATCCTTTGACTGAACTCCTTAAGAAAGCTACAAATTTCAATTGGACTGAAAAGCAAGATAAATCTTTTGCAACACTCAAGAATGCTTTAACACAAGCACCAGTTCTAACACTACCTGATTTTCAAAGACCTTTCTTTATAGTAGTGACTGATGCTAGTGGCAAAGGATTTGGAGCTGTTCTTATGCAAGACAACCATCCTATTGCTTATCAAAGTAAAAAGCTTAAGCCTGCAGAGCAAAATTATAGCACATATGACAAGGAATTAGCAGCAGTAGTGCATGCTTTGAAAATCTGGAAGCATTACCTAATGGGTTCTGAATTTCTTATCAAGACGGATCAACAAAGCATTAGGCATTTGCTTTCGCAACCCCTTATTTCAGATAGGCACATCAAATGGGCACTTTCATTCAAAGTTTTCAACCTATGATTCAATACCAACCTGGAAAGACAGAAAACATTATATATCTTGGTGCAACAAGACTGGCTCGCTGAAGCTCCCGCCCCCCCTCCCTGCTCGCGTTGCCTGCACAGCTACGCCCGTCGCCTTCCCTGCCTGTTCGCCCCCTCACCTCCCCTCGCTCCTTGCGCCTCCCCTTGCCCCCCCGCCTGCCTTCGCTGCTGCGCCCTGCATTGCCCGCCGCCTATCCATTAGCCCCTCCCGCCTACATTCACTGTTGCGCTCCCTCCCGCCTGCCTTCGCTCTGCCGCCGCCCTGCTCTGCTCGCCGCCCTTCCTCACCTTCGCGCCCCCCCCTTTCTTCGCGTCCTCCTCCCCTCTGCAGCGCCCCGTCTCCCCCCCTCCGCCAGCTCGCTCCCCCCCCCCTAGGGTTTCTCCTTCACCTTCTCCCCCCCCCTCCTTTTTCTTGCTTCCGCCTCTCTATGTGCAACTCGGTTCTAGCAGGATCCCGCCTTCGCCGCAACTTCAGACTCTGATGGAGGCTCCTCCCGCTCCGCCTCAGAGGGACTCATCCGCAGCCCCCTCGCCCGCCCCTGAGGACACCCCCATCAGGCTCTCTCTTTCGCCAGAAGAGGAAGCGAGCCTCACCGCAGAGGTGGAACGCCCCCAGGCTCATTCCACCATCTGCCGTATAGTCGACACTCGCCCCAACAGAGGGGAGATCAGGGATCTTCTTCAGGCCCACCTTCTTGCAGATGTGGGCAAGATCCTGGACGTACAGCTACTGGGCCGTGGACATTACCAGATCGAGTTCGAGGCCGCCCAGAGCGTTGCCAAGGTCCTTGCCATGAGTCCCCTTGACATCAGGGGTGCTCGGGCTTTCTTCAGACATTGGCAGCATGGATTTGACCCAGCAACCGGCGGAGCAGGGAGAGCGCCTTTTCCATGTTACAGTTTGCTTCCCTGGACTCCGCCGGGAGTATCTTCCGCTCCTCTCCAAGCTCGAAGCATTGGTGGGCTCGGTACTAGAGGCTGGCCCCTCAGCAGCTTCAGTGGTGGCCAGAGCAGCTGGGCTACCTTCGGTCAGAGTGTTGGTGTCTGACATCTCCTCCCTTCCTAAGGTCATTCAGCTACCTAGGATAGGGGGGGGGATGGATAGATCAGAGAGTGGAGTTCTCGGGGCTCCCGAATTAGTGCTTCATTTGCAGGCAGGTCGGCCATCTGGCCAAGGCCTGCCCTCGCAGGAGACCCCGACCCTCACCACAGCAGCAGGCTACTGATGGCCCGCCCACAGATTCAGCTCGGCAGGCTGCCTCCGGGACTCCTGCTCAGGCCACAGAGACCTCGGAGTGGCAGCCTGGACAGGGGCACCGCCGAGGGAGACAGCCACAGCAGCACGCCCAGAGACCGCTGCAGCAGCAGCCACAGTCTCAGCCTCACTGGGTTCCCGTGAGGAACAGCTTTTCTCCCCTCCAGGAGGAGACTCCCGCGGCGACGACTGAGGACCAGGAGATGCCAGCACCCCCTCCTCCACCCCCCCACCCCCGTCCCCTCCCACCGCCTCGCTTCCACCATCGCCTCCTCCCGTCTCCGCTCCGGTTTCAGCAGTGGCTCCCTCTCCACTCCCCTCGCCCCCCCCCTCCTCCCCCTCCGCCCGCCTCACCTTCCCGGGAGGCCCTGGCAATCCCCTGGCGTTCACCTGCAGTCCGGAGGGCGCTGAGCACTGACCTCGCTTGAGCATCACAGAGGAGACCTACTATGCCGATTCAGGCTTCACGGATTTCATCTATCCGCAGTCGGCTGAGTCGCCTTGGCATTAGACAGCGCTCGGAGGCTTTTGATTATGCCTTCACACGGCTTTTTGGAGCAGAGGGCCCCCATGAGCCAGCACCCATCCGAGTTCATGTAGTGATACCTCCGGCCCGTGGGGAGGAGGCACTAGACTCAGCGGTGGCCTTCTCGTTCCCTCTATGTGGCCCTTGCGACCGGGAGTGGACTCTAGAGCTCGCTCTCAGCACTTTGAAGACTCAGGCAGTTGAGTTTTCTCATCACATGAGCGATCTGGAGGTGACAGATGTGATAGGCCGACTTTGGGAGTTGGCTCATTTTTTCTTGGATCCCGGGAGTGTGGATACCTCAGGGATTCGGCATTTGGTCGTTCGCATAGTGGCAGATTTAGCACGCGACCCTGGATATGTGTGTATACACGAGGTTGCTCTGTTAGAGCGGGAGGCAGTCGCCATGGGCCACAGCCACTGGCACCTGATCCGGGATTCTTGCAGTACACCGGGTGGGCAGATTCGCAGCCGCTCGGATGGGGACTACTCTTCATCCAAGCCGCTTGCGAAGGCCCGCCGTACGGCTGAGACAGCATCCACCTCAGCAGGGCATCCATGAGGATCATCTCATGGAATGTACAGGGCCTTGGCGGAGCACATTTTATATGCTATCGTGGTTGCTTGAGGCAGGAGCTTCAGAGATGCCTGGTTGGTGGCAGCATTGATATTTTGATGATGCAGGAGCACCACTTGGGTGAGAGCAGGATCCGGAGATATGGTTCGGTGATGCCTGGTAGATGGGACACTTTTTGGTCTGCTGGGTTTGGTCCTTTGGGTGGACAGGGAGGAGTATGCATGGTCATTGCAGATGTATGGCGACAGGCCATTGTGGATCGAGGGATCATTGTGCCTGGTAGAGCACAGTATGTCATTCTGAGGATGCATGATGAGCTATTGGGCGTGCTCAACGTCTATGCGCCCAATCATGCTAGTGCCAGAGCAAAGTTCTGGACCCAGGTTACGGATGCATTGCCAGAGGCCGCACATTGGTGTGTCGGGGGAGACTTCAACATGCTTGAGGACCCGGCAGATAGGGTGGGAGGCAGTCATGTTACAGTGCACGGCACGGAGCTTGCAACTTGGGACCGGTTTTGCATGTCACTGAGGATCACTGATGCATGGCAACATGGGGCTTTCTCTCGGTCTCAGGACAGTCTTAGTTTCTCTCGGTCGGATCGCCGGCAGGGAGGGACTAATCTATCACGGATTGATCGCTTTTATGTGGGCGACTAGTTAGGGGAGCGAGGGGGCTCCGTCGGCATTCTCGCTGGCACCTCATTTTCAGATCATGCGCCAGTTATCTTGACATTGGAGGAGAGGACACGGGAGCCCAGCTTGCAGTTGAGGATCCCAGAGAGGGTACTTACAAATCCCAGTCTCGCTGAGGACATTGAGAGGATCTGGCATGATAGTCAGTGCTCTGACCAGGATGCAGCGGGCCAGTGTGCCCAGGGACTCATCGATCTTAGCTCTTTTCTGCACGCTGCAGCTTTGACACGGCTGGGAGAGATTCGCGAGCGGGAGCATCAACTGAGACGCAGCCTTGCTTCGCTACAGCGCCTTCAGGAGCAGCAGCTTGCAAGTGAGTGGGTGGCGTCCCAGCTGAGCCAGGCACGCCAGGAGGTTAGAGAGGTAGAGGAGCAGAGACATGAGTTTTACTATCGTCGTCAGGCCTCTCAATGGACGCAGCTTGGTGATAGAGTGACTGGAGAGCTTTTGAGATCACTGGACCCCGTCATGCGCGAGCAGGAGTCCGCCAGCTTGGTAGACTGGATGGATCGGTAGCTACTAAGCTCGGGGAGATCAGAGCCATTGCCACTGCATTCTATAGAGACCTGCTTTCAACGGAGCCAGCCACTAAGGATCGAGATGTTTGCAGACAGACTGTGTGGGCCCATGTGCAGAGGAGGGTCACAGACCGTATGCGTACAGTTCTAGGTGCGCCTCTGTCAGAGTTGAGCTTGCCGAGGCCTTGAGGGTCCTGCCGCGACATAGTTGCCCAGGGGAGGACGGACTGACGCCGGCCTTTTTTATGCGCTATTGGGACCTTTTGGGGCCAGGCCTCCGCAGGGGCTTTCAGCATGTTTTGGACACTGGGGTGATGCCGCAGAGCTTTTCAGAGGGTTTGATCTATCTTATCCCGAAGGGGGAGGGAGTATTAGATGATATTCGGCATTGGAGGCCTATTACGATCCTCAATACTGTCTACAAGGTCTTAGCAAAGGCCTTGAGTTTGAGGATCCAGCCCTTCCTGGGGGAGTTGATTCATGCTACTCAGACAGGATTTGTCAAGGAGCGCAGTATCCTTAACATCTTTACTTTCTGGGAGGCGACGGCCCGAGCTAGATTTCTTGGCGAGGACTTGGTCGTGATGCTTCTCGATTTTGAGAAGGCATACGATAGAGTTGATTGGGGTTTTTCTTAGAGGGCACTATGCTTCGCCTGGGCTTTGAGCCAGGATGGATCAGAGGGGTGGCGGCTCTGTATTTCACAGCTCGCAACCAGGTGTTGATTGCAGGAGGACGGGGGCCGAGTTTTGAGCTGACCAGATCAGTCCGTCAGGGGTGTCCCCTCGCCTCTTTTCTTTTTCTCATGTATTTGACGGCAGAGGAGGTTGGTTTGAGAGGACTTCAGCTCCCAGTCCGGGGGAAGGACCTGCTTGATGCTGAGTTTACAGACGACACGGGCTTATTTTTGCATGGCCAAGAGGCCAATCTTCTTCAGGCAGAGCAGTCGCTCCAGGTTTTTAGTGCAGCTTCGGGAGCATTGATCAATTGGCGCAAGACAGTGGCCTTTTGGATCAGTAGTGCTCCCACTCCGGCATGGAGCCCGGACCCCGGTTTTAGATGGATTCCTCCAGGCACAACAGTGCGGTATTTGGGATGCCAGATTGGCCTAGATTTGTCACCTGAGCAGCAGATTGCCCCGCTTCTTCTGAGCATTCGGAAGAAGCTTTTGTATTGGAGTACAGCTCGACTATCCTTGGCTGGGAGGGTGGTGGTGGCAAATCAGGTGCTGTTAGCGACCATGTGGTACATTACGTCTTGCTGGATCTTCTCGAGCTCTTGCATTAGCCAGGTACAGAGGCTGATCAAGAACTTTCTGTGGTCTGGGCGGGACGGTCAGCCAGCTCGGGCAAAGGTTGCATGGGCAGTTATTACACTTCCGCTGGCTCAGGGAGGTTTGGGCAGAAAGAGCTCCTCTTGCAGCGGCTGCAGGCTCGGGCGTCCCGAGCAGGGGGCACTTGGGCACCAGAGATTCACTGGATCTTCATAGAGATGAGGAGGACAGGCCTCAGTAGAGGAAGGGAGAACAGATTTGCTTTGAGTATCCTGAGAGCTTGGGAGCTGCTGAGACCGGGGCTCTCTCAGCGACCTCCTTCTTGTGTTGAGAAGCCGGCCAGACAGCCGCTCATCTGGAGCCCAACGGTTCGCACAGAGCAGGGTCATATGCTGGGTTCTCGGCCTTGTCTAGCCTGGGGGCCTTTAGCGACAGGCCCAGCTCGCAGTTTTGGAGACTGGCAGGCCTTCTGCAGTCTCCCAAAGGAGATCCAGGTGGAGAGGCTGAGTCACTTCAGAGGGGGGTTGATTATGAGGGATGATATTCAGGAGGCACTCACAGAGGAGTGGTTCACGCCTCTCGAGCCAGTGGCCCCACGGTGGATGGGAGCCTTTACACAGTTGGAGATCCTGATTGCAGTCAGAGCTTGCACTGAGGATGGCAGTTGCCTCTACTATGAGATTCAGGATGAGGGCAGACTCCAGAGAGTGGAGGTGGAGTCGTCGTTGGTTGCAGAGTGCACCTTTCAGAGGATTCGGGTAGTGGCCGCCGCTTCTCGGAAGTGGCATATTGACCCCGACCCTGCTGATGTGCTCCCGGATTGGCGCATATGGGCATATGCAGCGCGCCCCTTGGCCCGGCTACAGTGGGACCCCGGGGAGTACGAGTGGCATGATCCTTATGCATCCCTTGAGGCCACAGAGATTACCTTTTTCCACTATACTGTTCGGCTGGGGCGGCATATTTTGACGGCGAGGAGGACGGTCTCTCCAGCGGCGGCATATTTTGACGGCGAGGAGGACGGTCTCTCCAGCAGCGGCAGCGGGGCATTGGCGGCTACAGGGACTCTCACAGGAGTTCCTGGAGGATTTTTGGGCTTGGCTCTGGGCTAGTCGACAGGCCCGCAGGATCTCGACTTTTCAGTGGCTGGTCGCCCACAGGGGCTCAGCAGTTGGCACTTGGCTTGTTTACAGCGGTCTTCCGGCGGCCTGCGTCCGATGCGGCCACCCTGTGGAGACACAGAGACATTGCCTTTGGGATTGCCCTCAGGCGCAGCAGATTTGGCTGCGGATGCTGCGTATTCTGGCCCCTCTCTCTCCAGAGGGTATGTTTACGTGGGGTGCCGCTGCTTGGTCGACTTCGTCAGGGCCTGCTATGGACTATGAGATGGAGCAGGGCAGTCAAGCCATCAGATTTATTAGGGGCTAGCCTCGCCTGGTTCCGGCACCGGATTTCTCGTCCGCCAGCTGGACACAGGAGAGGGATTTACGATGGGAGCTCCTCAGCAGCCTCACCATCTGGTTCACCTGGAGGGCCCAGTGCTTTTCGGTCTTTGAGGGGAGATTGGAGCCACCAGCAGAGACTGTACGGGGAATTTGGCAGGAGTTGATCCACACCCTGCGAGGACAGTACGACCGCATCCGGGGAGACTCGGATGAGGCGATCTTGCGGCGCCAGGCCTTTCACACCACTTCGCGCTGTGGTCCCTTCTACACCTTACACACGGGATCCCCCCGTTGGCACTACAGGCCACCTGTTTGGCTCTCCCCCCCCCCCCCCTATTGTATGATTTAGCCTCTCAGTCCTTTGTACTGATGCTTGTATTTTGCAGCACCTAGGGAGAGTCTCCCGGGCTGCCATGCTGTATTCACTGCTCTGTTTCTCTTATGAGCAGGAGAGCTCTTTTGTAGCCCTACGGGCGTTTTTTATATAACTAATGAAAGGATCTTTTCTCGAAAAAAAAAATACCAACCTGGAAAAGAAAATGTTGTTGCCGATGCTTTGAGTCGAAGACCAAATATCAACAACATTTCCATTATTGAAAGTAAACCATTTGTACTTACGAAAGAAACTTATGAAGTTGATCCAGATTTTTCTGAAATATGGATCAAATTGCGTGAAAACAATTGGACACCTCAAGGAAGTTATTCTCATAATGATGGCTATCTTTTCTTTGAGAAAAGATAGTGTGTTACTCAACCTTATAGACAGCTTGTCTTGGAAGAGATGCACCAACCACCATTTGTGAGACATAGAGGAGTTTCCGCAACACTTCAAGTAGTTTCTCGAGAATTCTTTTGGCCTCATTTGAAGAATGATGTAGCTAAATTTGTAGCTGAATGTAACATTTCCCAAGCAATTAAAAGCTACAAAGGCAAAGCTTTAGGATTGCTTATGCCTCTACCCATTCTTGATAGACCATGGGAACAAGTGTCTATGGACTTTATTACTGGTTTTCCTACTACTTCCAGTCATCATCATGACATGATTTGGACAATAGTGGACAGGTTTAGTAAGCAAACCTATTTCATTCCATGTAAAAAGACACTAACTTCTCAGCAAGCCGCGAACATATTTGTCAAGCAAATCTTTGTTCATCATGGACTACCCAAAGTGATAGTTTTTTATAGAGATTCTAAATTTTGTAGTCACTTTTGGGTTGCTCTTTTCTCAAACTTAGACACTAAGTTAGATTTTTCCACGGCTTTCTATCCGGAATCGAATGGACATACCGAAGTCACAAATAGCACTATCCTAGATATGCTTAGAGCCTATATTTCCCAGCAACCTAGTGCATGGGATAAGTACATACACCTACTCCAATTTGCTTATAATAATACTCCTCATACTGCTACTGGTCGAGCACCATTTGAGATTATCTATGATAGAGCTTTGCCTATTCCGGCTACTAGACTCTCCCATAAGATTAAAGCTGCTGACCGATATGTTAGAGACTTTAATCGCATTTTATCTGAAGTGCGTGATTGTATTGCAAGAGCTCAAGAGAAGTATACATCTCAAGCAAATAGGAAGCGTAAAGATTTTTCATTTCAAGAAGGTGATTATGTACTTTTGAGAATTGAAAAACGGCGATTAAAGAGAGTGAAAAAATTCCCTGCAGTTAAGCTAGCGCCTAGATATTATGGGCCATTTAAAATCCTTCAAAAGATTAATGATGTGGCCTATAGACTAGAGCTTCCATCTAATTGGAATATCCACAATTCTTTTCATATCCATCTCTTAAAACCTTTTCGAGGAACACTTCCTACTCACCCAACATATGGGAAACCACCTCTTATTCAAGGAGAGGAAGAAGTACTAGTTCCTGAGGCTATCATTGATCAAAAGATAACAACAACAAGTACAGGTAATTAATACTTCAAGTATCTTTTGACTTTCAAGAATCATCCTCAAGAAGATGCTAAATGGATGCCTGCGAGATTCTTTCGAGTTTACCCTGAAATTCTTCATTCTTTTCAAACCCAGCAAATTTGCAATTGAGGACAATTGCAAACTCAAGCAAGAGGGATATCATGAGAATATATTTTAAGTCCTCTAGAAAAATATTATTTATCCTCTTTAGTAATTTGGAGACGCCTAGGTTACTCTTGCGTCATGCCGGCTAGGTTAATATCGTGGGTGACACCACTATAAATATTAATACATGCGGTATATGACGTATGTTTGAGACCATCTATGATTATTTCAGTTAGGTTCGTATGCCAGGGTGATTCCTAGGGTACTTACACCTGGTAGTCATGAGTTGGTTATGATTTGTGCCTGTTTAATATTTGTGGGATTAATTTAATTATTAATTGGGCTTATATTTTCACGTGATGAAGACTATGAAAAATGAAGAGTTTACTTTGGAAGAAATGTCTTGGTTCATCATATTTAATTTTTGGCAAGCATAGTAGCTTGCAACCTTAGTAAATGATTTTTCCATTTTGAACTTTAGGAAAGATACATTTATAATGTGGAATTTATTAAAGCCTATGGCTTTACCCTAGTCCCAATATTTGACACTCTATTTTTGTTAAAAAAAAGTGCCGTGCTCTCTAAAAAGCACATTTTGTATATTTTGGGACTATGGCCTATTTTTGGTGGAAAGAAAGCTAATAAAGAAATACTCTTGTGTGGGAAAGGCCACGCACAAGAGGGGGAAAGATTGCACCCAGCACGGTCTATTGAGCTAAGTATTTTAATTTTGTTAAGTGTTTGAATTTCAATTAATTTGATTTAGTTGAAGCTTGCAAAGCATTAGTTTTTATGCTTGAATCAATTCTTGTGAATTCTCTACTCTTCCACAATCTATCCTAGAGTAAGATTCCGGTTGCACATCTCCCACCACAGTACTTACAAATTTGTATTGTCATCGGTCTCTTGGGCCCTTTCAAGCCTCGGCCCCTCGCATCACCCACCACAGTACTTGCACATTTGTATAGTCATTGGTCTCATGGGCCCTTTCAGCCCCTCAAAACTTAACAACCCACAGTACTTACAAATTTGTATCGACACTGGTCTTATCGGCCCTCCTGGCCCCTAGTACTTACAAATTTGTATAGTTATTAGTCTCACAGGCCCTTTCAGCCCCTCACAGACAGTAAACCTCCCTCCCCCCCCCCTTCTCTCTCTCTCTCTCTCTCTCTCTCTCACTCACACACACACACACAACAAAAGGCAGGCCTGTAGAGAACCTTTCCCTTGTAAATCCAATAGTCCTTCTCTGCAGTGCACAAAATACCAGATATATTTATATAGCACATGTACTGTCCAATATAACTTTCCTTCCAAGACAGAAGGTGCCAAGTGAGGTCAAGAGAAAAGAACGCATGCAAGAGGACAGAAAATCAGCCTTAAGGGGTGGCACTGCGGGATGAAGCAAAAAGTAGCAAAAAGAAGCACGTCTGAGGATACAAGAATTTCCTTTTTTAGCATGCAAAGTTCCTTGAAAGTTCTTCAAATCAGCATCAAATGCCTTGAAATACCTTGAAGATGACTGGTAAAATGGTAGCTCTATACACACCTGAGAAGACTGCTGCTTTAGTGAGGCTGGGAAAAACTTAAGCATGGTACAGAGCAAATCTACACCATCATTCTGTGAAAAGCACATGAAACCTCGTCATCACTTGGAAACAATCCAAGTCCACAACACCACAAACATCAGGTAGTTGATATGTTAAAACCAGAAAAAAACTTATTACTTATTTATAGAGCTGTTTCAAAGAAAAGAACAAAAAATCAGGATAATACAACTGACCCAAATAGATTTTGAACTTTCTTCACTCAGGAGCTGTAAGACAGGCTGCACCAACTTTACACAGAGACCAGTTCCTTCACGCCGCACACCAGTCAATCCCAACCTAGAAAAATAAAGACTTCAATGTGAATCAAGTGTGTACAATAATAATGCCCAAGTTGTCCAAGCACACTATGTAGCACCCTCGTAACTACCCAGGACCAACTTGCATCCAGAGCACCAAACACACACACAAATCTACGTAGAGAAGACAAGAAAAGCAGTTCATGGATTCACCAACCCAACCATTGGCCCAGAGCTACAGAGCACCCCCAAGACAAGAAAAGGACGGGTGAAAACACAAAAAAACGTGAGTCCTACATGCAGATGACTACTGGTCACAGACCATGCCCAGCAATCACCAGGACATTTGGCAATCCGATATCTGCATCATGAAAATAGAATATATCCCCACCCACACACTATTGCACAATAATCAGATATGTGCACAGGCACTCAGTTATATAAGCCCACCCCCTATTAAAAGCCCTACTTATACAGGATAATTCCAATAACGAACTACCATGTTACACCTTGCATGAACCGTAGAGCATTGGCGCTATCCCTTAGCCGGCCCATGCCAAGGATGCAAGAAACAATGCCTTGCATAAATTTCTATTGCTGTTTAGACACATCAGAGAGACATACCCTAGTGTTTTAGAGAACCCACCCTTCTTTTTGCCTCTCTTCGTAGTAAGCACCCAAGTAAACTAATGACGTGTGTTTTTAAATATTTATACATAAATATTTACATATATGTCTACATACATGCATGCATGCACACACACGCATACTTACAAGCGCACGCACACACACACACACACATAAATATATACATGTATATCTTTACAAAAGTAACCAGACAATCAATACCACATACGAAAGCTCACTTGAATATATGCACTTGCAATTACCACCATCCTCTTTTTTAATTTTAAGAGTCTACTCATGCAGGACATAACTGTACCTTATTAGAAGGTCTGTAAGCGAGGCAAAAGCTGCTCCTCTGACAAATAATGGATCCGCTGGCTACAGTGATTTCAAAAAATAAGAAAAGGGTACACCTCCCCCACTTCAACAAACAGAAACTTTTACTTCCAAGTGCTTGGGTCTGATGTATGTGAGAATAATAATTCTGCAGGACTGGCATAAAAATGAAAGGCCCTCATACAATGGCAAACCACTAATATGTCAAACAAAGTGGGTGATTGGAAGCAAAAATGGACCTTCAAATGCACAATGAGTTTCTGAAACCACGATGCGTATGAATCCAAGAATCTCTGTCTTGTGCATTCTTGGCATGTTACACCAAGAAGACAAACTCCTGCCCAGCATTTTTCTGTCTGATGCGGCCCACCAAGCCAAAGGTCAGACAAAAAGTTTTTAGCAACACCACATGCTAAAAACAACAATTGTATATGTAATTCCAAAAAATGCATTCTAATCATTTATTCAATGCGCGCTACACATTGAACAAATGATCAGGTTTAGGCCCAGGACAGGCTATGGACGGGCTTATAAGCAGCCAATCCCCCCTCCATCCTCAGATCATGTCACAAATGTATTTCAAAGACAACTGTGCCCAATAAGAATTACACCAACACAGCCCACATGACAAGTCACAATGCAAGGAAAAAGAAAACATGTAATCATGAGCACTCTTACGTCAATGGGGCCAGCTGCGCGCAGTTCATGAACCCCTATAGAATAGTGGCATGAACTTTTGCCCACATAACACAGCCAGCCAAGGCGCACACACCTGAACAATGACAATATACAGTCAAGAACGTTGGTGGGGCCGTACCGTGGTGCTCAAGAGCAAGACATTTAAGCGTTCAACCCATGCATCAACGGCCGCCTTGTAAGCATCCATAGTCTTGCCAGGTGGGCATGCAACAGGAGGGTCAATAAGGATGGGTTCAGAAAGGAGGTGATGTCTGCGGATCATGGAGACAGCCATGGAGAGCTCCGATGGGGATTTTGGCGGCTGTCTGTCATCAGGCAGATGGGTAGCCATGATGGAGGACAGCAAGCGCGGCTTCAACCTTGCATCATACATGCCATGGAGGGCTTCCTCAAAAGCCATTGTTTTCAGTGTTTCAGGGTTTCACCTGTCTCTCTGTGCAGAATGATGCTCTTCAACACTGTTTTCCTTCCTGAAACTTCTAGAAAAAGCTTTTCTTCTTTCTATCCTTAGGAAAATGATCCCTCTCCTGTCTATAGGGTTTCAATCCCTCGAGAGCGATAGTTTCTGAGATTTTGGGTTTAGAGTGCCACCGAAGTTTTACCTGCCTTTGAATGTAGGGTGTCAAGTGCCTTTGAATACAGGTTTCACCTGTCTGTTAGGGTTTCACCTGTGCCTTAGGTTTTCCCTTGCTTGTTAGGGTCTCGCCTGACTTTGAAGGTTTCTTCTTCTTCTTCTTTCTCTCTCTCTCCCCCCTGTGCTTCTGTGTACAATGATTTTCCTTCAACACTGTTTTGCTTCTTCGAAAGCTCTTCCTTCATGAAAAATAGAGGAAAAACCTTTTCTTGGCAATACTGCAGGTTGAACTAACGCCCACCAACTGTTTTTCTGCTGCAAACTTGATTATAGGGAAAACCCAAAAATCCTTTAGAACCCCAAAGCCAAAGATTTTGAATAGGAGAGGCGGGTGGGTGAAAAATGCAGCTCTTTCATGCAGAAGAACGGCCGTTACATACAGCGCGCATTCACAACAAAATTTGTGGTGAGGTAATGGGTAATTCAGTCTAAAAAATAACAATTGCAACGCTAACCCTAAGAAGCTCTTTAGTGTAGTGTAGGCGTGAGCTTAGTTTCCCATCAACGTATTTTTGTTTGCAAATTTAAATCTCGATTAATTATTTATTGATACAAATTCCTCGAACACATGGATAACTTGAGGAAGCTTTATATGTGAAACCCTATCACATCCAAGCTAGTCCCATGCTATGGGATCATTGCATACACTATTGAATATATATGGAGCAAGTGATGAAGCATGTTGTTCATTGGAATGGTAAAATGGGCAAGGAGATGATCTTTTGAAAATATAAGTGACAAAGTGTCAAATCATGTCGTTCATTCGGATCACATGATGGGCGAGGAGACGACCTTTTGAGAATATATGAAATAAGTTACAAATCATGTCGTCTCATTGGAATAGTATGATGGGTAAGGAGTTGATCTTTCAAACAAGCAAACTTGAGTGTGGAGATCCTTGAAGCATGATCCTTACATAAGAACCATCTTAGATCTCCATCTTGGATTTCTTCTCATGATATTACATATGTGGAGATGTCACAATCCCTAGGTCTTTTGGATTACAGTAACCATTGTTATGGCTTCAAATGAACCTTTACTTGAGATCCAAATTCAAAAGACACTAAGCTACTTCTCTTTTGGAGCATGGATAAAGCTATTTCTAGTTTATAATGAACAACCTTCTATTCTATCCATGTGCATCCTTCAGGTTTTCAACCCTATGTTCAAAAGACGCTAAACTACTTCTCTTTTGGAGCATGGATATAGTTATTTCTCTTTAATAACAAACAACCTTCAATGCTATCCACATGCATGCCAACCCTTGGCTACAATATGAACACTTCGGCACCCCATTTGTAAATGTAGTCATCAATGGACTATTGTCTTGTCTTTTAGACTTTCGTGTGTGGGGAGATGCATCAAGCTAACCATAACTAGGTCGTGTACTCATTTCATTGCCAAGGGGTGGATTTAGGAGTGGGATCTTAGTAGCCGATCTAAGAAGGGCAAAGTCTTATTCTCACAAGTAAAGTATCTTGCCATTGATGAGATGCTTGCAAGATGGCTAATTGAGGGATAACCTTTTCTCTAATGACAAAGTTTGGTAAGAGGATCCACCAAAGGTGACTTCTTAAGGATGGCACTAACGCATCTATGATCCAATTATTATCTTTATAAATAATAATTAAAAACAAAGAAGGACTTACCATTGGTGTCAACTCCTAGCTCACAAAACATCAAAAACTAATTAAATTAATGCATCATCTTCATCTTTGCCTGCATCACCACCACCTTTTTGTGTGAAGTTTTTCTCTTCTCTTGCTACTTTAGTTTTCTTTTCTTGCTACTATTGTGTTTAAGGCCTAGAGTATCATAGGTTTTAATTTGCAGACTAGTGCTCTAAAGTTATTAGCTTATGGAAGAGTGTTCGAGCTAGGAGCTTATGGAAGAGTGTTCGAGCTAGGAGCTTACCTTACCCTTAGCAAAGCATATGTCATTAGGTCTTGCCTTAGAGCCATAATCTGCAACTTCCTGATGTGCCAGCTCCTTCGTCACATCCTCACTCTGTTGTCACACATGAATGCATGCTCCTTTGCCAAAGTGATGAAGGGAGATCTCTCTATGCCTAGATGGAGGTAAGAAGAGATGGTCTTTTGCGATGGTTCTCTCTCATAAAGGTAGGAAATGAAGGTCTCTCATAAAGGTAGGAAATGAAGGGGAAGGAAAGGTAATGCAAGAAGATAACCTACAATCAAACCTATCTAGCATGCATCTATCAAGCAAACAAGATTCAATATACTACATACAAGCAAGCAAGCAAGAAGAGGGAAGAGGAGTGCTCACAAATAAACTATTACAAGGGAATGATTATCCATCGCTTACTGCAAAAATGACCTATATAAAAGTGACTAGTTTTCACACTAGGCTGGGCAAAATTTAAAAATAGTATGGCATTATTGGTCTTAAGCAACTAAGTAAACGAAGTCCATAGACTTTCCCTATTTGAAATTAAACAATTATGTATATGGAGTCTGTAGACTTTTCTTGTTTAACATTAAGCACATGGTAAGCCGCTTTATATATTCTAGCACCATCTTACAAAAGATGAGTGCCCATTTGAGCGAGTAAGAAGATGGTAAGGTGCCTTTGATAGGGCTAGGTGAAACTATGTTAGCGAATAAGAAGATGGTAAGGTGCCTTTGATAGGGCTAGGTGAAACTATGTTAGCTTACAAAGTGTGATGCCAACCTCTCACTACATATCTTCTATGTTAACTGTAGTTCTCAACTTGTGTTTAGGGTTAGACTTGCAAGCTCGAATCTTCAGGGACATTGAACCTTCAGGGATACCCTATTCGTACACAGGGTATGTGATGCCAAACTCATCACACCCTAACTCTTTGCCAAGTATGTAAAGCAAACACTTAAACTGGAAGGCACTTCCATAAAGGTTGCCAATTGTAGTTCTCAGCTTGTGTTTAGGGATAGACTTACAAGCTCGAACCTTTTAGGACAGCATGTCCATACACCATGTCCATACACAGGTGTGTGATGCCAAACTCACCACACCCCAATGAAAGGATACAGGGGAGGAGAGAGCTTGAGCTCTTGCAAGCACACACACACTCACACAAACCCTAGAAGAGAACACACAAGGTGAGAGGCTGAAAATTCTTCTTCTTCTTCACACAACAAAAGAGGCCTACTAAAAAGATAAAGTGACTAACATACATAATAGAGTATATATAAGTAATCTATAATGTGAACACGCTAAGAGGAGTGGGTAGATGTGAACTATAATCTATAATGTGAACACGCTAAGAGGATCTCCACATGCAACCCCAAATGAGTAAAGTAGCTTGAGTAACCAAGCTACCTCACATGCTACCACTGCTCCTCTATACTCTGCTTCTATACTCTGCCTCTATACTCGACAAGGCAACTGTGGGCTGCTTCTTACTGCTCCATGTCACAACAGCACTCCCCAATGAAAACATAAATCCACTAGTAGATATCCCGTATGAGATGCTACATGCCCAATCTGCATATGTGTACCCATATAGCTCTAATGGTACACTTGCTACATAAAGCAATGCAAAATCAACAGTGGCTCTCAAATACTGAAGCGTGCATCGCACACTGTCAAGATGTGGTTTGCGCGGAACCTACATAAGCTGGCTCTCTAAGCCAACAATGTAACTCAAATCTGGCCTACTAATTGTGACATAGATCAAACTCCCCACAATCTTCCTATACATAGTGGGATCCTCCCAACACATAACCTGTATTCACACTAAGCTTGCCATTTTGATCGAATGGCACCGAGATTGGCTTACAACCAGCCATCCCATACTTGGACAACATGTCCAATATATACTGTCTTTGTGACAGCAGCCAAATACCCTCAGGTGTGCGAATGACCTCAATTCCCAAAACGTAGCGCAGATCTCCCAAATCCTTCATCTCAAACTTCCTTTTGAGAAGACTTTTCACATGCTCAATCTCGCCCAAGTTGTCACCCCCAATAATAAGATCATGTACATATATGGTGATGATCATAATATCCTTATCACTCTTGTGCATATATAAAGAGTGATCTGCATCTGCCATATGAAAACCAATAGTGACAAGACACTCAACAATCTTGTCATGCCATGGTCGTGGAGCTTGTTTCAGCCCATACAAAGCCTTACGAAGCTTACATACATACTCTAGGTGACCTGTATCCTCAAAACCTGGTAGTTGATCCATATACACCTCTTCTTGCAAGTCACCATGCAAGAACACATTTTTTACATCCATTTGATGTAAAAACCAGCCTTTAGCTACTGTGCAGCCACCGTAATCACAACTCTCACAGTTGCCATCTTTGCAACTGGGGCAAATGTCTCCTCATAATCAATCCCCATATCCTTAACCTACCAATCTAGCCTTGTACCTGCTTATGCTACCATCACTGTTATGTTTCACCTTATATACCCCCATATCCTTTACCTACCAATCTAGCCTTGTACCTGCTTATGCTACCATCACTGTTATGTTTCACCTTATATACCCACTTACAGCCAATAGCTTTCTTGCCTTCGGGCAATGGCACCAAATCCCAAGTCTCATTTCCATACAATGCATCCATCTCCTCATTCATAGCTTTCTCCCAACACACATTTCTAATAGCCTTATCAAAACATGTGGGTTCTATAACCTGCACAACTTTTGCCATATAAGCATAGTGATGTGCCACATAACCATCATAAGTCAACCTCTGCATAAGGTTTTTGACTCTTCCAGATCTTCGTAACTTTTGCCATATAAGCATAGTGATGTGCCACATAACCATCATAAGTCAACCTCTGCACAAGGTTTTTGACTCTTCCAGATCTTCGTAACTTTGCATTTATGGTTTCTATAGCCTTCTTCACAGCAGGTGTCCTCATTGTTGGAATCCCAAGCTCCTCATCAAGGCTCATCTCCGAGCCTTTAGAATCTCCATCAACAAGCGAATGCCTTGTAGAAATATCAGGCATTCCAAGGGGCTCAACCACTTCCTCTTTGCCTTTATGTGATGTACCAACTACATTTTCAGGATTGGTATTATGACATAGCCTGCCACTCCATGTCTATCAACAGAACCGCTAGATGAGGACTCTCTTGGTCCACTTAATGACTGTGATTGCTAACTTACATTCTGTGCAACCACGTTTCCACTTACATCAATCCCAACATCATCTTTTTCAGCAGCATACCAGCTACTCATCTCATCAAATATAATATCCCTGCTTACCCTCAATTCACGTGTAGTAGGATTATAACATCTATATCCCTTTGCTCATGGGAATACCCAATAAACGCACATTTTTCTGCTTTTGGATCTAGCTTAGTATGCAACTCATCTGGAACATGCATATATGCAATACATCCAAAAACTTTCAAGTGAGACAAATCAGGTTTCTTATCAGTAAACTTCTTCTCTGGCGTTACATCATGTATGGCTCATGTATGGTTGCAGTAGGAGTCTTGTTCATGATATAAATTATTGTAGACACAGCCTCAACCCAATAGATATGTGGCATATTCTTCTCTGCCATCAATGCTTGTGTTATCTCTGCAATGGCATCAACTCCATTTTGCTACAGAGTGTATCTACATATAAATTGTCTTTAAATGCTATTCTTTCGCAAGAATTTAGAAAACTCATTGGAGAAGTATTCTCCCCCTCCATCTGACCTTAGGCACTTCACATGCTTCCCTGTCTGTTTTGTAGCCCATAACTCTAAAATTCTGAAAATGAGTGAACACTTCACTCTTCTCCTTCATGAAATACACCCACACTTTTATCGTGTGGTCATCAATGAATGCTACATAGTACCTGCAGAGCCACCCATAGACATAGTCTTCGCAAGACTCCATACATCTGAATGCACAACATCTAGTACATTCTTGCTCACATTTTTGTCATGTGGAAATACATGTTTTGTTTACTTTTCAAATTGACAAGATTCACAAACTTTCTACATACCTTCAACTTTAAACTTAGGTAGCCCTGTCACAATTTCTTTAATCTACATAGACTTCATTCTTTGCACACTTACATGTCCAATTCTCTTATGCCAAATGCATGTATCTGCAACAACTCCTGAACCATTTGCAAACATTGCAGCACTCACTTCAGGCATATTTACATTCAACATAAACATTTTTCCATTGTGTTACCTTTTGCAACCAACCTGCACTTATCTTTAAAGTCTTCTACATAGCAGCCACGTCACGGTTAAACCGGACTTGCAAACCCTACTCAATCATCTAGCCAACAGAAACCAGATTCTTTGTAATGTTCGAAACATGAAGTACATCTGTAAAGGTACTTCACCTTACTATCCTGCATGGACAATGGCACATCCCCAACATGGGCAATCGGATAAGCAGTGTCATCCCTGTTTCAACAAAACCTGGTTTTTCAAGACTTTTCATTTCCTTGAACCACTCACCACCATGACTTGTCATGTGGTTCGAAGCACCTGAATCAATATCTTGCCAGCTCACCTATTTAGTATGCTCACATTATGGATCGCTTGTACATATTACTCTAATACTTATGTTGCATTTTCACTTATCTTTTCGAGAGAGAAGAAGAAGAAGATTTTAGCCTTCCATCTTTGTGTGTGTGTGATATATCCATTACTGTGTGAGTGTGTGTGCTTACAAGAGCTCAAGCTCTCTCCCCTCCCCAATCTTTTCAATTAGATCTATCCATGCAAGTCTGGCAGTTACGTAACTCGATGTAGCATGCAGGGACTAGATGGACAACCTTTTTGGGGGTGCCTTCCAGCTTAAGTGTTTGCTTTGCGTACTTGGCAAAGAGTTGGGTGTTGAGATGTCAAGCTCAACATGAGCTGACACTCACGAGGCGCCTGCATAGCCGTTCGATATTTATATCACTGGCGGGTTTGGTAGCTGGCACCGACATATCTTCGCCAGAGATTCTACAGTTGGACCACACCGACTAGTCCATATCTACCCACTCCTCTCAGCGTGTTCACATTATGGATTGCTTGTATATACTCTGTTATGTGTGTTAGTCACTTTATCTTATTAGTAGACCTCTTTTGTTGTGTGAAGAAGAAGAAGAATTTTCAGCCTCTCACCTTGTGTGTTCTCTCTTCTAGGGTTTGTGTAAGTGTGTGTGTGTGTGTGCTTGTAAAAGCTCAAGCTCTCTCCTCCCCTACATCTTTTCATGGTATCAGAGCCTAGTTCATGCTAAGGGCTGAGCGGCAAGCAAGAGAAGCACATGAAGCGATACAAGGGTAAGAGCTTCATCTACTCTTCCCCCTTTGTGTTGGCTACTACACCCTTGTGTCGGGAGCTCTTCGAGAGGCACTGGCAAACGAAATCTGATTGAGGAGCTTTCTTTGCATGAGCAAAGCTACAAGGCAACTATTTCATTTATTGGACAAAATTTTTCAAGCCAAAATCGCATTTCGGGCACATCTAGACCTCCGTTTTTTAGTTCGTAGAGGCATTCACGGGCACTATATGGGTAAGTTTCGATTCTCTGTAGAATAATTTTTTCTTAACTGCAAGAAGGGCGATTGGTTGTGTAGACACTATGTGTGCTGTAAAGAGGTCTCAAAGTTGCCATTGGGTGCAGTATAGTACTGCTACAGAGAATACAACAATTTGTGCAGGTCAAATAAGAGTGCTATTTTTAGGTGCAGTATAGTATTGCTACAGAGAACACAACAATTTGTGCAGGTCAAATAAGAGTGCTATTTTTGGTAAATTTGTGTTGTAGAAAACATGTCGAATGATGGAATAAACCAGATTATTGCAGAGAATCTTGACAAGAACAAATTCCACGCTTAGAGGTTTAGATTGACCAATAACCTGATGGGAAAAGGTTACTGGGACTACATTGAAGGTGAACATGAGGATGCACTGGAGATACCGAAGATTAATCCAACTGCTGCTACAAATGTAAAAAAAAATAAGGATTGGAATCAAGGAGGAAGGAAAGTCATGTATTGGTTTTCTATTAGTATACTGGACACCATGATTAGGCATATACAGGATGCCAAGTCACCTAATGAGGCATGGGACACCTTGGTGAAGCTGTATGAAACTAACACCAAGGCACGAAAGATTCAGTTGAAGAATGAGCTTCATACTGTGGAGAAGAAGAATATGTTTGTGAATGATTATACCTTGAAGATCAAGGGCATTGTGGAATCCCTTGCATCAGTTGGTGTTTTTGTTAATGATGATGATAAGGTGGAAGTGTGTCTATGTGGCCTAGGGCCACAACACAAGGTGTTCAAGACGTCTATTCAGACTCGGGAGAACATTGTGGAATCCCTTGCATCAGTTAGTGTTTCTGTTAATGATGATGATAAGGTGGAAGTGTGTCTGTTGTGGCCTAGGGCCACAACACAAGGCGTTCAAGACGTCTATTCAGACTCGGGAGAACATTCCCAACTTCACAGATTTGGTGTCAATGCTAATCATTGAAGAGAAGAACTTGGGTGAAGATCAACAGTCTTCACAAAACAAAAACAGTTCAGAGTAGCAGGCCTTCTACACAAGTGCAGGTAGAGGACGAGGTAGAGGTCTTGGACGTGGCCAAGGTGGTGGCCAAACAGGTAATTAGAATTATGGTCTGCAGCAGTAACAATCCCAGGATTCACAACAACAACACACAAGTGGAAGAGGCCAGTTTAGAGGCAGGGGGAGTTAAAGAGGTCGTGTGGTAATTGGCAAAGGCGACAACACACAGGTGGAAGAGGCCAGTTTAGAGGCAGGGGGAGTTAAAGAGGTCGTGTGGTAATTGGCAAAGGCAGCATAATGATACACGAGGATGCTTTTACTGTGGTAAGCGTGGACATGTTCAGGCTAAGTATGCTATAACTCGACGGATAGACTATGTAGGTGTAGTCCAGTTATATAGAATCACTGGCAAAGATCCGTCATGTCGGCTACCAAAAACACGCCAGTGATATAAATGTGGAACAATCACCTAGGCACATCGTGAGTGTCAGCTCTGGTTGAGCTTAACATCTTAACACTCCTCCTTAAGCTCAACTCCATCTCCAAGACTCCAAGCATGCTACGAAATCTATGAAGCTTCTCATCTCCCAAGGCCTTAAGGAAAATGTCAGCAACCTACTCCTATGTGTTGATGTACACGAGACCAGTATCTCATGCCATGACCTTCTCTCTAATGATATGATAGTGGACCTCTATGTGTTTGGTCCATGCATAAAACATTGGGTTCTTGGCTAACTCTATGCTACTGATGTTTTCACAATAAATGACAACCTTCTTGTCCACATACAGTCCCAAATCTCTAAGTAGCGTGTGTAACCAAGCTACCTCACATGATGCCATTGCACTCCTGCACTCTACCTCTGTACTCGATAAAGAAACTATTGGCTACTTATTGCTACTCCAAGTAACAACACCCTCCCAAAGGAAAACATAAATCCACTAGTAGATCTTATGTCCAAGATACTACAAGCCTAATCTACATCAGTGTATCCGTACACCTTCAGCTCTATACCAGCCTCATAGAAGAGACCACAATCCATTGTGGACCTCACATAGCGTAGTGTGTGTCTGGAACCATCCAAATGTGGTTTTTGTGGAACCTGCATAAATTGGCTCTCCAACTCAATTGCGTAGTTTAAGTCTAGCCCTAGTGATCGTCATGTAGATCAAGCTACCCCCACTATCTTCCTATACATAGTGGGATTCTACAATATCTTACTTGTATTCGCACTCAGCTTGCCATTCTGATCCAGTGGTACATAAATGGGCTTACAATCGGCCATACCATATTTGGACAACATGTCCAATGCATCTGTTGCTATGATTGTTGGATAAAATTGATGAGTACATGCGGATGAGGGATAATATATGAAACATAACCTTAGGGCAAATATGTGCAAAGGTCAAAGGTGTAATCACCAAGTAGTAAAGTATCAAAAGAGTTCATCCAAGTAGGTAGAAGCCATTCGAGGGGAATCTGGAAGGTGAGATCATTGAGGGAAGGTAGTTAGTTGTTGTTTTAATAGCTTACTTGACAAGCTATAGAATCAAGGAGAGAACTATGGGAGGTGATGGTGATTTTTGAGGTAGATTCTTGACCTTATCTATGATGTAATCACTGTATATTTGCGTCTATTTAAGAGGCAACATCTAACGAAAGAATAAGCTCGTGTTTTATGTCATTATGTTGTTCATCTATTGAGTACATTTGCTTACTATTAACATCTCAATGCCCTGCACACTTAGTCTTTATCCACCATCCTTAGAAATCTAACATGATATGAGAGCCTTGTTATTCATTTTGTCTTTCATGTGCTGTTGACTAGATTTACACTTCATTGTTCAATTCAGTCTTTTACGATCTGCTACAATGACCACCTACAAGGCCACGCGTCGATCACAATCATTGCCGCTCTTTCCAAATGACCTCCTACAACATGCTCTATCAGCACTCTACTATGCAGCAACACTTCACGGAGCACACTGGCTTCCTCATCAACTACATTAGCATTGTATTGCAGCCACGCAAAGCCCATGTGCCATTTTCTTGAGAGAGAGATCAAGAGAGAGTATTCCAGCACATGTACCTTCTCTATACTTGTATGGTGCATGCTTGTATGGAGGAGTGAAAGAAAGTGATTGTCTTGTGTGGTGGTGTGAACGACTCTACGGTGATAGCGTAAAGGTGGAGCTTGGAGGATTGGAGCTTCTCCAGTGAGCTTGGAGACCTCAAGGGACACAAGCTCGAAGCATTAGTAAGTGCCCTACAACAGTTGTGTTCTATTGCTCTTTCTAAAGGTGAATGCATTGAGTTCCTTTTTGGAGGTGTGGTAGCCCATAACATTTTTGGCGTCGCTACCGAGGAAACACCTTTGTTTCTTCCGTCCTCTTTGAGTTTCAGCTCCTATTACATAAGTTTCATCATTGCCTTTGCATTATGGTAGTGCATTGTGTATGGAATGAATGGATAAGATTTGAGTGAAGTGAGAAGTTGTGAGAAATTGGTTGTTTTTGTCGTGTGGTTGTGTAGTGGAGTGGCCTTGGAAGAAAGCTCCATTGTTTTTTCTTATCAAATTTGATGTTTGTATCACCAGAATTGTGAACGTGAATGAGCATGGTGATATTTTATTTTTCTTTCCTTGCAAAAATTTATAAAAGTCGTAAAAATAAGGAGCCATTGGATGTGTCTTAAACTCGTATTACATTCTTTATGTGTGGCACAATCATTTTGGAAGCATTTGGATAGGTATTTTGCACCCAAACTCATCTATGTCGACGCGGGAATTCTCCACGTGAAACTGCAAGAGATTAGTTCACGACGTGGACTACTCCCTACAATCTTATGGCATGAAACGCTCCCGAAATTATCGTCGTAAATAGCATCCCATTTCACAGGATTACCTTGTTAAAAATAGGTGGCCTTATTCTGACACCTTTGACACCACGGGTCTGACAAAATTGTAATTCGTGAGCTAGTAGAAAATGCTTCACGACGTGAACAATTTTTATTTCATGACGTAAACTGATTCATAGCATTTCACGACATGAACCGATTTCCTTTCACGACGTGAACCAATTTCCTTTAATGGCATAAACCAATTCCACTTCACGACGTGAACTAGATAGTTACTCATGACGTGAAATGTTTACACTTCATGATGGAACTATTCCTGCAGTTTCACGGCTTAACCAGATCTAGCTCATAAACTTGGTATTGTTAGGTTAAGGGAGTTCTTGAGACCAGTAAAAATTATAACAAGGTAACGTGGATTTCTGAGTCTGAAGCAAAAATTTTGAACATGTGAAAGTACAAAAAATTGTTCATGACGTGAATGGTTTTCTAACTTTTTACACCGTGAACTGTTCTCTGCAATCTCATGGCCTCATAAACAAATTGACAGTATCTTACCAGAATTTAATTGGGGTAGCAAAAAAGCTTATCAAATCATATTCACAGGATTACCTTGTTAAAAATAGGTAGCCTTATCCTGACACCTTTGACACCACGGGTCTGACAAAATTGTAATCCGTGAGCTAGTAGAAAATGCTTCACGACGTGGACAATTTTTATTTCATGACCTAAACTGATTCATAGCATTTCACGACGTGAACCGGTTTCCTTTCACGACATGAACCAATTTCATTTAATGGCATGAACCAATTCCACTTCACGACGTGAACTAGATAGTAACTCATGATGTGAAATGTTTACACTTCACGATGTGAACTATTTCTACAGTTTCACGGCTTAACCAGATCTAGCTCATAAACCTGGTATTGTCAGATTAAGGTTAAGGGAGTTCTTGAGACCAGTAAAATTATAACAAGGTAACGTGGATTTCTGAGTCCGAAGCAAAATTTTTGAACATGTGAAAGTACAAAAAATTGTTCACGACGTGAATGGTTTTCTGACTTTTTACACTGTGAATAGTTCTCTGCAATCTCATGGCCTCATAAACAAATTGACAGTATCTTACCAAAATTTAATTGGGGTAGCAAAAAAGCTTATCAAATCATATTCACATGCACTTGAGGTCTGGAAAGCTCATCGGAGACGACCTCACTCCTGACGATAGTGCATCAAATCACCCAGGATCTTCTTATCATCAAAAGAGTGTTGGTTCAGGCCACTCAGTGAGAACTCAATTGAGTGTCTTAAGGAATCTAACCACCATCTCGAGACTAGTAGTGAAGAATCTATGAAGAAGGACTGCGATACTCTGGATTTGGGGAGAAGAGGAGAAACCACTCTCCCCTACCAGATCTAGTGGTATCATTAATGTAGCCTGGGGATTTTTTGGTCTCCAAACCAGCAATGAAGAGGTGCAATCTATAGGCACGGGTCCGTCAACTAGCGCTGGACTTAGTCCAAGGCAAGAATTTCCAATCCAACCTTCAAATTCTACGTTGTCAAACACTGGCACCCCCCGAATGAGAAGAGACGTGGAAAGCGCAGCCATGACAGGTTAAGTATTCTTCCCAACCTCAAAGGAAGTAGAATTAGATCTGAAAAGGATTAAAGTAATCCCATCACTACAGTGGTTGGGCGGTTGGCTAACCCATGGGACTGGATGGGGTTAGGCTGGACTGATGGATCCCTAAAACGAGACTCAATTCTGTTATGGTACGATAGATGAAGTAAATCCCGGATAAAAATTGTTCTATGGAAAAGAATCAACGGCTGTGCCTCTCAATGAGGAAAAAAGCATTGGTCTCTATGATCCAAGTGTAAGTTTCTTCCTTGATCTGATCGAGTGTCTTTACAGGTTCAGTTGGATCAGTTTGGTTAGTGATAACCTTGACTGCGTTAGAGTAAAAATATCCTGGAGGAATCGCCCGTGCTTTCTGGGCAAGGGAAGTTTTTCCGGGTTCGGTTTTGGAAGAACCAAGGGATTAGTCTCTTGTCCGGATATCCGTGGGCGAGGCCCCAAGTGAGGGACCCTGCCCCGCGCAAGAAGTGCTACTTCCGTTGTTTGCTGTTAGGACCCCAGAATTTGTTACGCAAAGGGGGTAGGGATCTTTCAAAATTGGTGTGGATAGCCACATACTAAACTCAAGGAGAGAAGATAGAACTTGTAGCAATTCTCAAGGAATATAGAGATATATTTGTCTGGAACTATGTTAATATGAAAGGAGCCTCTCTAGAGGTTTGTTGCCAGCACACAATTCCTTTAGTGGATGGTGCTATTAGTCTTGGAAGTTTTGGTGTGAACAACCCTACACACGGCCACTTTTTACCCTATGCTGTGGGTAGGGTTTTTTCCCTGTGTGTAAACACACTTTAGTGTCTTAGCCACGTTAGCCCTGGGGCTAGGGCTACTAGTACTTTGTGCTCCACACATTCATCATTATCATTGAGTTCTTCCAGCATCGCTTCTGGACTCTCTTTTGCACTATGTTCTTGATACGACTATGTGTGTGTGTGTGTGCAGAGCATCTACTCCCTAATCCAACATTGGTATTAGAGCTTCGTATCACAACGATGCTAGGTTTCAGTGCCTAGGTCGTCTCAGAGCTTGGTTTTAGAGCCAATAGCTCAACGCTGTTATTATTTGTCAATCATCGTAGTTCATTAATCTATGCTACTGTACATCTTGGGTATGCTCACAGCCTTCTATACTTTGATGGTGTCATTAATCTTCAAAGCCATAAATTCTAGGTAAGCTCTTACACTTTCCATAGATCTAGGGTTTTTGTACATTGGTGTCATTCATTTATGCTGCCGTACATTCTAGGCAACCCCGTTCACTATCACTACACAACTTTAGAAGCTTTCGGCATCAGATTTTAGTATCCCCTACCAATTTTTGTTATTTCTGTTTGCTGCTTATCTGAGTATCAGCTTTTAACTTTTGGCATTGGACTTCTCCGTTCGTCAATTTTGCCTAGTCAACCTTTCAGTATTCCTTTCAGCATTGAACTTTTGCATTCATCGATTTTGCTAGATCAGCCATTCAGCTGTGTCTGTCAGCTTTACTTGGTCAGTAGTTTAGCCTTTGGCTTTCCTCATTCAACATTCAGCTTCAGCATTCACACATTTAGCATTTAGTTTCAGTTTTTCTCGATCATCCATTCAGCTGCATCCATCGGTTTTTCTCGGTTAGCCTTTCTATGCTTGCCTTTATGCTGTTAGCGTTCAACATTCAATGCTTGGCTTTCCGCATTCAGCAATCAGCTTTCAAGCTTTAGCTTTGCGCGTTTAGCCTTCAACTTTCAGCTTTCAGTATAGTTGGTCATGGGGTTACTTTCTTGGTCGGGTTTACCATTAGCTTTCTGCATTTGGCCTTTTGCTTCGGCACTCTACATTCTTAATAAACAACATGCCAAATAAATCACTGGTGTTTTGGGACATTTTACACAGTAGAGAAATGTGAAAGCTGAAGTATATCTGACATAAGCGGTAGCTTCAAGTGATTCAGAGTACATTAAATGTCTGATCAATGCATGTACAAACTTACCAAATCAATAATATGTAGGTCAAAAGTTGCAAAAGCAGAATCGACAGACGTGAAATCAGTAGATGTGGGGCAGAATCGGCTGACATAGAATCAGCAGGTCAGAAGCTAACGTGGCATCAGCAGGTCGGAGGCTAGCATGGAATCAACAGGTTAGAAGCTAACATGGAATTAGTAGGCCGAAAGCTGAACATGGAATCATCAACTTACAATCAACTGTGATGGATGAACTCGGAACTAGCTGACATATGGACACTAAACTAGCTAACCGACTGACACTGAACCAGTTGATAGACAGAGGCTAAACCAGCTGTTATCAGGGGACATGCATGGAATCTGCTGACAACGACGAACGAAATTTGAATTAGTTGACAGGCGGACGTTGAATTGGGTTATGGATGGACGTGGAATTAGCTGAATAAATCAGGTGGCAGAATCAGCTCTGACGAAACAAACACCAAATGACAAAGGCTGTATGCGAGATGTGGATGGCACCAACTATCCCATGTGGGCATGTCTTGAGATGGGGCAAAAAAATTGTCTTGAGATGGGGCAAAAAAATGTGGGTGTTGCATGTGGTACTGACTTAAGGCCCGTTGTTGGGCCTGCATCTGCTATCAGCATGTCAGGTGCATCCACTATCCAAACTAATGAGTCTGATTCTAGTGTACCGTTGCACGTGTTCCTCCTACAGGAGTAGAACAATTTAAATGGGATGCTAAAGATGTGCAGGCGCATGCCTTGATTTCTCTCTCTAAACGGCAAGTCATACCTTATATTCGTTCATGTACTTCTTCTAAAAGTGCATGGGATATACTTGTCTCTATGTATTAGATCCGTAATGAAGCTCGAGTTGCCTATCTAGAAAAAAGCTTAACTTGGAGCATCTAACTAAGGGGGGATCTATGAATGCATTTCCAACCCATGTTAAGTATCTTAGAGAGCATTTAATCAATATTGATGAGGTGATACCTGACAGTTCGCTTGTCTCTACATTTCTCAATGGCTTGCCTGAATCCTATCAAGGATTTGCTACCACTCTTCGCCTCATGACAAAGAGGAATACATATTTGTACACATTTGATGAGTTGGTAGCTCTCCTGTTATAGTAGGAAGAGCAGTCTCATTCCAATGGGAATAACTTACTCGTGTCCGATCAGGCTTTTGCTACCTCCCATTATGGAGAAGGAAAATTTAGGGCTCCTTCTCGTGCTAAACCTAAGGGTAAAGCACCAACCCATTCAGATCCTTCTAAGTCCAAAGAGGAAAAATATGAGAAGAAGAGATGCAACTATTTTCAAAAACCTAGTCATGTCATTGAGGACTGGAAACAGAGTGAGCAGAAGAAGAAACATCAAGGTCTCGTTGCCACCACAACTGACAATGTACAGGAAGCCAATTTTGCACATGATGGCTATGCTTTAACAGTCACATGCGTGATCTTCCTACTTATTTTTTATCATTATCGGATGTTGATTGTTTTGGTACTTTGATTCAAATGCAGAATTGTCAATTGGTGTTAGTTCATCTGATGTAGTGGAAGAGGCTAGTTGGGCTCATGATGGTCATTACATCCTCATTGCATGATGTTACTCTGCCAGTCAGTCACATAGATTTTGGTCATGATCCATACTCTGATGATTATGCTTTCTAGAAATTGTCAACTGAGTTTTCTCTATGGTCATTGCATTTGAGGGGGACATGTGGTGTATTGCTATTGGTGATGTCCATGGTCACATGCACTTGACCTCTCAATTGTGATGTCTTGGAGACATACCTTTATGCAGTGATGTCCATGGTCACTTATGCAGTGATGCTTACCTGTTGACATGTATTGCTTTCTTTCATTGCTTCATGTTTGAGTTGCCTCCCCTTTGCAGTTCATTTACATGGATGCTACTGGTGTTAGAATGTTACATTGTCTTCAGCTTTGCTACCTTGCCACTATGCATAATTCAGGGTTTCTTTACATCAATCTGTGTGGGATCCTACATCCAACATATTTTTCCATAAACACCATAGTGCATGGTGTTACTGAGAGGTTATCTTATACTCTCATAGTAATGGTTGGATGTATGCCTTGGTGCCCCCACTTGACAAATTTATTATATCAGCTCGTTTCCATTGCTGATTATAACCTTGTCGGCTTGACCATTGACTAAGGTTCCTTTATTGATGTATTGGCATTCATTGGACCTTGGCCATATGACTAAGTTTCCTTTATTGATGTATTGGCATTCATTGGACCTTGATAGCTTATGTATGGCTATTATCCATAGTGCTTACATCTTCATGCCATTATTTGGTACGTGTGTTGAATCACCTGAGCCTGCTTTGGCTGCGAATCAGTCTTTACTGCTACTAACAATCAATTAATTCAGCAGCCCAACTTTCCCATATTACTCAAGATCAGCCACACTTTGATCAGGATGCCTTGGGTGATACATTGATTGAAGAGGATGCAACAATTCGTGACTTAGAGAGAGTTCCTCGTTGATAGTAGTCAGGTCGGACACATGCTACCTCTCGACATGCATCTCATTTTGTTGATACAACCCTTGTTGCTTCTGCATTACATGATGAGAAGCCACTTTCTACTTTTGATGCATTGGAGGATAATAATTGGGTTGATTTACTGGTGACATTTTAGGTTTCATGGGGATTGTGCATGCATTTAGGTATCCAGTTTCTTCAACTAAGCATTATGTGGATCGTGGGATAGAGCTTGAGCCTAATGCTAGGCATGTTAACAAGCCTTCCTATAGATTGTTGAAGGTTAAGAAAGATAAGGTGGCAAAGCAAGTCAAAGAATTGATGGAAATGGGTTGGGTGGAGCCAAATCAATCACTATTTGCATCACCCGTGCTTTTGGTGAAAAAGAAGGATGGTACCTTTCGCATGTGCATTGATTACCGTGATTTAAACAAGATCACTATCAATAAAAGGCATCCAATCCCAAGGATAGATGATCTTTTGGATGAGTTTAAGGGTGCCAAATTCTTCACTAAAATTGACTTGAGATTAGGATGAAGAGTGTTGATGAATGCAAGACGACATTTATGACCAAGAGGGGTCTCTATCGTTTGATGGTGAATTGTGATGCCGTTTGGATTATGTAATGTACTCGGCACTTTTCAAGCCTTGAATAAAGTGCTTCAACCATTACCCTTCAAGTTTGTATTGGTCTTCTTCGATGACATATTAGTGTATATAGCAAGAGTGAAGAGGAGCACTTGGTTCATGTGTATAAGGTTTTGGATGCATTGAGAGCCAACCACTTGTATGCAAAAGAGAGAAAATGTACATTCAGAGTAAATAAAGTTGAGTACCTTGGTCACATTGTGGGCAAAGATGACATAAGGGTGGACCCCAAGAAGGTGGAATGTGTAAAGAATTGGCCTACTTCTTGGGTCTATCATCATTCTATCGGAGGTTCATTGAGAAATATGCTCACATAATGGCTCCATTGATGGATAAGTTGAAGAAGGAGGTATTCTTTTAGGATACGACAACCTATAAAAGCTTTGGAGTGCTGAAAAAGATGCTTACTTTGGTCCCTATTCTGGTATGCTTGGATTTCTAAGCCTTTAACTATAAGAGCAGATGCATGTGGAAAAGGCATTGGTTCCGTGTTATATTAAGATCATGGGGTGATTGCATTTGAAAGCCGTAAGCTTGATAACAAAGAGATGGAGTTGTAACTTTATGACCAAGAGCTAATTGCATTTTTTTATGCAATCAAGAAATAGCATCACTATCTCTATGGAAGCAAGTTCTTCTTGATAAGTAATCATAGGG
Source organism: Cibotium barometz (assembly GCF_041138505.1). Lineage (NCBI taxonomy): Eukaryota > Viridiplantae > Streptophyta > Polypodiopsida > Cyatheales > Cibotiaceae > Cibotium > Cibotium barometz. Next base: position 22,836,868 of record NC_141106.1, read on the forward strand.
TACTCAAATACTTCTTATTGCAACCTAATCTCTAATCTAAGCAAAAAAGGTTGTTGACTACCCTTCAAAATTATGATTTTGAGATTACTTATATAAAGGGGAAGGATGCTGTGGTGGCCGATTCACTTTCTAGAATGTGGGCTTGTCATCATAGAAGTGCACAAGGATTGGATTGATGACATTCAAGAGGAATACATGCTTGATGAAGGAGCATCACAAATGGTACAAAAGTTACAACATGGTGCTACTAATGATTTATCTCAATTTTGGTTGCATAATGGACGCCTATACCATAAGGAGAGGGTTCATCTTGTGCCTCATTCAACTTTCAAGCAAAAGGTTATGGATGAGATGCATTCTTCTCCCATGGTGAGACAATTGGGTTTGTTCGAAACTATGATGCCATATGGAAGAGATTTAATTGGAATGGTTAACGGAGAGATGTGAAGGAATACACCTCCAAATGTATGCCATGTCAACTCAACAAGGATCCCGAAAAAAAGTCTGGTGTTTTACTTCAGCCCTTACCTATTCCAAATGGTAAGTGGACACACAATGCAATGGATTTGATTATTGTCTCTTACCTTCTACCAAGAGAGGATGGGATAGTACCTATGTTGTGGTTGATCATCACCGTTGACAAAAGCTACCCATTTTGTGCCAAAAAAAGTGAGATACTCAGCATCCATGATTGAAAATGCATGGTGAGTGAAGATGCACACCAATTCATGGAATGTGTATTCAAGACCCACACCTATTCATGGAATATGTATTCAAGATGCATGGTGTGCCACAACAAATAGTGAGTGATCGAGATGTGAAGTTCATAGGCACTTTTTGGCGTACATTGTTTGAGATCATGGGCACTAAATTGACTCCAAGTACAACCTATCACCTGAGAGAGAAGGTACTTCGCAATCCTTCTTTACGTGAATACCTTGTCAAGTGGAGGGGATCACCTCATAAAGCAACATGGAAATCCGTCTCTATGTTGGAGGGGTTTGAGTGCATGTTGAATGCATCCTAAGAGCCTTTGTGAGCCAAAAATAGTAAAAACAACTTGTTGTAATTTCCTGAAATTCACTATTATGGGACCTAAATGAAGCTCAAAATGGATGTAAATGGTGAGTACACTTCACAGAAGTTACATACTATCAACAAGTACTATGCTTTGGAGGTTGTTAGTGGGGAGAATTACATGAAGATTTGAAGCCATTAAGCTCAATCATGCATTTTGGATAGTTTTGTACATGGATTAACGTTGGTGGCTTTCCTTGATGCCTCACTCCTACCTTGCTTATACATTGGTCTTTAACATGATGCATGTTTCGAAGATAAAACATACTTGGGTGGGGATGGTTTATAATGATATGGAAAGCTGGACACATATATTATGTATATATGAAGGATAAATAATGGGCCATGGACTATGGACCAAATAATGTGAAAAGGGCCATGAATATTGGTATGGGCCAAGGCCAAGTGTAGGGGCCAGGGACTTAAATGAATGTGAACATGGGCCTTGTATCAGGACATTTATAATTATGTTAATCATAATTAATGACTACTAATCACATTTACAAGATTTCAAGGCCTTCTTAGCTTCACTTCTCTTTAGGATGGTGACCCACACCCATGTCTACTCCATGCCATGAGTAGCCATTACTAGCTTTCCTTGTAGGATTGTTGTATTTTGTTAAGTAATCCAACAAAATTAAGGAAATTTAGTAGTTAAGAAGATGACATTTTCTAGAGATATAATCTCTCTCTCTCTCTCTCTCTCTCTCTCTCTCTCTCTCTCTCACACACACACACACACACAAAGTATATGCATGAGGGGATGGGCATGCATGTGTGCTTGCTTGAGTGCATGCATAAGCACTTTTGTCTGTGTAGGGGAAGGGGGGAATAGATATTTTCAGTAGTTTTATGCTCATTTATTAGTTTTTAAAGTTTCAACTTTATTGTGTCCACTCTTGCATGCATGTATGTGTATGTTTGCACACAAGAACAAACATCTTCATGCTCATATATTGTTTGCACACACACAAACGTCTTGTTGTGTGCCATGTGTGTGTGTGTTTGCACACACACAAACGTCTTGTTGCGTGCATGTGTGTGTATGTTTGTACACATACACACAAATATCTTCATGCTCATATATTGGACTTTCGCTACTAGTTTCAACTTTATGCCTTATTTATATAGAAAGGATATTACTTGTTTGAAATGTGCATGCATGAGTTATAGAATATGTGTAGAAAACCATGTATAACACGTGCGTTAAAGGGGTTTTAAAAACAAGACTCTAAAGACATATCTTGTGTAAATTTGAGGCTTAAAAATATAACCCTCACGTATGGGATTTAAAATTTTTGTATTAAAAAAAACTAATATTGCATGTATTTACTTCATGAAAAATAGTCTATTGAACTCTCACTCTATTTAAAATGTGAAGTACCCCCCCCCCAAAAAAAAGCACACACACACACACACACGCATGTATACAACCCTTTTTTGAATTTTAAAACTATGATATTTTTGTGTAAATTTGAGGCTAATAAATTTAATCATGTAAGGAATTCAAACCTTTTGTATTAAAAAAAATAGTATGATTTTTTTGTTAAATCATGAAAATAATTCTATTAAACTGTGATGGTATCTATAATGTAATGTCCTGCTTGCCCCGCCCTCTCCCGCCCTCTCTCTCTCTCTCTCTCTCTCTCTCTCTCTCTCTCTCTCTCTCTATCTCTCTCTCTCTCTCTCTCTCTCTCTCTTGCAAGTGCCCCATCCATGCTCCAAGCATACAAGCAAATGCACGAGTATAAGCTTTAGATGTGTAGATGGTTTGACTGTTATACCATTTGTTATCTTTTTAATTCTTTTAGTTTATAATCATGAGAAATAAATAGTGTAATTCTATAACTAAAGGTGTAAAAAAACATAATTATCGAACAATTGTGAGAAATAAGGAGTGATGCTAAACTTGCAAATAAGAGAAAATATGAGTATCCTATTTCACGTATCCACACAAATGAAGGGAAGGTTAAACAAGGGTTATAGAGCATAGGCTTTTGACGCTCCAATAATTTCAAAGGATAAATGTGAGAATTTGGTCAAAGCTATTGGGTGAATTCTATAGTGGAATTACACTACCTTTTCTTCTCTAATAGTGGAATTCTATAGTGGAATTACACTACCTTTTCTTCTCTAAATTGCATGAATAAGTTCTAATACTTTTTAGCATACCCATGTCTTCTATAGTGGTCCTTTAAGATGTGACAAGAGGAATGTGAGAAAAGATATACATCCTAAGAATATTCATGTCAAGCTCAAGATTGCGAAGTTGCCTTAGTGCCCCCTCCACCATTTTTGAAAAGATACAAACTAGTGGCACATCTTCCCATGTCTTGCTTTCAATAAAACAAAACTTATGTATCTATCAATCTTTAAAGTGAATTTATAGAGAACCAAGAAGAAATTCATTGGCCACATCATATTGATAGGCATTCACACTTTGTGAAAGAGATAAGATAAAATGATCAATGATTCTTCCATAAAACATATGGTAAATTTAAAAGACACCAAGTTGCTTTTGTGAGATATTAATTTCAAAAGATTAAATATTGTATTGAAATAAGATAGTTTAATTACTTAAATCTATGAATCTATATTTTTTTAAAGAAAGCTCAAAGCAAGGTTGAATTTGTATAAAAAAGCTATGAAAATTTGTTTTGTGGTATTTGTGATGGCCTTTAGTTTTAATAATGACAAAAGCACTTTTCACACGTATTTTTTGTGTTGAGCTCAAAAGCTAGGTGCAATTTGGCGGGGGCTGTGTGTGTGTGTGTGTGTGTGTGTGCGTGTGCACATGTGTGTGTGCATGTGTGTGTGTGTGCGTGTGTGTGCATGTGCATGTGCACATACATTTGTGCAGACCTTAATAAACTAATCTATTAACTTTCTTACAAGTCAACGAAGTATTAGTATTTGCTATATGGGTGGAAGATTGTGGTGCTTAGGTTCACGTGGTACACACTTGAGTGCACACACACGATGATATGCATGCACACTACGTGTATTGAAGTGTGTCTTGCACTTTTATACATGGAATGCATACTTCCTATAGTAATATCTAGTGGTGCTTTTCACACTACAACTTGAAAAAGCCATGAACCATAAGATGCAAATTTGTAAAGTACACTCATGGTTTTTCAAATTTTGGTTTAAAAACTAAAATTCTTGAAAACTTGAAGGTTGAGGAGCTTAAGCAACCACAACCACAACCACAACCACAACCACAACCACAACCACAACCACATTGAAAACATGAGACATAATGTGATATTAACCCTTTTTGTGTAGCTCTTCTTGTAGATTTTTAAAAATGGTTTTTAAGGTCTATTTACAAAATGACAAGCTTACAATGAGGTATTAAAGTTCCAATAGGAACAAAATCCTTTGTGGATCAACTTCAAAAGAATATTCCTTAATCAAAAGCTTTTATTAAAGAGGAGGCTAAGTATTTTTTGGTACATGGGGATTGTGGCCAAAAATCCAATGTTATTTTTTATTTTTTTGGTAGGTGGGAGTTGGGGCCATGCATTTGCATGATGGCCTTGTAGGTGGGGGTTGTGCCAATGCGTTTTCATGATGACCTTGTATTGCTTTGTGTAATTCTCCATCTGGTTAGTTTTGTGTCGTGCTTGTGGTCGGGTAGTTGTTCTCCTGCTCATCCTACTCATGGGTCATGTAGTTCTTGTGCATGTGGTGCTCGTAGTTCTATTGCAAGTTTTGATGGTTGTCGTGCTCTTTGTTGGGCACCCCTTTGTGTGCTTCTAATGGTGGTTGTGGTGCTTGTCATGTGCTCTTCCTACTTGTGGGTTGTGTCATTCACTTGGTGGTTCTGGTGGTCTCATCGCGCTCTCATGCTCCTCATCCTCATGATGCTTGGTCTCATCTTCTATGGAAGGAAATATGCTACTATCAAGAATCCATGCACTTGGTCTTGTGTTTTTCTTTATCAAGGTTTAGTTGTGCTCTAGTCAGTAAAGGTTTGGTGCTCTACTGTCTTATCTCTTTGGCTCATACTATATGACACTCTTTTTCCTACCTTGTGCTTGTGCTGGTTTTGGTGCTCGTCTTGGCACGATCTTGTGCTTTGTAGAAGGTAATATGCTAGTTTGTCTTCATTTTTAGGGTTTGTTTATCATGGGCATCCTGGGCCTTGGTTGGCCTTGTCGTCTTTATAAAAACCTACATTAGGGCTACGTGTGTGTCTCGGTGCTCGTTTACGTTTGTGTATGTCCCTTGTGTTCTCTATTTAGGTATCTCTCTATGTAACTCTGTGTGAGGGGTGCTCATGTGTGTGTGGTTGGAAATTTTATGGTGTTCTCTATTTAGTTCTCTCTCTATGTATGTGTGTGTGAGGGGTGCTCATGTGTGTGTGGTTGGAAATTTTATGGTGTTCTCTATTTAGTTCTCTCTCTATGTATGTGTGTGTGAGGGGTGCTCATGTGTGTGTCAGTTGCTAGTGCTATGTGTGTAGGTTGGTGGGTATGTCAGTTTGGCAATTTTATGGTATTATGTTTGAGGATCTGTGTGTGTTTCAGTTGGGCATCTTTGTGTTTGCATGTGTCTCCTATGTGTGTGTGTAGCAATTGGCATCTCTCTGTCTATTTGTCTCTATGTGTGTGGTGGTTATCGGCATCTCTATGTTAGTGTATGTCCATATGTCTTTGTCCATTGTTTCTACTGCAATCTCTATGTTTTTGTGTGTGTCATGGATGGGCATCTGTGTGTGTGTATGACTTCTCATCCTCTTGCCTAATTACAAACACTGGTCAACCTTCTTAGATTATGGCTAGATCATCAGGTCATTCTCACAATCTACTTGAACCATCTGCTCTCCATTGTGTTAGAGATATAATAGCAACTAAACCACTCATCCTCAATAGTGGCAAAGCATTGCAATGTTCACTATAGATTTCCTTGCATCATTACTCCACTTGATGGTTGGATAAACATGTGTTTTATGTGAGGAAGATGGCCATGTCAAGTTCTACCTCTGCTATTGCCCCAAAAAGCAAGCCTCGACCCGAAGTGTTTAAAATACTCCCTCCTTAAAGATGAAAATCTTAGAGTTGTCCATGACTGCTAGTCAATAAAGCCGACATGGATATTGTTTTTTGGGAGCCACTGTAGGAATTCATCCATGTGAGTGTAGAAGTGGTTTGTTTGCCTTGGAAAAGGATGAACCTTTGAGTCGTGTGTGCATTTTCAGATGATTGTGAGGTTGACTTCTCCCTCTTTGCTATGACTATAGGTTAACTCATCAATGGCCAAGATTTTGTGCCGCTCTAATCACAACAAAGGAGAAAATGTTGTTTCTTGTAATGTGTTCTATCTATCCTTGAACATGATGTAATTCTCAAAAATGTTTTTTGTTATTTTTTTGCCATACAAACATGGAATGATTATGATACACTTTGGTATATTACTATAAATTTAAGATGTTTAATTCTTTTGTTAATCAAGGTTGTAAAGTTTGTTTAAATCAAGATTATAATTTTTTAAAAGTCTTAAGGTCTAAAAACCTTAGGTTTTTTCGATTAAGGTTTAAAAACCTTAGGTTTGTAAGGTTTAAAATCATTAAGACACTCACGACACAAAAAATTCAAACAAAACTAAGGTTTAAAAAACTTAGTTTTGTTTGAATTATGGTTTAAAAATCGTAGGTTTGTAAGTTCAAAATCATTAAGACACCAACAAATCTACCTATTTTGTTATGCACAAAGTTTCCTCTTACCATGTGCCTCTATCTCTAGCATCTCCTCTAAAACCATCTCCTTTCCTCTTCCCCTGGTAGTAGTGGAGATAGTGTCAGAGAACAGCGTGGGTGCAGAACTAGTAATAATTAACGACAAAGTGCCATGAGCTAGGTATGACATATGTACCTTTTTTCTGTACCTTAGCTAGGTATGACCCAAAAAAACTTTTTTCGAGAGTTATTAATTTAATTAATGATGATAAAAGGCCATATGACAAAAATCCTTTATTTGGGCAAGCTTCAATCGGTACACAAGGGTGAGGCATCAATCGGGGTAGCCAGCAGGGTTCGAACCCATGACAATTGAGCTACAGCTCGATGATAAGGGGGGTCCCATGGGTACTAAGCCCGCTTCCTAACGCCCAACTTTTAAAAAAAAAATCCTTTATTTGAGTTATTAATTATTTCAGCGCTATGCAAACCTACGTATTGCACCTTCTCCGGGGTGTGTACTCTTTTCGAATCTACAAAATTAGTATTCTCCCCTGCGCATGAATGGAGTTGATGAGGCTCTGATATTTCTGGCATGGTATGGCACGGCATAGTCTTTCTCTCTCTCTCTCTCTCTCTCTCTCTCACTCTCTCTCACACACGCACTCATCGCGCAGAGTGATCGTCTGTCCCTCTTACATTGCGAATGTCTGGCAGGGCGAAGAGAGTCCAGCCGTCTCTCCCTCGTGGATTCGGCGTTGAGAGGGAGTGTAGGCAATCTCGCAACCAGGGAGAAGACTCATATTTTTTCGATGTTTTATTGTGAGTGACGGTGACTCATGAGTCCCAGGGCCAAAATTTGACGGGTGTTTTACCTGTCAAGGGCGATTTTGCCTGTCAAAAAAGTAGAAAAAAATTTAATATGTCAAAAAAACATGCAATGCCCTAGAGTTAATTTTTACTCTGAAATATAATAATTTCATATGCCTTTCAAATGACATGCCAATTTGTTAAAAGTTCTTTTCATTTATATATATATATATATATATATATATTAATAACCACCTTAAGGGCATGTGTAAGCCTATATATATATATATATACATACACATTAATAACCATATATATGTATACATACACATTAATAACCACCTTAGGGGCACGTGTGAGCATTGATTGATTGATTGATGTGTGTTCGTGTGGCTCTTGCTGCCAAGAGCATTGCCTAGGTCCTACACCAGCCTCCCCCACAAGAGCCCCCTCCTCTTCCAATCCAACCAGGTCCACGTGCTCCTTCGCAATGGAAACCCATCCTCGAAGGTCCACATGCTCTTCAACAAGGGCAAACCCATCTTCGAATCCCTCATCATCGTAGAGTACATCGATCTTTCCCCCATGGCATCGACTTGCTTCCCAAGGATCCTTACGAGAAGGCTATGGCTTGTTTCTGGGCAGATTTCTGTGAGAGAAGGTAAGCAAGGGAACGCGCTTAGCCTGTATTCGTGCCTACGATTTTGCATTGAGATACTTGAACTAAAGCTTGTAGAATTATTTGTGGACAGGTTTTCAAGGCTCTGTTGAAATCCTGGGCCCAGCCCTCGACCGTTTGTGAGTCGTGACTCGAACTTTGAAGCTTTATAAAGTTAGCACGATGGGGTGTACATAAGAGAGAGAGACAGAGAGATTCCAAACATCTGAAATTTGGGGTTGTACAGGGAGATGCCGATAAATTATCATACCGATTGTGATGGCGACGAGCATTTCCTCAAAGCGACCTGTGCGGTGCTTGCACAAGAATCGGGTTCCATGAGTAGTGGCACATACTTTGGTGGTGCGGCAGCCTTCTAAGGGCCAGCCTAAAAGGCTGGTGGTGACACGTAAGAGGAAGACGAAAGCACGACAAAATTCAAACGAAAAATGCCTTATAAATAAGGCTACTCGTAGAAGCTCCAATTCTAGAGCCCACAGACATCAATATCTATTATGTTCCAAAAAGGGAAAAAAAAATTGGTCTCTAATCCTTAGGTATATTCCGAGAAGCCATGTCGTTGGCTAACGAAATGAAGGGTGTTACCCTATTTTTGTGGGATGCTTGTGCCTTTCATTTTCTTCCATCTTCCCCCTATTTTCATGGAGCCCCCTAACCCCATGAGAGATGGGCAAGAACATCCTCCTCTACGTTGCTTTTCAATTTCACACGTGCCTTGTCATGACCGTGAAGCACAACTTTCATCTGACATGGTTGAATAGTTAGGGCTTGGTTCCTTTTGCTACTCCAAGGAAGCTTTGATCTCAATTGAGAACTATATTGAGCTACAGTCTCAATGGGAAAATAAAAATTAGAGACACAATCCTATAGTTTTAAACTAGTTACATATGATGAGAATGTTGTAGAGAAGATATAAAAAAATAGAATGAGAGAGAGGGGGGGGAGAGAGAGAGAGAGATCTCATGGTGTTGTGTAGAGGTCGAGAGAGATTTATAGGAAAATCTTTTCTATATTTCTTGAAGCTTCTTTGAAGAATTATCCTATTTTTAACTATGTTATTTTCTTAAAGCATTTATGTTAGACTCCATGAATATTCTTTGCTTTAAACTATTTAATTCATCCTACTATCCTAATTGGACACTAGCACATGTGAGTGACCAATCAAGATTCAAACTCAAGTCCTTCTCATGCATGCTCCAAAAAATCAATTTTCCCAACCAATTACAAAAAAGGCAATGCTTCAAAGTAGCACTAAAAGTGGAGAAATATTGAGGACTATAAGTAATACATATATTTTTGGTAAAGCCAATACCAAATTTCAACAAGGGTTTTTGAATTTCAACCTAAAGGTTTTTTTAATGTGCACATAAACAATAGCTCCCACATGTGACACAAACCCTTTATGGAACTCTGCTTAATACTAATGAGAGCTTGCCAATATAGCTCCCATCTTAGAAAGGTGCATGTCTACATAGGCCCCTAGCTCACTTGTCCTAGTCATTAGAGCAAATTCCCAAAATTTTTTAAAAATGATGAATGAGCTCAATCAAATTTCAAATCCTCTTGTTTCTTCTCTAATGTGGCGGGTCTTGGGTCACTTCCAACCCAAATATGTGATGATGGCTAAAATTAGTGCCCTATGTCACTATAGGATGATGTAAATTATCCAAGGAGTTTTAGAGCCTATTACCAAAATATCATGGCGTTGGCCACTAGACACTAGTGGTGACATGAAGAGGAAGAAATTAAAGTGAGAAAAGTTGTGCACAATGTGCCAAGGTATGGGGAGCTACGTCTCATCTCAGCAAATACCACCAATGGAAATGTAGTTAGCTAGTGTAACATATAACCACAAGTGGTGGTTTAACTTAATGTGAGAACATACCCTTAGCAACCACGTGGGGATTTGAACATCCAAATTTATCAATGGCACCTACAACTAGGGGCTTACACACACCTCTCCTGCCATATCAATAGAGGAGGTATTCTATGTGAGGGTGCAAGAAGGGTAGTATCATTGTAGTGGCCTTCAGGATGTCCATACACAGTGGACATCCTAAAGGAGGTATCATTGTAGTGGCCTTGAGGATCTCCACACACCCTGCTCTTCCATGTGGAGTTGTAGATGAGCTCTAGCATTTATTTATTTTTCATTGGAAGAGAGAAAACTTCTATTATAGAGGAGAACATACTGTCATCACATTAGGTAGGTAGTTAGCCTATGTTTTAGGTGCTATATTTTCAAGATCAAGGAAGGATTCACAACCATTTGAGGCTCAACGGCCCAAAAGGGAAGTTGTAGGCCAAGGCCGGATGCAAACCTGTCCGCCATAGCAATCAACACGAACGACGCTCATTGGGCATTGTGCCCGTGTCCTCACGGATCCGGTGCAATTGCCTCACCACTAGACCAATCACATGGTTGTGGTGGGGACCGCACCCGGACAACTTTTACTCCCTCAATTTCATTCCCTGCCAAGCGCCCGCTTGTGAAACCCCCTAGCCTCTAGGACTTTTTAAGCTGAAGAAGTCAACCGCGCCTTGAAAAAACCCACAAGACGACAAGCAAAAGGTGTCGTTTTTTTCAGGATTCGAACACAAGTCCCACCACGAAAGGAGAGAACGCCACTTGGACCCAAAAAAAATGTGAACCGCCGAGGAAGATTCCTAGGGTCTTCTGAACGGGCCCCAACTAAAAGCAGTGATGAGCACACTCGGGATTCTAAGAGCTCCGTCCCACCATGCAAGTTTAGTGAAGGAGTTCCAAATAAACGGAGTACTGCAACCCCCTACACCAAAATCGTGGGTGCTACGCTATTTTGCAGGAAATATTGCTATATTGTTGGTAGCATCTTATTTCTGGTGTAGACAAAGGTTTCTCTTCCCTATACTCCAGCACAAGCAAATCTTGTGCTATTCTCATGGAGGCCCCTGCTGTCCCTCGTGAGACGCAGCTCGAATAAATGATCAGCTAGCACTTTGTGGCCCCTGCACTCAATAAGATGAGATACCACATATGAAAAGGTTTTTCTGGGGGCCACTTGAGGACTTCCGGCTCCTATTAAAATTAAAGTTTAAACTTAAGACCAATATTAGAGTAGGGCGCGTTCCCACAGGGGCTCATTTCTCGCACAGCGAACTGCAACTCTGGCTAAATTGGCAATTCAGCTAGACAACTCTGCAAATTGGTCTAATTAATTCCCATGGACTAACCCATTATACTTGTTGCTTATACTCAGAACTCAGGACTCAGGACTCTGGGTCAGCCTTACCCGAGGATAATAATAACATGATCAGGAATTCAGGCTTCATGATCTGATTCTGAAGCACGGCAAGACATGAATTTTTGGACTGCGCCGTAGAGAGAGTCGAGACTAGTAGTAAAAGCTGCTGCTTTGCTGGCTGCTGGCAGCTGTAGTTCTCTCTGACTGTCCCCCAGGGGTTAACTTGAGAACGCCTCCAGGCTCCAACCATTTTACCCTTACACTCTGAAATTTGAGTAGATCCCCTACGACCCGCAACTCGTATTTTCATAAATGTCACAGGTCTTTAACTTCTTATTAAGTTCTTAACCCCCCCAAAGTCCCCTTTACTACTTTGTATTCTCAAGTCTCAAAAAAAAATATATATATATATATATATATATATATATATATATATATGGGGCTTTGATAGTGGAATCAACGGTACAGCTGCCCGGGACAAAGCCTCTACTGAATATCTCGGTAGAGCCCACTGGTCGATATTTTCCCCCGTTGAAATTTGGTATTGCCCTTGTTTTAAAGAAACAAAAACCATACATTTTAGATATACTCTAGGGTACTTTCAAGCATTACCAACCATTAAATTTATTTTGATTGGTTGGACATAACATATTTTTCGAGAACTCAATAGACCAGACCAACCGTTAAATTTATTTTGATTGGTTGGACAAAACATATTTTTCGAGCACTCAGTGGACCAGACTCCATCTATGCTTCGAAGTTTGAAGCTTTGTAAAGTAATTATCATATTAGTTCAATTAGCAGGGTTTAGGAAACCGTTCAATTTTTTAAAAAGCCTTGAAGGAAAAAATACCTCCTGAAAGTTTTGAAGATTTAGTTAGATATAAGATCGAAAAAATACTTGTTCAATTCATGGTAAGAACTTTGATGTAAGGCTCACGAAAAATAGTTTCCCAACACTGCAATTAAGTAAGTTCTAAAATCTAATCTCAGAGCGTTTTAACTCACCACTGCATCTACTAATTAGGTTCCCCCATTCTCAACTCCCGAAAATGTTTTTACGTAGAACGTATTCAATGTATTTCTCTGGGTCGTGGACTCGTGAATCGTGGCTCACAATAAATATATAAAGCAAGCAGTTCTTTGGGGTGAGGGTGAGTGGCCTCGGCCCTCGGGGGCATGCTCAGCCATCGTGCATTTCCTGCCATTTAGTGGTGGTTTCGATGGCCGTGATGTCCGTTTTCTGGGTTTTTTTTTGCCATTAATTTACTTGCAAAAATGTCGAGTTTAGTGGCCGGCGTGCCCATTTCTGCCGTCGTTATTTGCAAAAATATTGAGAGCCCAATGCCCTGCCCATCGAAGCGAACATGACAGCTCCCATCAGTTTAAGTAGGACAATGGTGAGTGTCAAAAATACAGTCAACACGTTAGAAACCGCCCCTGACTGTAGCCGTTGCATCACAAACGCTCATAGTTAGTCTACAGTATTTTGAGCTTCAGTTTGACTACAGTCCGGGACAATGGTGAATGAGCGTTTCACTTTGAGTCATCCGAATTACTTGAGTTGCTTTTATGATGGAGTATTAACAGATCAAATTTCAGCGTCCACTGAAAAAACCCTTTCGCCAACGGAATAATTGCAAATAGATCCACATACAGAAAAAGCAAATCATAAGACATACTAACCTAGTGAAGGTGTCTTGCCAAGGCCACAAGGCATAATAACCTTCTTGCCAAGGCCACAAGATTGAGCCTTAATTGTCTATAGCTATAAAACATAATTACAATTTTATAGCTTGAGAAACCTCAGCATTACTGATCACTTGAAATAAGTGTATCCAGCCTTTGCAGCTCAAACCGATTCTCTAATTGCATCCTATCCTACTGCAGATCAATCTATGCCCACGTCAATAAAGCTGGCCTCAACTTCTATATGATAAAGCCTCCAAATTAGTTCAGTTCATGTGATGACTCAATACGACGGTAGAATTTCGGATTGATCGTATGGATAGCTATATGAAGGCGTGCAATCGAATCACCCAGAATCAACAGTGCCAAAACATCATTGATAGGTTTCATACCCACTAGCAATCACAATCTTCGTAGCTTATTTGTGGTGAGGCCCAAGTCAATGAGGTGCACATCGGAGGCCAACTCATTGTCCCGTTGACAAACCCAATAGGTTGCGTTAATGCCATTTAATCCATCCGTAAGACCATTCCAGTAGAAGCAGCTTAGCATTGATGTACATAGAAAGCCCGAGGTGAGTGCCGGATTAGCATTGAATATGGAGGAGGCATTCAATTGTGTAAAGGATTGGGGCCTGTGGGTACCAATCGCTTCTCCACGCCATACCTAGGATCTATATCTCCTGTGGGTGGGCGGCTGCTGCTGTTGTTGCAATGTGGCGATGAGGTGGCTCTGGCACGGCCACCCCCGTCCAAAGCATAATTATTGGAAGTGCGGCCGCCGTCTGCATCTTTGATCGAGGAAGAATTAGAAGAAGCTGGAAAGGAGGAGCTTACTGGAGATGCTGCTGGATGGCGAATATGGTGATGGTGCATCCTGCTGCTGCCACCGCCCAACAGCCGCCTTGCCCACCGAGCGGAATAAGGTTCTGCTGCTGAGTGAGGTTCTGCTTTATTTCCGAAAGGTAACCGAGTGGCAGACATCGAGGAGGAAACTTGATTCATCAACAGCAACAGAATCAGTATGAAGACCTTGCACGCACCAGCTACCTTCTTCTTACTCATTACAGGAAGTGATCTAGCACACCATGTTGGCATAATTTGGGCACAATCTTTTGCTAATCAAAGGGACCGTTAAAATCAATCTGACTCCAAGGGAGACTTATGTAGAGGAATAGTTAACTGGGGCTAGCTTAGCGAAATTGGGATAATCAGGCGCAAATCAAGCGGTATTTGAAGAGCCGGTATGGCTTGCGGCAGGATGGGAAAGTACGATTGTGAAGGGGACGTAAAAGAGGAGGAGGAGAGGGAGCAAAGGTCGCCGCAGAAAATCAGGAGAAGGACGGGAGCATGCGACGACAAAAGCAGAGAAAAAAAAAAGGGAAGAAAAGAGAGGCTCGGTCGCCCATGAAAGGAGGCAAAAGATTTGCAAGCAAGGGGAGAGTAGCTGGCCTTGGGGATTGTTGCAGCTAAGATTTCGAAAGCGCGGAGTCCTGCTGCTGCTGCAAGCTAAAGCTGGTGGTTATCGCAATAGAAGAGAAGTGAAGAGAGGAAAGAGGGAGCGTGCAAGCGGAGCTGGTGTGTGTGTGAATAACACTGGCCCAAAGTGGGGCAAAGCAGGATATTGGAGCGTGAAGAAGAAGGAAAGACTAAATAAGCTCTAGGTGTGTGTGTCACAATGACAAAGTCCACCTTCTCCCTCTGTCTCACCCAAAATACACACAAAGGCTCCCCCTGAGCGCGCAGACAGACACACACACACACACACACACACACACAAGGTCTCTCTTTTCACAACCTTGCAACATACACATACACACACACACGGGGTCCTCTTTCTCTTCCCAGTTCCCAATCTTGCCTCATAATAAGAAGCACCCCCTAGACTGTGTCATTGTCGCGGCTGGCTTTTTTATACGGTGCTGAGTGATGTTAAAGTTCGTTTGGGAAATTGGGTAGCCGGTCTTTCTGCTGTTCCTTGAAATAATCACTACTGCCAGTTAATAATGTATGAGCTTTGAGAGATCATGCAGTTTCAGTGGCACGTCGCCGGCCCCGAACTTGGCCATGCCACTTCTGTCAAAGAGATCGGCCTCTGCAGACGTTTGCTTATATTTAGTTTAATTACATCAAGGTACACTACTACATTCAATGCCTATGCCACCGAGTGACCGACCCGCCGTTACCTTGGCCAATGGCGAGAGAGAGAAAAAGAGATTATAAGCCCCAAAAAAAAAAAGAGTGAGAAAAGAGTGTGCATCACTGCACTGTGCTCACTGGGCAGTGGGGAAGCTAAAGTGGGACCGGACCCTAAAGTCTCTTTTGTCACGTGGCAAAGTGAGATGACAACAGAAAGTGACACCTGGATGAATGCTGTCTTCCGTTCTGTCACGTGGCAAAGCAAAAGCCACAGAAAGTGACACCTAGGTGAATGATGTGGCAACAAAGGTGAGAATAATAG
Organism: Cibotium barometz; assembly: GCF_041138505.1. NCBI lineage: Eukaryota > Viridiplantae > Streptophyta > Polypodiopsida > Cyatheales > Cibotiaceae > Cibotium > Cibotium barometz. Next base: position 22,852,490 of record NC_141106.1, read on the forward strand.
TATAGAGAGAATATATGATCCAATAATAACGTTCCCTCCATGTTACCAAAACAGGTTCTCGCTTACTGATGGTCCGATCCACCATGGAAACTCTCACTTTGTTTCACAAGTGAAAAATCTCTTTAATTTCTGCTCCGCTCCTGGGCTTTTGATCACTTTTAACTCCCCAAACGATACTCTTTTGATCACTTCCTTCCCAGCTTGGATAAAATCCAATGCTGCCCTTTGATCTCCACGCACCAATTACCCCCTGCAACAACAGTTTCACGGCTCCGATTTTTGCAGCTTCCTTTTCTTATCATTTTTAAGCCAAGCCGTCCCCAAGGAAACTGTCAACGACACGCTCGTGATCAAAGAGAAAAAGAATACGCTTTCGTAGATTAGTCCACCGTCGTCATAAATGCGATTGTCCGTGCGTGTGCGCGCGCGCGCGCGCGTGAGAGAGAGAAAGAGCTCTCAGAGGAGGGAGGGGTCATGACTCGTTCATTGCTCACTTGGGACCGCTCCTCAACGACTACATAATTATCATCAAGACAACCTTGGTGCAATGGGCATCAAAGCCATTTTAGCTTTGAACGCTACTACTTTTAAAAAAAAAAAGCTTCCAAGTAAAGGCTATGAAAGCAAATTTTCTTTAATAGTGGCTTTCATTTGAAGGCCAAGATAGTACCTCTGCATTCAATTTTGAAAATCTTGAAGGCTAGGGTAAAGTTGAAAATTTCAGGCATGCTCCACACATTTGTGGACTTTTTAAGTAGAAGACCTCGCAAAACATGTTTTACTTGTTAAATTCAAGCCAATAGACATCAAAATGTTTTCCAAAAGGTAAGTATAATCATCATAATCATTGCATAAGAGATTATACAATTTTTATGTCCCCTCTCTCTCCTTTTAATATTAGTCGTGGTTCAGCCTTTGGTCATTTTCAAGACGAGTTCACCTCACTCGTTAAAGACGGGTAGGACTTGGGCACAATTTCACTCAAATGCTCAAACAAAGCTCCTCCACGAAGTGGAATGTGAATATTTTTCCCATCACATCTTCATGGCCCTTTTTATATTGGCATACACATCTCCCTACCATCTTCTCATTAATCTCACAACAACCACCTTACCATCCAATGTCAATGTCCCGCCAAAGCTTACACTTTGGTACACGAATGATGGGTATCATAACATCAATAATCACAACTTGACCTATATCACCAAGTCACAAGCAAATTATACAGTATGTTCGTTCTAATGTAGCAAAACTACTAGCTTGTTGGGTTCATCCCAACACGATGTGTTGGAGGTAGGCAAAAATCCACTCTAAATTAATAGGTAATCCAATCTCTCTCGTATTTTTTCATCATCATCATCATCTCTCTCTCTCTCTCTCTCTCTCTCTCTCTCTCTCTCTCTCTCTCTCTCTCTCTCTCTCTCTCTCTCTCTCTCTCTCTCTCTCTCTCTCTCAATTTTGTAAATGACCAAAATGATAATTAGAATCATGAATGAACATTCTATACGAGCTTACAATAATGCCTTAGGTTTTGATTTGCTGGGTGCTAATGTTGATGAAAGATTTGGTAAAGTCCATGGTAGTTTATATCATCGTGTTGGAACACTATTGCCCGACTAAACACGAGAAGACAATCCATGGTATGCACAATTATATGTGTATGACACAGAACACGAGTTGTAGAATCATTTAAATGGTATGCTTGGGTTGGATCCCGATGTGTTGGGAAGGCTGCAAGAAATGATGCATGAATGTAATCCATATGCTAATGTGTTTCGGTCTGTGGGGGAATTTTTGCAAAGTAATCCACAATAATACCTTAACTTTTGTTTTGCTCGGTGCTCATGTTGATGAAAGATTTGGCATAATCCATGATAGTTTATATCATCGTGTTGGAACACTATTGCCCGTGCGACCAGACACAAGAAGACAATCCATGGTATGCATAACTGTATGTGTATGACACAGAACATGAGTTATAGAATTATTTAAATGGTATGCTTGGGCTGGATATCCTAATGTGTTGGGAAGGCTATAAGAAATGATGCATGAATGTAATCCATATGCCAATGTGTTACAGTATGTGGGGGAATATCTGTAAAGTTATCCACATGTAGAGTTAAGGATGGTAATCTGTGAGACACATTGTACTTCAAGGTACTATTTGGTGCCAACTCTGATAATCCACATGCAGAGTTAAGGATGGTAATTTGTGAGACACGTTGTACTTCAAGGTAGTATTTGGTGCTAACTGCTAGCGAGGTCGCTAATATTATGCCAAGGCAAGGGGATGATTTTGATCTTAGGTTTCAAGATATTCAAATCTGTTCCCATATAATGGAGTGGTGAAAAGATTAAGTAACTTACATTGGTCATATATGCCACTCACGTATGTTCCGCTATTTCCACGAGGAGAGGATGGGTGGCATGTACATATTCCACATACTGATGTGTTCATGCATGCAACAACTCAGACTCATAAATCACTAAGAGGTAATATTATGCATATTGATTACAAATTAGACTCGATACCATTGCGTGCCTTTTGCGTGGGGGAGGACTATCACACAACAATACATTGTTGATGCTTATAGTACTATCGAGGAGTCATTATTAGTATAGATTCAGAATAACCAAGAAAATTTACATGTTGAAGCCTATCAAGGGACTATGTGACATGGTCAATGTAACTGATGGTGCACAAAGTGTATCAAGGAGTGCAGTGGGGTGAAGAGTTGTGTTGTCATCTTCTTTTATGGGAGGGCCTCACTTTATGTATTAGCTTTACCAAGAGGCCATGGCAATGTAAGCCATATCTATTTATTACCTTCACGTGTAACCCAAAATGACATGGAATACCTTGCATCTTATTGCTAGGGCAAATTGCCTAGGATCGACTGGATCTACTACTCATGTGATTTACGAGATGCATAAGGATATGATGAGGCTACTTACAAAGCAAAGTTTATTTAGAAAAATGGTTGGCTATGTATTTGTGATTGAATTTCAAAAGATATGTCTACAGCACTCGCACATATTATTGATTCTAGAAGATGAATATAAGCTAAGCCAAGTGATATAGCTCACTATGATCGATTGGTATGTTTTGAGCTTCCCAACAATAGAGAAATGTTTCCATAGTTGCATGAACTTATCAAACAATGTAATGACATGGTCCATGTGGTACATTGATTTCCCAATGCCAAACAGTGTAATGTTCATGGTTCATGTGGTACATTGATTTTCCAATGCTATTTGTATGGTTGATGGGAGATGTATTCAGGGTTATCCACACAACTTCACTCAGTCTACAATAATGGATAGTGATGGTTATCCCATTTACATACGTCGAGATGATGGTAACAATGTACAAGTAAAGGAAGTTATAGTCGACAATAGGTGGATTGTGCCATACTCTCCTTTTCTTTTCATGAGATTCAAGGCTCAATTAATATATTGAAATGTGCTCCATAATTTTTGCTGTGAAATATCTATACAAGTATGTGTATATAAGGGTCTTCACATAGCAATGATAAGGATGAATGATCGCAGTAGTGTAGTGGATGAAGTTTGTAAATACTTGGATACACGTTATGTATTAGCATTAGAGGTATGCTAGAGACTCTTTGAATATGATTTGCATGAGGAGAAGCCAGATATCCAGAGATCATTGGGGAAAATAGTGGGGAAAAAAGGGCCGTGTAAGAAAAGTGATTAAAACACTAATCGAAACTTAACTAATTTGAATAGAGCATATCCAACCGCTAAATTTGGCGGATACATCATTCAAGTGTGTGCTAGTTAGTTGTTCATTAACTCTTCTTGGCATTGAATTCGTATTTTTAGGGAATGTGCGAAATGATACTTTCCCACTTTCAAACATATTTTTAGGGAATGTGTGAAATGATACTTTCGTGCTTTCAAACATTCCCACTATCCGATTCTTTTGTCTTCTTGTTCTGTTATACCGGCTTTCCCACTTTCTCTTTCCCTCAATGCTTTCTATAGCCCTATTCTATGAACACCTTAGCCAATAGCAATAGAGTAGAAGAACAGCATCATGGAAGAACACTATGTAGGGTTGCCTACAACAATGTCATGGAGCACTATCAAAAACACCATAGAGACGAATAGCAATACCATGGAGCAACAACGAAAGCAACACCATTGAGTCCATTGGAAGCAGCAACATAACCATGAAAGCCAACAATAACATCATGGAGTAGCAACAGAGGAGTAAACATGGAGTGAGCAACACCATTTAAGAGAAAGTTTCAAATCCATTTGGAGCTGGATGAAGAGTATGCAACATGGATGAGTTCTCATTGTAGAGTTTTGCAGGATACTAGTGAAGCTGCAAGATTGCAAAGTGAAGGAAAAAGAGCATTGATCTTTGGGTTCAAGGACAACTATACCCACTTGATCCGTTAACTAGTAAGCCAGTGCCATTTTCCATGCTTCTTCACGATATTGCAAGGTTTGGAAAAGATGGACTATTAGGTTAATGTCATCGTCTTATTCATCAACATGATGAAACCATAAGAGCAAGTAGAGACCGACTTCTATCCGTCCAAAGTGAACACAAAGTGGAAGTTTTAGCATTGAAAAAAAAACTTATGCAGAGCAAACTAAACTTTTAGAGGACAAAAACAAACGTATATTTGAGCTTGAGTTGCAATTGAAATCATCTGAGAAAGTGAAATGTACTCCTCTTGGTGTTAGGGAAGCGTCAAAGAAAACTCAAGAGCATTATGAGTCTAGTAAGAGATGGTGGCAGTAGAAAGAAGAGAATGAAACAGTTAAGGACTATAGGGGTTTTGAATTGCAAGAATATGGAGCAAAGAATCTCAATAATCAAAACAAGTTTACGAAAAATGACATCACAAATATTCTTAAAGACCCTAAATGACATCACAAAGATTCTTAAAGACGGTAAATTTCAAAATGAATGCCAAACTATGCTGAAAGATGTAGGCTCAAAATGAGCAGTAAGGCCAGAGAATGTAGTGCAGGTGTGCAATGAAACTTCCATCAACAGAAATGGTCATCATGCTATTTCCAAGTTACTTGTAAATTGCATCATACCACATCGTTTGCATGTGTTTGGTCTTCCCCGTCCAAACAATGTTGTAGTAGAAAGACGGAATCAAAATATGGCTATCGAAGAAGTGAGTGGTGAGTATAGACACATCTTAGATTGCATGCTTCTGAGCCCTGAAAAAAGTAAAAAAATGTGCACTCATTTCAGTACAATGAGTATAATAATATTTAAGTTGACTTAAAAAGGTCCAAACTGCAATGGTGAAGGTCTATGAAATGTCAATGGAAAACATAGGTGGCAAACTCATTTTTGTTTTGAAATTAGATGAGGCACATGTTCTCAAACATCAAGAAATGGAGAGAATCAGCATTGGTTTGATGAATAGAGCCTTGAGCTATGCAATGGGTATGAGTGAAGACACTTCATATTGTAATGTCCAATCAAAAAATGAATTGTGGTGGGTACGTGCAACACATGTCCCAAATGAGAGCCATGATACTCTTAAATGGCTCTTTGCACACACTCATATTTCAAACATCATAGATGCTCAAAATAAAGTTAGTGGAGAACATTGGTTCATTCATAATTGAATGGCACATGAGGGCTAATCTCAAGGCATGTAAATGCACTATACCCATGCATATACTGTACAAAAGGACAAAATGATGCTTGTTGGTGTGACACATCAGAGAACCTAAGCCTACCTCCATCAAGGGAGAAAGATGTGTTGACACATGAAGCTTCAAGCTAACAAACAAGATGCAAAAAGCAAGCTAAAAGGAAAGAACATCCACCACCAGTCTGCGATCATGACTTACCCATCTACCTTGAAAGGGTTCACATATGTACGCTACATGTAGAGCAAACTAGAAAAATTTATCAGACTTCACTTAGACTACGCTTATTCAATCAAAAGCAAGAAAGATCCTGGATCATCTGAATTGTCTAAAGCATGTTTAGCAAAATGTGAAGCTTTGTTATCAAAGATGGGTTTCCATGGAGATCGTGTGGAGCTCTGAAAAGATTTAAAGTAGTCAAGAGAAACTAGTGATGTGTTAGCTGATGTCTCAATGGGTGGATCCAGTAAAGGCAAGCAAAGGCAAGAAGGTTCTTATCAAACTTTGAATGTAAACACTTGAATGCAGTTTGGGAGTGTTGGAAAGAGTTGTATGAATACACAACCAATTAGGCAAGTGATCCAACAATGGTGAAATATAGAATGGAAGCATGGGTGCATCTAAGTAAGTTTGTCAAGCTTCTTTGATAATTTAAAAAGCTGAAGGGGATTATACAAACAATATAGAATGGAAGTATAGGTGCATCTAAATACGTTTGTTAAGCTTCTTCGTCGACAATTTATACAAACAAATCCAAAGAGTCTATCAAAGCTCTTGTAAATTCCATTGTGAAAGTATGGGCAAAAAATGACATTACCTATTATTTGGTAAGCCACAATTACATTGTTTTATGTTTAATACTTGAAATGCAACTAATATAATGTTTTGTTTTTGTAGCATATCCTGCTGAACCACAACGTATTTTTTTATAGCATATCTTGCTGACCACAATGTTTTGTTTTGTAGCATATCCTGGTGAACCACAGTAAATTTTTTGTGGAGAACTATGGCCCTCTTGCCGTATGGAACACACAAGGAATGGAGAAATCCCACTATCAAACACGCACGTGGTACTTCTGAAAAAATCATCACGGTAGTGGACGAACAAAGACAAACTCATTTTGCGAGATGTTCAACACATTTTACAAAAAAATAGTTTCAAAAATTGGAAGAGAAAGAGAGCCATCAAAACGTTGAAGTTTAGGATGATATTTGTATTTAACACCTATATAAGTAAATACATCTGTATATGCTTGAAATCCATGTACATTTCAAAGATTCATGGATTAGAATGCTTTCTTTTTCTTTCACTCTCTTTGCCTCTTTCCAACTTTGAGCCTAACTTTGAGCCTCTTTCCACCAAATCTTGCCAAAAACTAATCTTCATCACATGAATAACAATCTGTAGAAGTAAAAAATTTATTAAATTTTTTTGTTGTAATGAATGTAAGAAAAGAGATCTTAAAATAAAAAATCCCTTTGTAGTCTCATCTTCTTGAACTTTTTTTATCATCCCAAAGTTTGATTGAACCACTTGAATATTCATAAGGTTCTGTAATCTAGACTTCAGGGGCCTATGGGAGGGCTTTAGGAATGTTCCATTCTCTTCCCATTCTTGAAATTCCAAGCCTTTTCTTAGATGTCAAGAAATTCTTGCTCTGTGGGAGGCTGGTACTCTAAAGCTTTTTCTATGCACATTATGAGTGCATCATTTGCCTCGATGAAGTTAACTATCTCTTTATCAAGAATATAGAATGGTTCTTCGGAATGATCAAGAAAATCTGTCTCCTCTTCACATGCCTCTGCAATAATTCCAAGGCAATAATCCTCTCTGAGGTTCATCAATTTCTAAATGTCATTGGCTAATATAAAGTCTTGACCCTCTAAAGGATAAGAAGGCAATGCCGTGGTTAAGTGATTGAATCTGCAGTGAGGGGGATATTAACATTTCTTTCTTCCTATACAATGGGCAACTCATTCAAACTTTCAATAGAGATAATGACATTTGTTTCTCTACCTCTTGCTCTAGAAGCTCCTTATCTTCACCAAAAACAAGCATTGTGTCACTATCATGCTAACTTGTCAAACTAGCATATGCATAAACACCTCGTTGGAAAGGTTTGGAAAAGGATTAAGCACTTCCTCTCTGAATTAATGCCTCTTGAAGCTTGTGCTTGCCAAGTGCATCCTTATGCTCACCCATTGTAACCATGGTGTCTTCCCAAGTGTCTTACTCTTGATCTTACAATCCCTCATGCTCCATATCATCGATGGACTTTCTTGGTATTCCTTTAGGTTTGTCGACCATGGAGAAGTTTCAATCAAGTGTATGAGAGTGTATGGGAGAGTTATCGATGTAGCACTTTTTTTGCCGATCTCCTGGCCAAGCCTTCTCACCCCTTTACCAAAGTTTGATTCCAATGGCAAGGGTTCTCCAAGCCTTCTCCCGCTTGTCCTCTCCACCAATGCCAAGTGTACCCTCTCAATATGCTAGATTCTAGAGATGAGCTTACACAATTGAATTGAGAATCTAGCAATGTAAAGAGAGTAGAGTGTTTGATGGCTTATAATTCAAAGCATGTACTCATGCTCATGTGCATTACAAAACTTTAGCATGCACTTATGCTTGCATTATGCTCCTTGTTCTCTTTCTTCACTAAAATCCATTGCTCCAAGGCTTGAAATCATCATCCACAAATAGAAAGGTAGTATAATGCCCTCACGAAGGCATAACGAATGCAAAAACCTAAAATGTTTGCATGTTTTCTTTCTTCTTCAATCCAAATGTGTACTTTTTCAGATGTGTAGGGTTTATAAAGCTAGGAGAAGTATGTGGGAATGATCAAGAGCATGTAGAGGTTCAAGGCAATGTAGACATTATGCAAAGAAATGAGGAGAAGGCCTTGGTTTATAAGGATTATGCCCTAAATAATTCCCTTAGCTAAATTGATCAAGCAATACATGGTTGTGTAGAGGAGATCAAGGAGAGTAGGCGTATGGATTGAAAACTCAAAAATCCCATTGTAATCCCTAATCTTGGAGAGAATTTGTTTCTTCCAAGAAACCCTACAATTGTAATCATTATTGAAAATCATTGTTATGGAAGGGTATAGGAGAGTTAGGGAAGGGAACTAACACCTTGGATCCCAAAATGTATGGTAGAAACCCAAATTAAGAGAAGATAATGGTAAAGAAACCCTAATTTCATGGTTTGCATGGAGCATTTGGGGTATGGATGGAAAGAGGAGAGCATGGATAGAGTGGATATGCCATTAATTTTGTAAAAATCCCATGATTAATCCAAATTTTTTCATAAAATTCCAAATCTTGGAAGAGGCATGAAATATCATCATAAAAGCTTGTAATCACCTCAAGAGGCTCCAATCTCTTGATTAGAAGCACCATGAGCTTGTTGTATAGAGCATGTGGAGCACCCAAATATCACCATTACTCTCACGAATTCATGTTCGGTTTGGGAAGCCTCACGCGTGAAACGATAACTTCCCATAATCACTTTGGCTACTCTATGTGTTGCTTAATACTTGCCCAAGCTTTACTCTAAGCTTTGGCAAGAATTTAGGGTATGTATGGTGAGCTATGGCCATGCCAAGCTCAAGCAAAGGGAGGGAGAAAATAAGAAGAAAAACATTTCCCCCAATTTTGGTCCATAGCTTCAAAAATTTGATCCCTTAATGATCCAAAAGTCCCATCCTCACCCCTATTTATAGTTTTCCCTAACTAAATGACCATATTCTATTTTTTACAATCATTTAGGGGATTATTTAACCTCTTCATTACATATGACCGAGAGACTCCATCTTTGTCCCCAATCCTCTTTTCTTCTTGTTGAGCTTAGTTGTGTTAAAGGCATCATAATTGGGACTCTAAGATCATTCTCATTGCCTTTGTCCAGTGATGAGACAGTCACATATGTGAAAAGACAAAGTGTATTATATGGAAAGTTGTGCTAATTGCACATTATCTCTTTCAAGGCTTAATTTGCGTCTTGTAAAGTGTGTATGGACCATGAAGCTTTGAATAGATTATTGTAAAACATTGAAATTTGATGTTATAGAGGTTGATGATTCCTTCGATGCTTTAGGTGATCTAGTAATACTATCTATTAAGCATAGGTTTTTCCCTCTGTCCACGTGTTACTCTCTCTAGCAATCTCCTCTAAAATTGTGTCCTTTGCTCCTCCTCCAGCTCACGTGGCAATAAAGTATAAAGGGGCAAACTCTGCACACAGGTGGGGACAGTGCCGCTGCAACGCGCGGGTGTAAAACTAGTAATGCTTAATGAGATGGATTTAATTTAAAGCGTCTCCAAATCTATAGTAAGGATGCTGATATTCCCAAGATAACTTTTACAATTTGTTCTACAAATTACTAGTATATTCATCAGAAGTGATAAGTCTTAGAACTTATTAATGTTGTGACAATCTTTATGATATGAATAGATCCTTAGAAAAAGTGATTTTATGGCTTTTGATGAACATTTTTTTGTAAAAAAATAATCTCTTTAAATATAAGGCTTCACATAAATTTATATTTTGAAAACATTTTCAACACAAGAGAGTAGTTGAAAAGAGTACCAACAATGTTAAAAAGAGAGTAGTTAAAATAGTTTCAACACAACAGAGTAGTTGAAAAAAATACCAAAACTGTGTTAAAAAAACATATTTTCCTATGGTTGTTATCTAGGAACATTATAGGAAAGTCTTAATTTTTAAGTTTTACATTAAAGATATCTTATATTATTTTTAAAGTATGGTGTAAATACGATACAAAATCTCTTTTATATGGATATAAACCAATTGGCATGTACCTTGACTTAACGAAAGGAACACTTTCTTATGTAAATCTCCTAAAGCAAAAGGTGATTGTATAGCATGTTCAAGCCACTTTTAGTATTTGTACAAATCACGCACTTGCAAAATACATGATTTTTTATTTCAAATAGCTCATCTTTATGAGTCTTGTAAAGATGCATACTAGAACATTTTAAGGAATTTTTATGAGTCTTGTAAAGATGCATACTAGAACATCTTTATGAGTCTTGTAAAGATGCATACTAGAACATTTTAAGGAATTTTTAAGCGATTTCATGATTTTTTGAGTTTATTTTCCTTCAAGTTTTGTATATATCTGGAGATTTTTTTTGGGTTGAAGCCATTTTTATGGCTTTATAATAGGAATGGTGGTGATAGATATTGTCTTTAGATCATTCGTGAGCTTGATTTTATGGGATAATATACTTATGGGTGTCACGATTCTAGGGCAACATGAATTACATTGAAATACTAGGTTAACATTGAAATATTTTATTCACTGTATAGTGTGAGAATAATTTGTTTGCAAATAGTGTGACAAGGCACTCTTATGTTAAGAAGAACTTTACTATCTAGGTCACATCATTTTTGTGGAGGAGCTAAGATGGATCCAAGGAGACTATAAGTGGTTTTAGTTTAGTTCGACCCCAGAGAGCATTACCATGCTTAACAAATCTTTTGTAATGCTCAACAAGGCCTTTTTTAATGTATTTTATTATTTCCATTTTAAGCTTATTCTCTAAGGTAGGCATATCATTATTAGGCCAAGCGACAAATATTTTTTAATAATTTGGGAAAAAGTTGTACCAACTCCTCTAGTTCTTGAGATAGCTTATCTATAACCATTTGTTGTTGAAGATGGATGGATGGATGCTAATGGCTTTGAAATTGGTGTTGTGTTTTGCCAAGATGATAGTTTTAGAGTAAGAAGCTTAACAACTCATAGAAAACATGGCCTACACTTGACTTGGAATTTGTTATTTGCTTTAATTCATGTGATTAAAGTATGAAGGCATTATTTATATGGACCTGAGTCTAAGGTGTATATAGAGGTTGCTAATATAGGTGGTAGAGATTATAAAAGAGTTCCATATGGAAGTTATTTATAGACATGAAAAAGAGAATGTTGTTGCATATACATTTACTTGGACGGTGTATCAGATAATCTTCAACATCATAGAGAGTAAGACATTACAATGTGTAAAGGAAACTCACAAGATTAGTTATGCAGAGTCTCTATAGAGAAAGCAAGAGAATAACGAGGAATCATCTTCATTAATTTATTATCTGTGTTGACGAGAAATCTCAAGTTTATGATTGAGGCTCATTGTCTCAAGAGGGATGGAAAATTTTGCATTCTTAACTCAAAAGGTATGAGATTTATCATGATAGCTCTTATGTAGGACACCTAGAGTTAAGAAGATTGAGATCATAAAGTGTTTCTTCTATTCATGACCACAATCATAGAATTTTCTACCTAAGAAAGAAATCGACAAATCATTTTCATAGATTTTATAGTGGCATTGCCTAAGATTAAGAGGTCATAATGCTATCTATGATAGTACACTAGTTTAATAAGATGGTACACTTTGTGCATATTTTGGAAAAAGTGGAAGCATTAAAAGTAGTATCAAAGCAGTTTACCGTAATCTACAATAATTAACAATAGATTAGGTTGTTGATTACCCTCTACTAGATTATCTAAGAGTTATGCAGCAATAGCTTGGCCAGAGATGCTTAAGTTTGATCGAGGACTATTCTGCAAAGTCTTGGTATAAGCAAGTTCAAGATAGTGTAGGAATAGCAAGACTCCAAGATCTTGTATAATGGAACATTATCAAGGCAAAATAAAAGTTTTTGGGAATTGAACCCAAACCACTAGCAAGCTAGTGTGCACCTTACACCACAAGAGCTATCTCAGTAGGCAGCAACAATAGCTGTTGGGGAAGGACAACTAATCATTGAGATTGACAAGCATCATTGGTGGAAGAAGTGCATAGTTCTAAGAACCATAGCCTCACCATCGACATCCTTACGGTACCTTTGGATGGGGGGCCATGGAGGGTCTAAGAAGTTTAGTTCGTGGTACGACCCTGGATTCCCTCGATGAAAAGTGCAAGCCTAATAAGTTATCATCTAACACAATTAATCCACACAATTGATGAAAAGTGCAAGCCTAATAAGTTATCATCTAACACAATTAATCCACACAATTGATGAAAGGTGCAAGCCTAATAAGTTATCCTCTAACACAATTAATCCATACATGTTCGATAACGCAAACCTTGCCAACAACGAGGACCCTCAAAAAAATATCTTCACCATCGAACCCCACCTTCCACTCAAAAGAGACATGAAGAAATTCTCCATTAGCCTTACAAAGTTGATTGAATTCTTTCATTAGCCTCTCTAATGGTTTCAACTTCACCAATAGCTACATCAAAAGGAGTCTGAATGACACACCTTGATACACTTCATTATATACCTACCTCTATAAGAGCACTTAAATATATATATCTCTATAAGAGTACTTAAGAGCACTTAAAATATAAAAAATCACATGAGATGAAGAATGCAAGGAGAGGTCCTCCTCCTCAAGTTCATTTGACAACAATCTTGCAACATAAAAAGAATCACATAAGAAGCTACAACATCGCTTCAATGTATTAAATAAGGAATTGAGTTTCATACTCTCATTTTGATGATTGTGTCTACTTTCTTTTCAACCACCCACTCTTCTTCTCCATTGAAAATAATTCTCAAAACCCCACTAACCTCAACAATAAAAAGTAAAACCCTACTTTTGAGTGCTAAAAAAGCGAGCAAAATAATTAAAAATATAAACAATAAAAAGTAAAACCCTACTTTTGAGTGCTAAAAAAGTAAAACCCTACTTTTGAGTGCTAAAAAGTAAAACCCTACCCTCAACAATAAAAAGTAAAACCCTACTTTTGAGTGCTAAAAAAGTAAAACCCTACTTTTGAGTGCTAAAAAAAGCGAGCAAAATAATTAAAAATATAAACAAAAAAGATCTCACAAAAAACAATGCAATCACTTGCGAAGGCCTCCACCCCAATTGGGTTACCTTGATTAGGTTCTCCCACTTCTTTATTTACTGATAAGCCTTCCTCCTTCCTTACGGAGGAAAAATGACCATTGAGAATTCACTTAATATCAAGAACAATGACAATAAGCTTCTTATTTCTACCCACAATAAAGTCTTCTACTAGATCACGAGGATATGATTATTGACATCAAGAACGGGGGGAATGTTAATCCATACAGGGATTAACAACTGTCACCACTGATATTCCGCATCAAAGAGTAAAGATAAACACACCGAAAGGATGTATGAACAAGCTATAAAGCAGTGGTGTCCAAATGTACAACTTGGATGGGTATCCATAATAGTCCCATGATGGAATAATTATAGAGATTCCCGTTCCAAGAGTATATCATAGCAATCTAGGATGAATCCCCTGTGAATTTACTTCATACATATATTATGAGATTAAGCATTATATAAGCAATAGGCCACTTATGTCATGCCTTAGGTACCCAATCGGCCATAATTCAAGTTTATGTGAACACTTAAACTATATGTGAATACACAATTTACATGTGAACTATATTGTGAATACTTAAACTATGTGTAAATACACAATTTACATGTGAACATCAAAACAATTTAAGTCTCTGTGAGAACACTTAAACCATGTGTGCAAACATTTATGACCCTGTATAAGTTAGTTTCTCTCATAATATATTACACTCTCTCATTGTGTAAATACGTCTTAGTCTTGCTTCTCTACGAGAATCCTGTTCCAAGAGTATATCATAGCAATCTAGGATGAATCCCCTTTGAATGTACTACATACATATGAGATTAATCATTATATAAGCAATAGGCCACTTATGAGCCTTAGGTACCCAATACGCCATAATTTAAGTTTATTATGAACACTTAAATTGTGTGTGAATACACAATTTACATGTGAACTATATTGTGAACACTGAAACTATGTGTAAATACACAATTTACATGCAAACATTAAAACAATTTAAGTCTGTGTGAACACTTAAACTATGTGTGTGAACATTTACGACCTTGTCTATAAGTTAGTTTCTCTCATAATACATTACACTCTCCCATTGTGCAATCACATCTTACTCTTGCTTCTCTACTATATCCTTATGCTTGCATAACTACTATAGGTGGGAGAGAGATTAGTGTGTGGCTACTACCAAGTGGACAATAACCAAGCTGGTGTGATAACGGATTGGGAGAACTACGATGACATAGAGATCTTTAAACGATGAGAGGGTTGCATCTATTGCAGCATGTTGGTAAACTCCCATGACATGTTTCACTTGTTCTTGCTTTCTCTTATAAATGTGCTTTTGGGAGAGATCGGAACAGGCCATGACATACTTATACAACATATGTAACATAACCCCCCTATCAAGTGTATATATAATAATATATAATTGGGATTTTTTTTTAAAAGGGAGCCCACCTTGTTGCTTTCACACTGCCCGCTTTTTCTTGGGAAGCTTGGGGTGAGCAAGATCTTAAACGTCACCTCCTTGTGATAAGTTCTTATAGAATTCATCAAGGTTTTGGGCAAGCAAGTAGGCATCCTTAGTGACGATGTATCCATCTTATGATATGTAAGAAGAACAAGCTTAACGATACCTTCGTCTTGTTGATTGCAATCCATCACTCTCATAAGCCTTGCCTCCTCTTCAACATGTATGGGTTAGTTTGCATTAGTATGGATAGGAATCCTCTTGGCTTCACCCAAACCATTGCCACATGATTCATTGGATGTAAAATGTGGCCTCCCATTCAAGTGTTAAGGACTAGACTGAAATGATACATTCTTGGGAGCTCCCCCATTCCTTGCATCCACCATAAGCCTCCCTATAGAGTAGCCTTCATGGTAGTCTCACGAAAGGTTTCCACCTATGGTTGCTTGCCTTCCCTTTGAGTAGTTTGACTACCATCATGTGTAAGCATCTTGCTCTCCATAGTGTCAAATTTACTTGTCATAGTAGCATTCATGGTTTGAATGCTATCGTTGAGGGCATCCAACTTATCAACTAGCATATTTATAAGCACCTTATTGGAAAGGTTTGGAGAAGGATTTTCCTCATGTGAAGAAGACTTTTGAGCACTTCCTCCATGAACATCATCATTAATGCCTCTTGAAGCTTATGCCAATGCATCCTCATGCTCATCCATTGTAATCATGGTGTCTTCCAAAGTGTCTTGCTCTTGATCTTGCAATCCCTCATGCTCCATATCATCAATAGAGTGGGAATGCTTTCTTGGTCTTCCATTGGGCTTGCTAGTCATGGAGAGGCCCAGTAAAGAAGATGTATACAACCTTTGATGTTGCAAAAGTTTTTATCAATGAGATTTTCAGATTACATGGATTGTCCAATAGGATTGTAAGCAAATTGTGATACAAAGTTTACTTTGAGATTTTGGATTGCATTCTTTAAAGCTATAGGGACATCCTTGGATCTTAGTACTACTAATCATTGAGAGACTGAAAGGGTGAATCGAGTGATTGAAGATACTCTTCGAGCATATTGTGGTGTGAACCCTAAAGTTAGGATTATCTCACACCTTTGACCTATTCAGACTCAATAAATCACAGTTAAAATCTCTAAATAGATGTTCAATGAGATGGAACATCACAATTCATGTCTAGGCACCTCAAGGACATGAAGGAAAGCAAAGACAAGAGACTATCCATAAGGACATGAAGGAAAGCAAAGATATGAGACATAACTAAGCCTGATGTAGAAGTTATCTATAATACACTGCAGCTTTTGCAGGAATGCCTTAAAAGGATGCACAAGGATGAGGGAAAAAACATGCATAAGAGGCCAAGACCCTTCTGTGGTAGAATGAAGTGTCCTAGATGATCAGATGCAATAATTGAAAGTAGAGGTAGAAATTAAAGAAAAGGTATCCATTGAGCTTACACAAAAAATATCCATGCTAGATGATCACCTCTCCAGGTGTATAACATACTATTAGCACATGCAAGAGAAGAATTATATTATTAGTAAATGCACTGTTTGTCTTGCAGAAGCACGCTCTAGGGCAGCTGGTGTAGGTTACAATAGATACAATGTGAAGAGCCCTGGAGTAAAACACTACAGATATGCTGCTACATTTGCAAGTTAAGGGGATGACTACATAAGGGCATTGGAGGAGGAGTTGCAAATGCTCAAAGACACTCAAAATTAGGTAGTAGAGATTTCCACTCCTTGCACTCCTACCAACAGCCACACAAGGAAAGGGAGGCAACCTTAACGGATATGGCATTCCTATGTGACAGCAGCGAGAGCCCTCAGAAATAGAATTGAGCTGATAAGATATAGCTTGGGTCTTGCTTTTATTTGCGTCCATCTATCCCAATGGTCTTATTTGAAGAATAAATGAGGTCCATAATGCACATAAGAAATGGCCATGCGTCCATTTCTTGGCTATAGAAAATGTGCAATGCAGTAAGTAGATGTGGCCCTAGGGCCATTTCATTGCCTAAAACATGTGCAATGGCTAGATATGGTCCTCAATCCATTTCTTGGGCCTAACACATGTGTAATGAAGTAGATATAGCATTGGGGGCATTTCTTAAACTTGGCACATGTGCAATACAATAGATATGGCCTTGAAGCCATTTCTTGGTAGCATAAAAAATGCAACAGAGTACATACGGCCATGTGCCCATTTCTTGGCCCTAGCACATATGCAATGGATTAGATATATCATAGGACCATTTCTTGGCCCTAGAAAATTTTCAAATGGAGTAGACATGTGTAATGGACTAGATATGTTTTTAGCACATGTACAATGGAGTAGACATTGTCGTAGCACATGTACAATGAAATAGATATGGCCTTGGGGCCATTACTTGGATTTATTACATATGCCCTATGTACACACAAGAAATGATCACATCTCAAAATCTTGGCCCCTCATAGACTCAAGAAATGACCCTGGCACCATTCTTATCTTGTGCACATACAAAAAGTATTCTTCAAATTTGAACTATGGGAGGTAGGCATATTACAACAAGTAAATGCAAATTCTATATTTTAAATTTGAATTTGGGAGGAAAAACTTCAGGCAGTGAGAACCCTAGTGCACATAAGGAATGGCCATGCATCCATTTCTTGGCTGTAATATTCCTCCAAGAAGGAATTTCTATATTGCACATAACTTATGGCCATAAGTTGGGTGCAATAAGGCCATTTAGGATCCCTCTTCCAAATGTATCTTCCTTCCTGGAGAAATATGGCTATATAAATATTATATAGCCATATTTCTCAGGAAGGAAGATACATTGCCATATTTCTCCAAGAAGGAAGATACATTTGGAAGAGGGATCCTATTGTACAAATAAAATGGCCTTTTGTCCATATCTTCCACTAGAGAGAAGGGCCTCTTGTTCATACAAGAAAAATCATGGGGCCAAGTTGCTTGTAGCCATTTCTTTCAACATATCACTTAAGATGTGAGCTACTCATATGTTATAGTTATCAATGGCTAGAATGCCATATCTCCATTCCTTGAGATATTCACATCGATAGAAGATATGACCACATAGCCATTTTTAAACCTTTTCCTAGAATGATGTGAGTTACAATTATTTAGAGCAAAGCTGTCATATCTCCTAGCTATGTTTCCATATACCTTGAGCCATCTACCTCTTGAGGGAGATATGACCACCATGAGGGTTATTTCTTCACACCTGTCTCTAGAGCCATGGGCTACCAATATCTCAAGGAAATATAGCCCTAGAGACATTTCTTTAATGCCATGTCCATGCACCCCTAGAGCTCAAAACTATACTTAAATCATGGTTGGTGATTGTTGAACTTGATTGTGAGACAAGCATACGTCTATGCAATGTTTAGTGTTATGATTCAGAATGATATGTGAGACAAGCATTTTTATGTGATTTTATGATGTACATGTATCAATATGGGTCCTTAAAAGAAGCTATTATTGCCAACATATGTTGATTATGTTCGTAAAAGAACTCAAAAAGTGTTATTTTGACTTATTCAATCTACATTAAACCTTAACAGAAACCAAAACATAACAAATAAAACAACAAACATAATAGAAACCAAACCTCCCCATAGCTTTCTTCCCCTTTGAAACTGTAACACATTGGATCTCTTTGAGAATAGGAAGATGAATGAAGGGAATGTTGGATGAGGGAGAAGATGCTTTGCACACTCACATAGACACACATAGTGATAGAGAATTGGCATATCAATCTCCTTCGGTCCAAAGACACGTGTCAGGATGTCCCTTGAAGCTTGCAACAACCTAAGGGTTGCTTCCATTTGCTAGGTGGCTGAATTTAGGAAACTCCTGCTCAATGTTTTGAAGGATCTTGTAGCAATTCCCAATCTTTGTACATATATCCATGCGAATGTCTCCATCCAAAACATTATCACCAACTCCACCACCTTCAAACTTAGTATCTATGATGGTAGTGGTATTCTCTAACAATGGGAGGGTAGATGCCATTACAAGTGCATTATTAACAATAGGTTGAACAACATTCAAATGGGGGAAATGCTCTTTGATAATAAGTTGTAGCCCATATAGGTATTTGCATTCACTTGCCCAATCATGACAACGACAATAATTTGATTGCATACACATGTGGTACCATGTAGATGGGTCACTTCTGCTTTTCATTTTAAACATGGTTTGCAAGTTTGATGCATCAACTTGATATCTTGCCAGAATCCGTTCCACTCATTGGCCAATCTCGAGGTTCACTGCTTGCTTGAGCCATAAGTTCTAAAGCGTGAAGAGTCACACAAGCGTGGTGATAAATCAACTGTGGTGGCAGGTTTACTGAAATCAAAGAATGAGAATTATAATACATGTATTTGCTTTATACCTATCTCTTGTTTTTTCTTAAAGAACTCCAACAATGTGCCCCCACTTGTTTGCTAGTAGTAGAGTCTTGCACAAGTGCATGCAAGAAGTCTAGAAAATAGACTTGTTTATCATGGCATCTAACAAGGTATATTTTATGTACTACCATAGCCTCTCCACCAAGTTGGTAGTGTTAAAATTACCATGATAGAAAAGACATCCAAACTTCATCCACCTCCTTCGCCAAATAGATGTATGGCCACACCATCCATTGGATAGATACCGTTGGACATTCATGTGAGCCGAGTAGTCAATTAGTAGCACCCTAAACCTTGCATCAAAACAACTCCTCGCTAGGTGAGTGCATAAGATTGCTCAAGGAGTTGTAAATGTGATCCCTTAGCTCTTTTGGTACCTGCACACAATTTGTGCATGAGGGTTATGCAAAGTAAGCTAGTACACTATATAATATACTTTTTGAACATGTGAAACCCAAATGAAGCAAACCAAAACATACTTGCAGTAGTAGGTTTCAACCCATGCCTTCTTGACATGAAAACAGCATAGCAATACATGTCCAACAACCTGCCATTGAAGAATAGAGTGTAGCTCTTGTGGACACTTGTCAATGATAATGGCTGCTGGTATTTAATCTAGAGAACACCATCCTTATAGTGATCTCCAAGTCAATGCTTTCTTGATTTGTACCAACATCATTCATGCATAGCGTGAACCAAATAGGTATTCCAATGTCATGTTGACTGGGCAAAATGGTAGCGTGCAATGGGTGACCAAACACATTGGTTTTGAAAGTGCTATCCACAACCCAAGATTTGTTGCATGAAAATATCATTGTTGCCATTTGTAGCATCCCAGTCATCTTGAATGATGACGATAAAAGGCTTATCCTTGTTCTCGCACGCATGTGAATTATAGGGCTAGACGTACAAAACCTGCATATAACATTTTGCTTCACATGAATGAAATACTATTATGCAAAGCTACATAGACACCCAATAATCGAGGGTTATCAATTACCTTCTTTTGATCCTTTAGGGTAAGCGCCTCCTTGAGCATTGCCTTCCAATTGTCACTTAAATGTCTGCCTTGGCAAAGCCTCTGATATTGAATCGACTAGATATCCTTTGGTATCATGAAGAATCTATAGATGACCAGCTCTAAAGGTGATGCCTTCTCTATTTGCCATTCCTCTTTGGATGTGCTGTCATCTTTGCCACATGTTGAGACGAACCCACATCAAAGAGGTCATTCATGCCTAGGTAGATTGTAGAGATCACTACGCAAGCTAGGAACATGACCCTTATGAATGCCATTGATGACAACTATGGAAACTTCATCCATACCATCTTGACACTTTATGTACACTTTAAATGGGAAACCAGACTTCTTTGACTTTCAAAGCCTGTATTGATCCCTTTCTCTTTTCTTCTCCATTGTGATGGTAAACATACTCATACACAACCTTGTTTAGACCATTTTACACAACCTTGTTTTTAGACCATTTTACTTCATCTCACTTTGTGCTTGATTTGGATAATATCATCCAAGGTGACTTGCACATTAGACCTGCTCATTAACAATGCTTGACTACATCCTTTAGCTCGATCAATGTTTGAGGAATGCACATTGAATGGACCATAGGCATGCTGCTGGCTTCCATCACACTGAGAAATGATCTCTTTCACAAATTCCATAGGAATGTCATGCTTGTTAATAGCTGTACAACACTTTGTTTTGATCAAATTCAATGTGGCTATCACACTTTGATGAGGCCCATCTTTCACAGGTGCGGCTAATATTATGCTTGACCAATCCTCAAGTGGCACAATCTACAATTGGGGAGTAGTGGATTTTAGGCACAAGCGTTTCACACTGTGGCACAAGACACAAACTATATTTCAACCTTCTCCACTTCTTTACATCGAGAAAACCTAAAGGAAAAGTATACATGAGAAGTATACAAGAAGGGATTTTACTCATTTTTCCTATTCTCCAGGCATTGATCAGACTGAAATCCTCAACTAGACATGATGCATCCCCGTCATTCCTATTTCCGTCAAAACTATCTTGGTCATTGCTAGTTTCACCTAAGGAGGACATTGAATCCGCATCTGTACTCCAATCGCTCTCATCATCCCCTACTTTGTGCATGGCATCATCGCCATCCATTCCCTTAATTGTCGTATAGCCTAGAATGTTGACTTGACCTGATAATTCACCAATGTATGAAGACAAGCCATTGTGGATGTCGGATCCACCTAATCTTTCATCCCAGCCCCCTTTAGGTTGCGTGGGGTAGAGAAAAAGACATGCATGGGCTTCCAAAGGGCATAACCTGAGAAAAAGTGAAATGGATATGAACAGAGCATGTGATGAGCAGAGAAGTTGGCGATGGAAAGAAAAAGCACTACCTGTGCATAATTTTTTTGGCACCCCTTTTTCAGTTTAGTTTTAGTAAACTAGGCCAAAATCTAAATTCAAACATCCCATCAGCCTACCGCCACCACAATTGGCGCCTAAAGTTGACATAAATGTAGCACGAGCTTCCGAACAGGCTAATTTTTGGGTGGCCGACCATTTTCTTGACGGGCCTAGTTTACTGTTAGTAAACCTGGCCAAAAAAGAGCTCCAACAGTTTTCCTCGCAGTTGCCTCAATCTTGGTGTCCAGGCTTCCGTGTCATCGGTCCATCGCCATGGGTGCTCCAATGGTGATAGAAATCGCTTCTCTCATCAAGTGATGATTCAGACGTGGAAAATCTCTTCTGAGACACCAATCAAAGTATTCATGTTCAATCCAATCAAAGCAACATTGTTTCACCCAATTAAATGTTATATTTGTCTCTTAAATACTATTCATTTGACAAGGCAAGCTATAACTTTATGTGATGAGATCAATTTAAGGAGATGTGATAGGCACATTAGAAACCTTGAAAGCTCATGATTCTAGAGGTTATCTTGATTTAAAGAAATCAAGAAGAATGATGGATGACGTTTGCTTGGGGATGAAAGAAGATGGTGCACATTGCCTTTGCTTGTGAATAGCACACCAAAGCTAAGTATTGCATGCTTAGAAGAGTGGGGAAGCATTGTGGCATTGTCTCATTATATTGTGGAGGATGATTATCACCAAGGAGTGAATGAGACAATAGAAACAAGCAAATCTAGATTGTGTACTAATATTAGAAAGCATGGGATCCCCACCTCTTTTATTAGGGGCTTCATCAACACTTTTGGTTTAAGAGATTAAACCATGGAGGAGAATTTGAATGTCAAGCCAAAAAAGGGTACAAGCAAAGGTGTTATCTGCAGATAAGGCAAATGTGGAAAATCACTTAAAAAGAGATAATGATTGAGCACAAGGTTAGACTAGTAATGGTTCGATTAACAAAAAAGAACGGTGCATGTAAGCTTGTGGTTGATTACATGTGCCAAGGATGTGGTAGAGCTAGCTGAAAGGAAACCATTATAGGAAATTAAGATTAACCAAGAACTGTGGTTGTCTCATTCAAGGTTCAAGTGGAGTATCCAAGTGGCAATTTAGATTCTTTGATTCATATATACTCTACTCATGAAGGACATGTGCCAGGAAGTTATAGAGATTCATATCACTTACCTGTTCATCCAAAGGTCATTAAATGTTACATGGAAGAACATGTGCCAAGAAATCGTAGATATTCATATCACTTGTTCATCCAAAGGTCATTAAATGTTACATAAAAGATTTATTTGACATCAGCACATCTCGACATGTGGCAAAGATGTCAATGTCAAAGGAGAGAATTCATTTGGAACAATCCCAAAGGAAGTGGCTTTGATGTCATATGGAGTACGCAATGTAGGTAATATATCAATGACATTTGTTAACTTAAATACTAATTCTATTCAATATAACAAGATCCATCACTCTTTGTAAGAAAAATCTCAAAAGATGATTGTACTGTAATGTACATCGAGCTATGTGAACAAAATAAGGCACCATAATATGTCATTTGTTTAGCATCCATCATGTCACTAAGGTATTGTTCTTTCACTTGTTTAACATTTGACACTCTCATGTAGGTGCTATATTGTCAACCATATTATCCTAATGCAAGGATATGCCATTATTCTTATTATACAAGATGAATGGATGTTCCAAATGGCCACATGCTTCTTGCATAATAATTTTTTGGACCATAGATAGCACCTTTAAAACAAATGTCTTTGGCCTAATATTATATGTTGTAGTTCTACTACCAAACCAAATCGGAATGATATGCTTAAATGACCCGGGTAGCAATCAAGAGCCTTATCATTGACACTTCACATTATTTTTCAAAGGATGGATAATGTTCAGCCCTTGCTATTGTGATTGACAAGTCACAACAAGAGCTTGATGCAATACTTAAGGTCGTGTATGAAGATACACATTGTTGAATTATTGATGATGGAGGCTATCGTCTCAACAAATAGCATGCCATGTTTTAGTATGTTAGTTTCATATGAAGAAGGTATGGGTGGAGAATATTCTTCCACATGTATGATTTCAAAAGCATGAATCAATATTCCTCTAGGTTGTGGTGTGTTGTTTTCCATTCTTGCATGATGTACATGATAAAGTAAATTTGGACCAGTCTGAAGTTTACTTTCCTAGTCTCTGAGTTTACTTTGCTTGATAGAAATCATAATCCTCTACCCAAAAAAGTAAACTCGGACCGGTCCGAGCTTACTTTCCCAGTCCAAGCTTACTTTGCCATGCATAGCAGTGTGGTCTCTAGGCAAAAGTAAACTCAAACTGGGAATGTAAACTTGGGCTGGGTTTGTAAACTTGATTTGGTCCGATTTTACTTTCCCAGTCTAAGCTTACTTTGCCAAGCAGAGCAGTATGGTCTCTGTCGGTGGCAGCAAAAGTAAACTCGGACTGGGAAAGTAAACTTGGGTTGGTCTGAGTTAAAATTACTAGTCCATGTTTACTTTAACAATGCATTTATGCTTTTATGTGACTCAATATTTCGTAGAGAGCTTAAATTGGATTGTGTACCTTAAATTTAGATTCCAAAAGAGATACGTGATGTATTTAACATCTATGCGTAATCTCATGCACACTATCACAGAAGAGGACTTTGAGATAAAGTATAGTCAGCTTCTAGAGTGGTATTCAGCACACAACTATTAATACCATGCGATATGTAACAAATGGGTGGTGTGGTCATAATTATATATGGAGGAGGAGGTGGCCTAAATTTGGATGACTGTTTCATTATGGAAATGTCGACACCACCAACTTGGTGGAGAGATTGTGGCAATACATTAAAGTACACCCTATTGGATGCAAGGATTAATAGATCTATGGTAGATCTTCTCCACGCACTTACTGGAGATTCACAAACCGGCACTCGTATAGGTGGAGATTTGCTTGAGTTCTTCAAACAAAAACAAGAGATAGGTTGACCGCTACTAATATCTTTGTAATTTGCAACTCGCATATGAATCTTTTGCATTTATAAGTCATTTTCTCACATCTTACAATATCCATGGATCATCAAAGAGACATACATCACGATTGCTCGAAGGGGAGAAAATTATTCAACATTATTAAGGCAATCCTTCATGTTTGGAAATTGTGGATGAGATGAGTTACTGTTTAAGATACAAAGTATCTCAATAGAAGGTCAATGGTACCATGTTAGCATATAATCCAATTGTTGCGATTGCCCTGAGTGTAACAGTGATTACAAGTATCTCATTGTTGGTATTAGGTTGATAATCACTAATCAATTTGCAATTGCCCTGATTGTAACAATGATTACAAGAATCTCATTAGTATTAGGTTGATAATCACTAACCAGTTTCCAATGATATCATGTTAGTATAGGTTGATGAGGTTAATGAACTAGCCTTGAGTGCATTGCCCGGTCTTGAAAGAGAATACCTCAGTGTTGATTCGGTTGCTTCTTTTGAGAATGACACAATATTGTACCCAATTGAGTACTTGAACATTTTGAACTTAGGTGGTGGTTACCCTCCTCATCGCTTGATTCTAAAGATCAACGCTCCTATCATGCTGCTCTGCAATTTGGATCCTCGGTGGGGACTTTCTAATAGTACAAGATTGATATGTAAGCAATTCAACTCAAAGGTGATAGAAGCAGAAATCATTATAGGTACCAACATTGGAGACAGGGTCTTTATTCCCATGATAACTTTCATACCTACTATGCTGCAATTGCCTTTTGACATGAGAAGGAGACAATTTCCTGTAAGGTAAGCCTTTGGTATATCAATACATAAGTCCCAAGGACAAACATTGAGTGTATTGGGACTTTACTTGGCCACCCAAGTACACATGGACAGTTGTACATTGCTATGTCACGTGTTAGATCATTTGATGCAGTGAAAGTGTGTGTAAATCATCATATGGAATAGGAAAGCAACATAGAAGGTTCAAGCGAAGTCTTCACAACCAATGTTGTCTACAAGGAGGTTTTTCAAATGGCATAAATCAGGATGTAAGTTTAATCTATGCCCAAAAGGTAGAGAACAAGCTATTTATATAGCAGCTTACAAACGCTGGAGACTACAATCATAGATATATCTGTATCAATGAAAAAAATGTTTTCAATGATGTAACATGTGTAATCTATGTTGTCTTTCTGTGTAATCTTTCACATTGATGCTTCTCTTTGGTATTATTGAATTCATGTGTATAAATATGCTTGCATTTAGCTAAAGATACCATGTAGATCCACAAAAGAGAGTGCCCCGTCGTTGCTCAAGCGGTGGTTCTAATTGTTGAGATGGCGGACGGGTGTTGGTGAGTTTCTATTTGTTATTTTTTGACATTTGGATCAGCAAACGTTTACTAAAGTGATAGAAGCAGAAATCATTATAGGTACCAACATTGGAGACATGGTCTTTATTCCCATGAAAACTTTCATACCTACTATGCTGCAATTGCCTTTTGACATGAGAAGGAGATAATTTCCTGTACGGTAAGCCTTTGGTATATCAATACATAAGTCCCAAGGACAAACATTGAGTGTATTGGGACTTTACTTGGCCACCCAAGTATTCACACATGGACAGTTGTACGTTGCTATGTCACATGTTAGATCATTTGATGCAGGGGAAGTGTGTGTAAATCATCATATGGAATAGGAAAACAGCATAGAAGGTTCAAGCAAAGTTATCTACAAGGAGGTTTTTCAAATGGCATAAATCAAGTTGTAAGTTTAATCTATGCCCAAAAGGTAGAGAACAAGCTATTGATATATCAGCTTACAAACGCTGGAGACTACAATCATAGATATATCTGTATCAATGAAAAAAATGTTTTCAATGATGTAACATGTGTAATCTATGTTGTCTTTCTGTGTAATCTTTCACATTGATGCTTCTCTTTGGTATTATTGAATTCATGTGTATAAATATGCTTGCATTTAGTTAAAGATACCATGTAGATTCACAAAAGAGAGTGCCCCCTCATTGCTCAAGCGGTGGTGTAAATTATTAGTGTTGTGAGTGTTATATTTGATATCAGGGGTATATTTCTTAGGATGGAGGTGGCAAGGAGATTATTTTCATTTGTTTATCATGGTGATGGCCAAGATATTGAAGCTAATTATTTTTTAGATTGCTATAATTCAGGTATTTTTATTTTCCATAGTCTATGTAATATTCATGGCTGAATTGTAGACCCTCCATTTTGGGAAGGAGAAGCAACAACATCTCTAATTATCAAGCTGTTAGAGAGCACCAGTGTTTTACGATATATATAGAAACTCATTTTTTATGTAGGTTTTGTGTTTTGTTTGATGAATTTATATTGTTATTGATACATTCTTTTTGCAACAACAGGGAATATCTTTATTTTTTAGAACCCAAATTATTGTTGGGTTTGTATGGTCGAGACCCTTACAAAAACGAGAGTTTTGGGCTCCTTGGAATTTACAGTCTGAGTCTGAGATTACAAAAGATCACGGATTAACTTCATGTACATGTAATGTTTGTGGACTATGAAAAGCATGATAGGTTAGATTTTCGAGTCATCGGCATTGGACAATATATAATTTTTCGATTTGCTGTCTACAAGCCTGTTCAAACACCGTTCGCCTCAAATATTGATCCACCAAATGAGTTCTGTAAGGTTTTGTTGTTTTTTTTCCATGAAAAGTTTATCTTGGACTAGCTAATGTTTTTTCCTTTAATGTTTTTTTTGCCAGTTAGAGGCGAGGAGTATAGGCTTCCAAGGAGAGATAATCTAGTTGTCCGAAGATTGTTTTAAAGCTTTGTTCAGGTGTGTTGAGATTGTCAACCTTATTTTGGGTTAAAATATTGGTTGTTTATTTACGCCAAGTTTGGTGCTTTATTCAATGAGATTGAGTGCTTTAGGAGTATATATATGGCAAGCATGGTGTGTTTATATATAGGTTGGCAAGTCAGGGACCATGGGGCCCATCATGGGCTTCAAATATAAGGCTTATCCCTAATTACCCTTCGAAGATGAGCGTTTTTTTTCCCAATTGTTTGGAATTAGAAAGTAAGAAAAAAAATACACCCGTGCGTGCCAGGGACCATCGGGTCCATCATGGGCTTCAAATATAAGGCTTATCCCTAATTACCCTTCAAAGATGAGCGTTTCTTTTTTTTTCCCTAATTGTTTGGAATTAGAAAGTAAGAAAAAAAATACACCCGTGCGTGCCATCGTTTTCGCATTGAGGGCTTGAACCCGTGATCTTGGGACTCTAGAGCAACACATCTCTCTACTGCATTGATTTGTGATCGACAAATAAAAATACTCTTGCCCGTTAGGGAGACGGCAGGTCAAGCCACTAGTTTGTTCAAAAAAACACTAAAATGTCGTTTTTATTCTAGCATTGGTTCTAGGTGGAATTTTCTCGCATGTATAGTTTGTAAATTAAGGTCCTCTTTCGTGATTCATATTGAACTTGAACCGTCCACGTGGATTTCGCAGGTTCCAAGCAAGTGGGATATTACAACAATCAACCAATGGGCGTCGTGTACACGGATTTTGTGTTTCTTCATGACGTTCAAAACCGTCGATGAGATACGAAAAGCATCTTGTACCGTCCACATAAGAAACAACCATGAATCGTTGATTTCACGGATCGGTAATATATCAGACAGTCAAGAAGCTGCCTTACTTTTTTCTCTCGAGGCGGCTGTTGCGTGCGCCATAAAGGGCCAGAGAGACACGAATTTTATTTTCCTTTAGCGCGCCGGTGTAATTTCTTCCGCGAAGGTTTGCCATATGTTTGTGTGTTTCCTGGTATTTGTGTGACTGCTTTTGCTATGTGAGCTCTCTGTTGCAATCTCTTCTGCAAGATGCGCGTCTATGCCAGCCCACTGTATTATTGGCTGCTGGAGTTAATGCGTCTCTGCTAGGGTTTTTGGTCGAGACGTTCGTTCCCTCTCAGTGCGTCTTCGATCTCACCCTTGTTCTCTGTTCTTGCAGCGTCAGGCTCCTGCCATGGCTCGCACGAAGCAAACTGCTCGCAAGTCCACAGGAGGCAAGGCCCCCAGAAAGCAGCTTGCCACTAAGGTGCGTATGTGATTCTTCTCTTATAACTTGTGTGCTCCGGCCGCTTGGTTTCCAAAGAAACTGGTAAATCTTGCTGCTTCCTGTTTAATTCTGAACAGGCTGCCCGCAAGTCTGCGCCTACCACTGGTGGTGTGAAGAAGCCCCATAGATACAGGCCAGGAACGGTTGCCCTGAGGTACGCCCTCTCAGCGTCCATTTCTTTTGCGGTAGGGTGTCTTTCCAGCTCCCGTTATTTTTCCTCACCTGACTGCTTGCGTTGCAGGGAAATCCGTAAGTACCAGAAAAGTACCGAGCTTTTGATCCGCAAACTACCGTTCCAGAGACTTGTGCGAGAAATCGCACAGGATTTCAAGGTAACGTTTGTTCCGTACATTTGTTTTGATTGTCTAGGAAGAGAGTCGTGAAAGTAGGTAAGGGTCGGCGAGTAAGTTAGTATGCACGGATTTTCACGTTTTACAGCGTTAGTTATTGAAGAGTTCATGTTCCGTAGCTCTCTGAAGCTGATGCCAGAACTGCAGATGATTTTGTGATATAGAAATTGTTTAGGTTGTCAGGTAATAAAGGTAAAACCAGGAATTTGGATGACAGTGTCAAATAGAGCTCACGATTACAATACTGGTGTGTTAAATGGTTTTAATACATGCCTATGCAGACTGATCTTCGTTTTCAAAGCCATGCCGTGTTGGCCCTCCAGGAGGCAGCTGAGGCATACCTTGTAGGTTTGTTTGAGGATACGAACCTGTGTGCTATCCATGCGAAGCGAGTTACCATCATGCCCAAGGACATCCAGCTGGCAAGACGAATTCGAGGTGAACGTGCCTAGAGATAGTCATAGACGTATCCTATAGACTCATGAAATATGCTGTACAGGAGGGGGGGTTGTCTCTGTTGGTTCTTGTTTAGAATTCTGTTCTATACTTTGGATATTCTAGTAAAAGATGATTTGAAATGGATGACTCAGCTGGTTTTACATAATTTAAATCGGGGTTAACTGCGCCTTTCATTTTGTTATATAACTGTGGCTGCCATTTTTGTATGTCATGTTGTTTCTCCTTTACGACGTGCATCGTTTGAACAATTATTTGCCACATTGGAGGACCTGATCTTGTGATTATTAATGGATGCAAAATTTGGTGAAAGACCCGATCTGTCTATTGCAGTCCACGTTATTCAGTCAAATAGGTCGAAAATATACATGGAAGGTGACTGTTGTGTTTGTTCTTGCAAAACGTACGTAATTATCCGAGTTACTGTGTGAAAGCGTTTCTGAGTTTCCCAATATTGCCCACATGGTGAAGTGGTAGGCTGCATAGTGTTTTTGACGACTTTATAGGCATTCACCTCTAACAACTTTATATTCATTCACGTCTAATGGGTGGCTTAGGGGATAGTGTGGTCCTCACATATACGTTTGTGTGCGATCAAGTAGCAGGTTGGGCAATGTCTACTTTGGATAAGAAACCAAAAAATAGGGCATCAAAACGGATTTTTTTTTGGCATTTTTATTAGATATATTTGTGAGATTTTTTAGAATAAGAGTGCTAAGGTTTCATTTTAGTATGTAATGATTAAAGTTTGAGATGCATTTTCATGAAATATATTCACAACTATTCACTCAACTATTTAGGATAAATTATTCACTCAACTTTTAGAAAAGAGGACAACCATAATAAAGCCATGGATATTTTTAATTTTTCATGATAAAAATTCTTAAATTCCAGTTTGTGGATGCTCATTGTTAGCGGTGATCTTGTTAAGTCTCATGTAGCCTTGCAAGTCCATCCAATTTAGCAAAGGAAAGAAGTCGTCCAACTTAAAAACGCTCAAAGGCTTACATTTCTTCCATCACCGGATGCACCCAACTTAAAAACGCTCAAGGCTTCCATTTCTTCCATCATCGGATGCACAACATTAGACGATTTGCCTACAACCATTCGGGAGATGATGATGTTGGTAATTTGCAGCTATGGACGTACAGAAACGAGCTTGTTGCTCTCGACCAGGACAGATCGCAAGAGGTCGCCTACTTTCTCCGTTTTGATGGGCTGTAATCTCTCCAGGCATTTGGTGGTGAAGAGATCGGTCGTGCAAAGCCGACACAGAAATTTCGAGTATGGATCATAGGAAAAAGTGATGAGTAGGCATGAGCCATGAACGATGTCGGCAGCGGCAAAGTGGGCTCCGGACGTGAAGGCCTAGTTGTGGGTTTTGAGGATTTGCTTGGCCAATTTCGGTGTGGAAGCAACAATGAGAGGGACGGAGCCCAGCCTTAGGGACATGAGAGGTTCGTACGCCTTGTTGAGGTCGCAGAGGGAACGATGTTGATTCTACCCCAACAAGTGTAGGTGCCCAATGATAGGCAACGTTGGAGGAGCGGGGGTAGCTGCAGTGTTGCGTTGAATTTCCTTGCCAAAAAGAAACCATCGAGCACATTACCATTACCATGCTAGTAATAAGGAGGAGGAGCCATGCCTCTGAATCCCATTGTTTCGTTTTGGACGATGCCACGGTTGAAGAAGAAGTCTCCCTTCTCCTCTCCTTTGCAAAGGCCAAGTGAACGTAGACGTCGTTTCAATTTATTTGATTAAGGCTTTAAAAAAACCTTAATTTTAGTTTCTATGCTTTCTAATGTTTCCACTCAAAGGTAATCCAAAAAAGCCATCAACTAATTAATTGAATTTCTTTTTTCACTCATTGTAGGCTCCTATTATGTGAGATTTTTTATAAGAGTGTTTCTAAGGTTTCATTTTAGTATGTAATGATTAAAGCTTGATAAAGTCGATGAAATGATGACCCTCCTTACTCTTTCTATTTGTCTCACAATTTATTTAGTATAATGATTAATGCTTGAAAAAGTTCATGTAATGACTACTCTCCTTGTCCTTTTTATTTGCATGCATTCACCCGTATCTTTTCTATTTAAGGTCTCACAATTCTCCATAAAAAGCCTCAAAGGGCTCATTATAAGAATAGAGGGAGGAAGGAGGAGAGGGAGGGGGTGGGGGACTAAGGTTGTATTAATTAAATGCCATGTCACCTTTGAAAAGCTGTGAATATATATACCTACGAAAAGCGGTCTACTTGGGATAGGTTACTAGTAGTATGAAGTTTTGCTTCTATGCATATGTGCATATATATGTGTGTGCAAGTGGTGCACATGTGTGCGTGTGTGTGTGATGAGATGAAAAATTCAAAGTTGAGAACGGGAAAGCGTGAATCGTTCCCTTATCTCTTGGACTACTTCCTTCTTTCATTTGGTCCTATCCCTTGGCCCTCTCCTTGCTTTTCTTTGGCCACGTGGAAGGGGGAATCAGCTTGTGTTTAATAAGAGTAGATAATGATACCATTGTGATTTGGCGAAAATTGTAAAAAAATATACTGTATCATTTCAATATTAAAGTGCCATGCTTTCATATATAATGTTATTTATCAAAATTTGTCAAAAAAAAAACAAAACCCCCCTTCTTCCCATCTCCACGATTTACATATTTTTATGAGGTTTTTTTTTTGTTTTTTGGAGATGGGAACAGCGGGTTACATGTAAGTTTTACGATTCCATGTTAGCCCTTGTACATCCATTTGATTTAAAAATTGCAACGGAAAGAATTTGAGTGTACATCAAAATTTAAAGTAAAAATTATCAAGGAGTAAAAAATATCAGGAAATTAGGTTAAGTGGATGAATTAAATAGGGCCATACAATAGGTGAATGCGTTATCCAATTCATTGCTACCACGTCCTCATGTTAATCACAATTTGTAAGCGAGGAGTTTCACTAAAAAGTGTTTTTTTTAGAGGACACAATGGTAGTGTGAAGGCAAGAAAAGAGTGGAAAAGAAGACATAACTTTCAATTATACTTGCTTCAATATATTTTTGAAGTTTCAAAGGAAACCCACAATGTGGTATATCATGTACTTAAAAAGACAACTTATGGCAACTTGATAAATTAAATTTTGGCAACATGATTAATTGGCAAAGTAATGGCAAGATATTGTGAACATTGAAGGATATGAATCATTCCAAGTGAAATGGTGTCTTCACGGTGACTTGAAGACAATCAAATGCATGTTTCAAACTTGTGCTAGTGCCTTAAATCCTTGTCCGTTATGCATGAAAAAAGCAAGAGGAAGCAATTAAGAAGGTAAAATATTAGCATGGGTACGAGGAATATTTTACTCAATTTTAAAACATAATTCCCCCCCATAGCCTTGAGTCTTAAGTTTACCTTGAGTTTTATGCATGCCTCGAGCTTGCTTTCCTTGAGCCTTGATTGTAACTCGTAGAGTCACAAAGCCGTAAGACTATCATGTGAAGACTAGCATTAGGGTAGACACCATTTAGTTTAGAAAGAGGAGAAACAAGTGTACATGAGCATGATTAAGTAGAGCCATGGTCCTATGCTAATTTATTGATAAGAAGAGAAGATCTTGAGAAGAAGAAGAAATAAGAATTCAAAGAGGAAGCTATAGAGAATATGTAGACACCATCTTTAACCCATTAGGACATTTTGGAGGTCATTCGTAGGGCCTTTTAGTAGAGAGAGAAAAAGGAGCGCATCCAATCAGGAAGAAGGCAACGTTATGTTGAAAAATAGGTTATTTCTTTTTTCTAAATCCAAAAACTCTTCTTTCTCACCTCAAAATGTACTTTACCTACACTTGATAGTCACTTTTCACACCCGAATGCATTAAACACACCCAAATGCATTAAACACACCTACACTTTTGTAGGGAGGGAAACTTCTATTCGAATCCATGTATTAAATACACCTTTTTGTAAAGGAGGGAAAATTCCCTCCCTCTCAAACTTCCTCTTAGCCTTAAACAATATCTCACGCTTTTTTAGCAAATCTCGTTTTATATCATCCCGATTTTGCCTCACTAATGCCATCATCATAGATGATTCAATTCCTAGGACAAGGAGACCAAGATCATCAGTGTTTGCTATACTTGTATCCAACTCTCTCAATGCGCAAAATCAGTGGACTGAAGTGCTAATCACCAAGGGCACATGGGTTCTTATGCAGTCAAGGAAGAGAAGAAAGACAAGCGACAAGAATACATTTCGGACGTCATGGAAAGGAAGAGTAAAAGACTTCAAGATAGAGACTAGAAGGACAACCATCAAGGAAGTCCTAGTGCAGTATATATATATGCATCATGAGCTTGTGCTTGAGAATCCAGATGACATAAAATTACCCTCGCATAGACAAAACTGTAAGTTAATCTATCGCTTGTCAATCTTTCATTTTCTCATAATGGTCTAATGAACTGTGTAAACTGTCCACATCTATGGTTGTAGATGTGTACCCCTCATCATATGAGGAGTGGGAGACAGTACAGTGTATCATTGGAATTATAAATGTGGTTCACGCACACATTGGTCGGCTAGAGTATAAGGGAAGGAGCAACAAAAGCCTTGTAGATGCAGGAATCTTTTTCTATGATCATTTCTACCATCTACTCACAATCATGGCCGCTTGGAAGAGCTGCCTTTGCAAGAAGCTGAGTGGAACTACATGGATTGGCCTATCCTAGACCCCTGAGTAATGGAGTCAGCACAACGAGCAAGCTCTTCAAGGATGTGCAACGCTCTCTACAAGGGAGTATTCTAACTCGTGTAGTAAAAATTATTGTTTACCTACCAATTACTGTGTTCGTGGAACTTTTTAGCTCATTTCAGGTGAAGATAGCGAGAACCATGCTTGTATGCAAAGATTTGGACACATTCCTCTTAGCAAGACTTCTTGATGAGGGATGGCCGAGTAAAGTTTTTGACGATATTATCCATTGTAACATTGCACTGCAGATAGTAGTTGCGAAGTACATGATTGCAACTCAAACTTTTATCTTGTCGTTCTGGTATAGCAGGTCCCGTTACATCAATGGAGAGTTGGTACCAATGGATCAGGAAGCCGCAAGTGCAATGGACAACAAAGTCATAGACATTGAAGTGATTGATGAAGCTTCAACACTGGTGACAATTGTTTCTATACGAGGAAAATGTAATTTACAACAGCTAAGGAAGGATATTGTCGAAGAATCCTTGTAAGACACGCCGTCACACTTTAATTTCATTCACAATGGAAGAAACGTCCTCCTTAGAAAAGGGAGCGACTAATACAATATAAAGAATTGGGTAACACAGTCAAGATCTTGACAATACCCACTCCAATGTACTCTTCAGACATAATTAATCAAGTCTATCTTGTTAATGACACTCCTACTTGACATTATAGATTTGAATATACTCTTTTAACATAATTAATCAAGAGCCTTTTGTTCGATGCAGTACTTTCAAAAAATAATATAATGTATACTATTTTCCAAGACACATTACTTGAGTGAGAATAGAACAGTTGAAGACATTACATTATAAAAAAGGATTTCTCATTACATAATCTTGTACAGAGTCTTTTGATTTGTATAATCCATCTAAATATGGAATCAATTGTTCTTCCAAATAAACATCATCTGCATTACCTTTGAAAGGAAGGGGTGATATCCATGTTCCAATGGGATTGTACATAGCCTTCTGAGGGGTATCATCAATTAATAATGTATTTGTGGGAGTTGGATATCCACATAGTGCTTCATAAGTAAGGGCACCCTAGGTTTGTTGGGATGAAAAACACCTGGGTCAATGTAAAAGTGCCTTTGGTCATATACGAAAAAATACAATTCTGTTTCCTCAATCTTAGATTCTCTCAAAACTAGCTTGACACAAGAGGCCTCAAATTATGCGTCATCATTGAGGACCAGATGGCCAATCTAAAGTGCTTAGTTACAATGTTGATACAGTTTGGGCCTTAGCATGACATGCATTTCCCCGACTTTGTAATTCCGTGTAGCACTTGGTCCAAAGCTCTTGGTTTGTCTTTTGAGCAGCAATCCATTAACATCCAAGATGATAAGCCTCCTTAGCATTTGGGACCATTATTGACATGATTCTAATCAGTCTCTGAATATGACTGAAACTTATAATCATTGTTAAGGGACAAAAACAGCTAATAGAAACAATTCTTAATATTGAGTTGGTTACATTACATCAGGTAAATTAGGCTTGGAATCTTCATCAAGCTTGGGATCCTCTCACTAGCCTTGGCATCCTCATCAGACTTAGGTTCTTCATTGTTTGCCCCTCTACTAGGTTGCGGCTCGGCCTCTGCAGTCTGCTTCTCATCTGTCTTCTCTTCAGGCTTCGGCTCTGCCTCTTCAACTTGCTCTACCTCATCAGCCTTGGGATGTTCAATGATGTTAACCTCCACACTGGACCTTGGCTCTGCCACCTCTATGTGTTCAGAGGGCTTGGGCTTGTCCCCTGTAGCCTGAAGGAGCACCTTGACGTCTGCACAATTGGGGAATTTCGATTGGTTCTCCTCAGACATCTATGTGCTATTCTTTAGTATTAATCGTATCATGGTCACTCTGTAGTACTGCTCCACATAGTTCCTATCATAATTCTGTAATGCGGTCTGAAAAAACAAAATTAACAATGTCAGACTGCTGCAAATCTAGCTAAATCAATGTCCACCCGATGATTCTTCCACTTACCTTGGATATGAAGGGATTCATGGAGAAGAGACTCTAGAGAATATATTATGCATGTATCATCAATCTCCATCCCACAGGAGTGTGAGTCTCCTTGCTTGGGCACTTGAATAGGCTTGACCTCTAATTTGTACAGTTCATAGTCTCCATATAGGGAACCAAGAACATGAAGAAGCCTTTTTATACACCTGCATAATAAATAAGCTTTCACAATAAGATACATTGCCAACTTCAAGGAGCCATAGATACTAGAGAAAGGTGCTTTGAATGTTTACTTACACGCCTAACTCAGGATGTGATCTTGGTACTGAATTAAGAGTATACACGATTCTCTTATCCAATTCTATAACGATGGCAAGGCTCCAATGGTTCCTGCATGGTCCTTGCCTTAGAGCCATGATTGTAACTTACAAATATGGGTGCACTAGCTCATCCATCACATCCTCACTCTATTGTTAGACCGAAATGCTCCTTGCCACCAATGGGGTAAAGGGAGAGCTCTCTTCACC
The DNA here is from genome assembly GCF_041138505.1 of Cibotium barometz. Taxonomy (NCBI): domain Eukaryota; kingdom Viridiplantae; phylum Streptophyta; class Polypodiopsida; order Cyatheales; family Cibotiaceae; genus Cibotium; species Cibotium barometz. Next base: position 22,889,525 of record NC_141106.1, read on the forward strand.
TTCGTGATGGTTCTCTCTCAAAAAAAGCGGGGAAAGAAGAGGAAGGTAATGCAAGCAATAGAGCACAAGCAAGCAAGAGTATAGAAGAAGGGAAGCTCACAAGTATTCTATTGTAAGGGAATGATTGTGTATTGCTTATTGTCGAAAATTACTTATATACAAGTGACTAGTTTTCACACTAGGCTGTCCAAACTCAAAAATGGTCCGATCTCTATTACTAGTCTTAAGAATATATGTACACAAAATCCTTAGACTTCTCTATTTGACATTAAGCATAAGGTCATGCCACTTTATATGTTACAGTGTCGTCATCTTACAAAAGATAAGTACCCATTCGAGCAACTAAGATTATAGGGTAGGTTAAGTGGGTGAAACCTTCTTACTTACGGAGTGGTTAACACCACAAAAATAATGAGCTCGAAATTCCATAGACTTGCTAGCATCTTGATTTAATTCGGGTGGAATAAGAATATGGATGAGATATGGGTACAAGGTGCAACATGCCATACGCAGTATATGTGATGTGATGTCACACACACGTGCGATATGCAGTGTGTGTGATGTGAGGTCATGTAATGTATTTGGTGTAGTGTGTGCAACAATAACATAGTGTGTGACATGCGACGTGCAACGGTGTGCAACCATGGTCTATGTGCTGTATGTGGAATGATGATATGGGGTGTGTGTAATGATAATGTGGTATGTATTGTGAAATACAAGCCTTCTCTCACCATAGCCAGTCATATTCTTTCACTCTGCATTATATAGTATACTTACTCATTCCTAGAACACTCGAATGGAGAACAACCATGTACACACTCATTATATTGAAGAGTCCAATCATGAAAGCATTAAGAGAAAGTACTATTTGCACATTGATCTAGATAGTGCGTATGCGCCCATTCAAAGACGCAGAAGTGGACAACTATTGCTCTCATCAGATGTTAAAGATCATATGAGGTTGTCTCGGGAAGCAACACATAAACCTTTGGTGTGATGGCTCCATCTATCCTATTGACCCCTGTACTGCTTCACATCCTCCCTTTTCAAATCCCACAACTCTCTTACGTTTTGTAGGTGATGGCGCCACAGGCTTACTAGGATATTGCAAGTCAATTTCTTACATACAAGAAAGAGAAAGGCATTATTCACAACACTTAGCAAAGCTTCTTGGCTTGTCTGGTGAATGCAAGACATAGGAAGTTAGATTGGAAGAATAAGAATGTCAAATCAATAAACTAAGAAGTGACCTCTGTAAATAGAGGGAAAAAGACACAATCATTGGATGGCGCATAACGGAAAAGAAAGCTAAAAAATGTTGAGAACTTGAGGCTCGGTTCTAGAGGCCTGAAGAAGAGAATCCAAGCCATAAGGTAAGATTGCACTGAATGCATTCCCATTCACATGTCTTTTGTGTTAGCAGCAGTTAATATTATTTTATTTGTTAGGCTTCTTTGGGATTTACATGTCCTCTACGTTAGTAATGAGTAGTGTTGTATTTGTAGGGTTGTCATACACCCTGACAAAGAGAATATTAATCCCAATCTTAATCCAGCAAAGCAGCTAAAACCATTCGTGACATCAAGAATGGCAAGAGAAATGATAAAAGAGAAGAAGTTCAAGGTGGTTCAACGAGATATAGTGGATGAATTTGTAACCAACAATATAGTTTTAGCTGCGGATATTCAATCCGCCATGGATTCAAGTGGAGTCAATCATAAGGATTATAGTGCCATCCAGAAGTTAGTGAGGCCGAAGGCATTAAAGCAAAGCTACTTCCAACACCTATAAAAGTTTGGAGACATAGGGAGGAATTAAACACAGAACAGCTTCACTATGTTGGTCACTCATACCACATTGTAGGAGAGTTTAAGGGAGAAGGTGGCAGCATATTCTATAATGAACACAACAATATATTCATGGAATTGGAGCTCTTGCAAAAGAGAATGGTGGAGTTCTATGATATTACATTTGAGGAGGTAGGAGGTGTACTTTAGTTTGTCATCAAGCTTGATGAGTGTGAAATTATCAACAAGGAGAAAAAGACAGAAAGGGTCACAATAACAATTACGAATAGGGCTCTTTGTAATTGCAGTAGGGATGATCCAAAGTATTTTAGTGTGCAGTCCAAATGAACATCTAGCGGGCTAGGTTCATTTGAGGTCAAGAAAGAGGACCATGAATCCTTGTTTTGGGTATTTCATCAGACACATATCCCCAATCTCATTAAAGAACAGATGAATGCAAACGGGATGCTCCATGTAGAGAAAAGGGAGAAATTTCAAGTCCAATGGCATCTTGCGGGTGCTTTGAAGACTCTCAAGTGCTTATTTAACTGCAGCAAAGGGGGCCAATGCAAAGTCTCCATGCCTTTACTGACTCCGCAAGGGTGATGGACTCTAAGTGGTGGAGACGACCACCGAACAGACAAATTTTGGATGAGAACTTATGCACATTGGGTATTTCATCAGACACATATCCCCAATCTCATCAAAGACAGATGAATGCAAACAGGATGCTCCATGTAGAGAAAAGGGGGGAATTTCAAGTCCAATGGCTTCAACGCTTGCAAGTTGTCTTGAAAGCTCTTTTCATCTTGCTGGGAGTTGTTGGATTGACTTTGGCAATTCCAGTGAATCTGGCTTTCATTATACTTAGCAAACGGTGTTTGCCATACTCTTCTAGTTCCTTTGGGTTCTCTATGCCTAGAGACAATGCTATTGCAGCATATGTATGAAAGTAACCCCTCAGTTGTGCCGGCATATCCAGGGTAGCAGCCAAAAATTTCTAAGGCAATAGACTTCTCTATCAAAATAATCTTTTCATAACTTTTAGGATCACCTAGGAACAGGGACAATGTCTTGAATACAAAATTTACAACTTTCCCTTCCTGGCTCATGGCATATTGTGGTAGACTATAATCTTTGCCTTAGACAATTTGCTTAGGTAGTGAGCGAGAGCTACATCTCGACCACAATACTTCCTTTTATGCCACTGCAAGAATTTGTCTTTGACTTCAAATGTACTCTGCAAAACAAAATAATTAAGGAAACATAAGTCTACATCTCACATTCACACACACACAGACACACAACACACACATACATAAAGAAAGAGAGAGAGAGAGAGAGAGAGAGAGAGAGAGAGAGAGAGAGAGAGTGAGTTTCATCTGTTCACAAACAGTTGGTCTTGCCAAAGGTTAATAGAACTTTTAGTAATTTCTCCTACTCTGTTCATAAACTCCTTTGTGGATTCATTCAACTTATCAAAGCCATATTTGGATTGCGAATCCATGAAGGTTTTGTCATCTGGCACAAATCTATCCTCTTTGAATTTCTGTGCTTTGCCCAAACAAATACTGAGACACTCTTTACTATTATAATTTTCCTCCAATGCTAAGTCATCTGGATCATCTTCCGAGACAAAACCACTACTTTCTTCCTGAAAATTGGCAAAAGCAAATAAAGCAAAATCTTCCCTCAGGCTAAAAATATTCTGAATATCAGCCAAACAGTACATAACATTTGTTATCGAATTCTGGCAGCACTGGCAATACTAGACCACACTGCTCCACTTTGAAGAGATCTACATCCCCAGTGGTCTCTATATTGTTGATGTCTTTAGAGCAACAATATCCATCGACTTCGCATCCTCTTCCTC